>NC_081559.1:165365659-165484467 GCF_022355385.1 Mustela nigripes
CAAACCAATGAGAACTTCTGATAATTCTTTTTTTTTTTAATTTTTTTAAGATTTTATTTATTTATCTGACAGAGATCACAAGTAGGCAGAGAGAGAGGGGGAAGCAGGCTCACCGCTGAGCAGAGAGCCCGATGCGGGGCCCGATCCCAGGACTCCGGGATCATGACCTGAGCCGAAGACAGAGGCTTCAACCCACTGAGACACCCAGGCGCCCCGAGAACTTCTGATAATTCTAATGTGCTCCTATTTGAATTTTTACAGTGTCTATTTTTATTTATTGGTGAATGATACACATATATACCTGAAGACGACCCCCTTCAGGCTGATATATGATTAGCTGTTTAATTGTTCTTCAGAAACACCTTCCAATCTTCCATACTCAACATGCTGATCACTTTGGTCAGAATCACTTGTTAGAAAAGAGGGGACTTTTCTGATGTCTCAGATGATTTGGTTCCAGATTAGTTAGAGTTGACAAATTTTAATCCTTGTTTTATCTTACTTAATGTCATATCGATAACTGCTTGATGAATCTCAAAAGGGACACCCAAATGAGAGATTCTTAGAGTTGAAATATTTCTCTTCTAACACCCATCACCATTGAGAATACAGATGTCTTTCTTCCTCTGTGCTCTTTGTAGCTTTTGGCAGGGTGATTGGCACCTTATAGATAGTCAGTTTGTAATTGCTGAAATAATCTAAGGGGTCATCTAGTCACACTTTATGATATAAAGCAAGAAAATTCTGTGCATAATTTCTTAGGGATGATCAATAGCTTCCATCCAAAATTTTGTAACATGCAGCAAGGAAGTTTAAATCTCCCTCGGTAACTTAACCAGATTCACTCCTTTTTCTAAGGCCAGTCTGGGTATCTGAGGTCAGTCTTCTTGCTTTTTACTTACAAGTATACTCTTCTAACTTAACAGACTTGGTTATTTTTCCCCCCCAAATTCCTTACAGTGTAATGATTTCAAATCATGTTCATCTGATTATACTTGTGTGTCACTCTCTATATGGCCCCAAATATAAACCTATAGATTTGTGTAGTTGTATGCATTAGAAACTCTTCCTCTCATGTTCTGAACATCATGCTTATTTTAATGCTGAGGGAGGTTCCATTGTCTCCAAAGAGTGAGTTATGCATTATAATCACCCAAATGAAAAAGTAACTGTTGGGGTTTTTGAGAAAAGAAAGAGAATGGTATGCCGAAACACACACCATTACCCAACTTGTTCAGCTGAGGTTGAACTGAGATACTGAGGTCTGAATTCTCAATACAGAGGGTTTCTGTTGTCTAAATAACTTTTATCCTGTGTCACAGAGAGGCTAAGTGGTGGAAAAAACACAGCATGAGTACACACGGCTTTTTTTTTATTTGTGCAAAAATGCATTCCATATACCATTGAAAAAAGTTTAGTAGCATGAGGAAATAATGTGGACAAAGAAGAGAGAGGATATATTAAACCTCAATTTGCACACAGGTCAACATTTTTAGAATTTTAAAGAATAATTTGTAATTCCCATAAAGTGGACTTACTGTATATCACGGTTATAGCCAATAGTTAGAATCGAACAGATTTGGCATGCCATATTTACTCCCTAGGAACACAAAACATGATAAACAATATTTAATTTTTGCTCATTGTTTGGGATACAAGACCAAACTATTGGTGGGAAGATGACGCCTATTATTCATGTGAGTGTTTCAGTGTGATTCTACTGATTGGGAGCGGGAGGGGGTGTACAGTAAGGTTAGCCAGAAGTCTTCTCTAACTTACCAGACCAAGAAGCTGTTCCTAGAATTTATTAAATAGAGAAAAGTAAATCACTACTGTATGGCAAAGACTTCTCATTTAAATCAAGGAAAAAGCCAAGATAGAGTCCTCATGTCATATAGGAACCATAAATGGTCATGGCCATTAAAAAAGTCTACTATAATTTCAGTCAGTTAAACTTTGGACACTTTTAAGTGATCATAGTGTAGTACAAAGAACTTATAGAAGTTGGGCCAAAAAAATAAAAATAAAATTTGACACTTATGAATGCATTGCGTACCATGGGCCATTTATGGGATAGAGTTCCTCCAACTCATCCAGTCCAGTGGTTCTCAAACTTACTGAGCACAGGACACTCAGAGATATGCATTAAAAACACGGATTCTCAAACCCCATACCCTGAAATTCACAATCTACATTTTAAACCACCTCCCTGTTGACCCTGGTGCCATGGTGTTCTCTCCACTCTTGGAGAAACATCCAATTAAAGCCATCTATAAAATGTTGTCATTTAAAGGGGTTTCTGAAATATCGGTGCCCTACTTTCCCCTCAAAGGAAACTTCTGGAGCTAGTGGGTACTAAACAAAGAAGAGAGGTGAGGCAGATTTATGGATTTTTAAAAACTTTTATTTTGAGCTAATTTTAGACTTAGAGATTCATTATTTTTAAAAGGCTTAGTTCTGAAATGGTCCTTTGATGGTGCTCAGCATGGTGAAATTATAAGGTATGTATGTGGTAGAAATATGAGAACAGAGCTCCTTGCTGTTTCTTGCCTAGGCTGTTAAATGACACACCCACAAATAATTATATGGGCTTTATATATTTTCATTTAGAAAATCCTCACCATTTACTGATATATGGTGTACACTCTTCCTTGACTCGTATTTTTATGCTTTGGTATATGATGCCAGCCAGCTTTGTCGGTCGAGGAACCATACCTTATTCCAACTATCCCATACTTAAATTCAGCCTTAAACATCATACAATTTTAGAACATATACTCTGAATATTTACTGCTAAATTTTTCATTAAAAAGAAGTATGTTTCTGGGACGCCTGGGTGGCTCAGTTGGTTGGACGACTGCCTTCGGCTCAGGTCATGATCCTGGAGTCCCGGGATCGAGTCCCGCATCGGGCTCTCTGCTCAGCAGGGAGCCTGCTTCCCTCTTCCCTCTATCTCCCTCTCTGCCTGCCTCTCCATCTGCTTGTGATATCTCTCAACAAAAAAAGTTGTTTTTGAGAAAAATTCTAAGTTATTTTAACTTTATGTATCCCTCCTAATTGCACTGTTTTATAATAAAATTTAATTGCTTCAAAACCATTTGAATACCCAATATTTGGTCAGTATTTATAAACATTTTATGAGTTCTTTAAAAACTTATTCTTCATTTATAGGAAACAGCATGGGAACTGACATCTAATTTTGTTGATGTAGGTTCTATTATGCAATACAATATAATGTTAATTATATTGTTCAAATTATATTGTTCAAATTATTTTTTGATTCCTCAATGTATGGCATTATAATAATGACATATTAATATTTTCTACTCAATGGTATTATTGATTTTTATCACTGTCTCATAATTTTAATTTGCTAATTCCTTAAATCTTATGTGATGCCAGTATTTTCAGCATTCCTATATTTTCCTTGATGTTGACTGCTAAATTTTTGCCTATGCTTTCATTTGGAAACATGTTTAACACTCTTAAATGTTTAATGAAAAATATTAATATGCTTTTGTTTTTTATTTCATTCTTAAACTTGTTAGTATTGCATTCTGTTTTTGTGTTCCTAATGATTATATTCTAACTTTGTCCTCTTTGAAATGTTACTGTTTGTTTTTTTTTTTTTTAAAGATTTTATTTATTTATTTGACAGAGAGAAATCACAAGTAGATGGAGAGGCAGGCAGAGAGAGAGAGGGAAGCAGGCTCCCTGCTGAGCAGAGAGCCCCATACGGGACTCGATTCTAGGACCCTGAGATCATGACCTGAGCCGAAGGCAGTGGCTTAACCCACTGAGCCACCAAGGCGTCCCATTGTTTGGTTTTAATACCTTTAAACATATGGTAGGCAAAAGATCTACTAAATGTTATCTTAAAGAATTACCCAGTTTGTTTGTAAAAAAAAATCTATTTTTATCTAATGATCAAACCCAAATAATTCAATCCCTTTTTAGGGAGGAATAAAAATTGGGTATTTTGGTTTTTTCTTTCCACCCCAATTCCCTGTTTTCTGTTAATCTAATTTGTTTGCTAATTTTGTGAAAATAATTTCTCTTTTAATATGTATTGTATAATATTCTACTTTATTAGCATAGTTCAAACAGGCATTTAGACTCATTAGAATCAACTTCTTTTATTTGTATTTTGACATTTTAAAAGAAGAATCCTTTTCTCTTTTAGTAAGTTTTAGCATTCCCTGCAAATTATTTTTATGCACAGTTTTGTCTCTCTTAACGGTTAATAATTCATCTCCCTGAAACTGAGAGAACATCTTTTAATAGAGTCTGCAGATGGCTTATGATGTTCTTTCTGAGGCCTGGCAGACCTGAGACTATTTTGGTCAACCTCACATATAAATTTCAGAGTCAACTGAATATATTGTTCTTTCACAGCTTTTCCCTGCGAGGTAATGCTGGGTTCCCCTTCTGCTTTTTGCCGTTTATTAAATTCTTTTTAGGTGAACTACTCTAGTAGCTTTGAGAACAGAAAGATAGATCTGGGGATATAAAGATGATTCTTCATTCTCGCTCTTTGAAAATATAACAAAGATGTACTTGATGTTGATTTTGCTTATTAATTGCATATTGTGAGTGCTTTCTTCAGGTCTTGAAATTCTTAATATGGGGAGATTCTGAATATTATACACATTGTCACTTCACTGTTTCCTAAGTTAACTTGAATTTAGAATCATCTATTATTAGTGGGTTGCTGCTTTGTGACCAGTCTTCCTCTCCCCCTTGTCTTTTTAACATGTTCTTATCTTTCTCTGCATTCCCATGTGGTTTCTCATCGTTTCTCATCAGCATCACTAATTCAGTTTTTCTGGGCCATCAGGTGTTCTGTGCATTGCTCACCATTATACTTTTTATTTTGATTATTGAGATTTTATTGTAATAGTCTTTTCTTATTATGTATTTATCTTATTTGAGTGTCTCTAAGAATTTAACTGAAAACATGAAGAATATTTAAAAATTATTAAATTTTATAAAATAAGTATCTTTCTGGGAAGACTTTCCTTTCTTAGTCATTAACATATAGTCTGGCTTATGTTCCAAATTTCTCCCTCTTCTTGAACCCCTCGGTCTTAAGTCCTTAATTTATATTCTTTGACAGGATGAAATAACAGAGATGTCTAGGCTGTAAAACTGAAGATTAGCACACTCTAGGATTTTTGTCTTCTTCTTCTGCTTTGTCCTGGTTGTTTGTTCTTTCTCCTTTTCAGAGGTGGGGGGATGGCCAAGCCAGGGTGATGTAGAGTGGGGTGTCTTCCATGGTTCCTGGCTAGGGGCAGGTAGATAACTTAGTCCATGGTGTTTTCTCCTTATCAGTAAGAGTTCTGGTAGATTTGTGATCTCACCGGCATTACAAAGGGACCAAAATTGCATCCACGTGGAAGGCTCATCATTCTAAGGGACTTCTGTGGTTATTGATAAAATGCGGATTTGGCCATCGGTCCTGAGCTCTTATTACAAATAATAGAAAATGAAACAGTTCAGAGAAAAGATCTAAACGATTTAGGAAGCTGAAGGATAAGCAGCCTCCCCCCCCCTCAATCAAGAAATGTTCTTTCTTATTCTTTGTGCATTATTGTTGCTTCAGCCAGTTTCATAGGGGTTTTCAAGGAGTACCTTTGTTAAATCCAAATAGACGGATACCTTTTCCTTCTTTGTTCTAAATTTATTTAAACTTTAATGGTTGAGTTAATGATCTGTCCCATTCTTTTTATTTTTTTAATGTCTGCTTCCTCAATGATCCCAGATACACAAGATGTTGCTCTGTCTTATATATAATAACAAGACCAGCTGCTTTAAAAATTTGTAACACAATATTGTATGAATCTGAATTACTCTTTTCTTCTATATTCCTTGCTTCCTTCTATATTCTTAAGTACTTTTACCAAATTAGGGCAAGTTGGCTTGCTTTGAGTTGTGTTAATACAATCTGACTATCTCTCACTTCCTCATCGAAGGAACTTCTCTCACAATTTTGCAACCCTGCCAAACATGCGTACACATACACTTTGCACTTTATTCCCCACTTACCATATTGCTTCTTTCAAAGAGTTGTGAAATTTCCAGTAGCTGTGTATGAAATCCTGGCAGATTTTGGTGAGACTATTTTAGATCCTCAACTTATCAACAGCTCGTAAAAAGATCAGATCTACCTGTGCTCCTCCTGACCCCTGTCCCTCGCTAACTCCTCAAAGGGGACCACGGGTTGTAAAAACAAAAACAACAACTACTACTACAATAAACAACAAAAGAGGTAATGACTTCCACAATATGATTTAGAACTGCATCATTTGTGTCACAGCTTGATTTCCAAAGAGCACGGGGAGCGTGATGGAATGGAATTCCGCAAAACCTCTCCATCAGCCAAATCTCCATGTGGCACTTGAATAATTCTCAAGTGTGATGGATAAAATATCTGCTCAGACTGATATTGTATGTCTCTTCAGACATGGAAAGGAGGCCTCCTAGAAAGTGATGCTACAGAATTCATGAGTGCAATCTTCTCTCAGTGCCTACGACATAGCCCCTAGTGTAGGATAAGGTGTTCTCGAGCAAAGTAGAACTAAATATAGAGGAACAAAATGACCTCATGGATTTACTGATGACAGATAATGGTCCCCTCTTATCTTGCCCTGCATACTGTTGTAGGAATGTCATAACTCAGATCTGCTCCACTTTCCTCTTTCCACTGGTTTGGAGCATGTCAGTTGTGTCCCAACATGTGGCCTGTACGTGAACAGTGTGGGGGACAGGATCAAAGTGCTGATTCCTGGGTGCTATCCACAAGCTGCTAAATTTGGGGGAGTGAGTCTGAAAGTCTGCATTTTAATCAAAACTGCAGAGAGAATCTAATTCACACTAATATTTGTGTCCATTATAATAGAGTTTAGAGGATAAGACTGGTGACGAAGAGGAAGATGGTGGAGCCAAGGAGCGGCACCAGCATTTTCCTCCAGGAATGCAGAGGGAGGCAGAGTTTGTTTTCACACACCTTTTCTATACTGCTTTGGTACTAGAGCCAAATGTAAGCCTGACTCGAAGATAGAATGCTGGAATGGGGAAGATGGCATGGTATGGTGTGGTGCTAGGGGACAGGTACGTCCTTTCCGTTGGTGTCCGGAAGCATAGGGTCGTAACAGCTTGTGGGTGAATCAGACTGAGCGTACAGTCAGCAGTCCATGGCAGGGCCATCCATTCATTTAATTTCTTGCCTTTGCTGGTAGGATTTACTTGTTTATATTTTTCCAAGCCAACAGTAAAATGTTTTCGGGATATAGAAGCATGGGGTAAGGAAGCCGATAGAATTATTTTTCTAAACAACAGTAGAAAATAACATGTGAACTGGGTGAAGATTATGAACTATATAAAAAACATCTGTATAGTTCGCTTCATGCCATTCACACTATGCTGGTTCTAAGTAGTAATTGCCCAACAGAAAAAATGACAGCCAAGAACAACCACCGAAAGAAACCAAAAGCAAATTAAATAATAATAAAAAAAAAAAAAAAGACACATCCGTGTTTAAGGCAAAACTTTATTTGAAAACTGGAGAACATGTATTTCTAGATGATTCAAGTTAGATGTATTTGTCTGTTTATGAGAGTCAGAACTTTAGGTTTCAGAGTGCAAATGGCCCTGTACTTGTTGCCCACGCGGTGACTATTAGGGAAGTCTTGATGAATCTGATACCAAAAACTTTGGAGGGAAGGGATGTGCCTTTCTTTGGTTGAAGCGTGAGAATGTTCAGGGTTGAGTAAGCTGCTGGTGAGGACTTTTCTAGGTCTTCCTTAAGTATAGCTATATATTCAATACTGAAACAGTAACTGTAACTTACCCCTTCGGAAGTTAGGAAAGGCATTGCTACTCTTGCAATTTAAAGGAAAAAATGAGATACCATTTCCCTGGAAAAGAAGCTACCCTTGCCCGGTTTTCTTCCCACAGACGCCGTGGTGGGCAGCGCAGGACTGTGTCTCCCGGAGGCTGGTGCGGGGTTTACGAGGCAGGTACAGGAGAGCCAGAGCTGTGAGCCACCGGAGGAGAATTCTTTTATATGTGCTCTCCCCCCTTTTGGCTTACCCTATAACTTCTGCTTGTAAAGGTGCTTGCTTTTATTCTATCGTAGGCTTTGTTGCCAAAGGCAGAGGATATTTTCTTTTTAAGAGAGCCCTTAGATGCTTCCTCCAGGTCACGTCGCTGGGTGGATAAGCTGACTTTGTTATCAACTGGCATCCTACCTGCTCTCCTAACTCTCCAGAGAGTAAGTGTTCTTCTTAAAAATATAGCTATATAGAGTGCCTCTGTGTCTTTAGACACTCTTGTAATGTGCTGGTATAAAGTAAAAGTCTTTTTTGAAGATATAGTTTATGGGGAAGTGCTTTCTGGGGCCTCTTGAGATGATCACAAGTACTGAATCAACGTGCGTTTATGGTGCTTTAATGACAGCACAGAACACTTGTTACGAAGGGCCCCTTTGCTCGGTATCCCAGAGCAGGTCACAGTCAGAGGGAAGTGAGCTTGTTGCTTCTGCTTGTACCTCCATGCACCAAGCCCCCTCCATCGAGCTAGGCTTTGGCAACTACAGGTGTGTTTTTCTTTATCCCCCAAAGATGAAAGAGATCTGCCAGAATGGAAATTTGGAGAATTACATATACACCTGTGAAATTAGGCAAATTCTTATAAAGTTGGTATCCCTGCTGATACAGGGGAGCCACAACAATGCTTTGTTTTGTGGGAGGATTTTTTTTTTTTTTTTCTGGCTGTGCAAATACCCTGCGTGCAGGACCGTACAGGCTTAGAGAAAATATTCATCATTATTTACTGTGTCAAACCCAGACGGAAGACCAAATTGGCAGCATGCCAGGAGCAGGAGGCCACACCTATTTGTGAAAAATGGAACAGATTTCTGGAGCTGCCCTCACCCTGACTCCTTGGTTCGAGGTGGTGGTGCCAGGACATGCAGTACTGGGAGCCCTTTATGGAGGTTAGCCGCGAGGGTTGGCCGCTATGCTGCTCCGTAAAACCCCACAGATCACACTTGGGTTGCGTGCTGTCCTGATTATAAGGGCTTGGAGCAAGGGATGATGAGCAGGGGGATGTGCGTGACCTGGCTGGGACCGCTGGCTACACGCTGATTGCCGTGGATTGGCTGATTCGCCAGCTCTGTCCGGCAGAGTAACCTCCCTCTTATCTTTTGAAATGGTAGATCCCCAAAAGAGGAGGAGGGGTTGAGGCCACTAGTCTTGAAGACCCTCAAACAGTCAGACCTTAATTTTTAAAAAACTGAGATGCTGTCCCATTTCCATAAAGACTTTCTTTCTGAACCAGAGCCAGACATGTGGGAGGGGTTCGTTGGTAAAACAACTCCCTGGTCAGTTTGCATCATCAGGACTCCTAGAAGGGCACAGAGAAGAAACATTTAGGATCAGCCCCAAAAGGCTGCAGTCCATAGCATGCCATCCCAGAGTCTCTGAAACGATGTGATTTGAGCAGTTTCTGGTCACTCTAGCATTATTCGGGACCACACTTAACCAGAACTGAGTAAGTAAACCTAACCTGCCGCTTCTCAGAAGTGACTACACCGAGTGACCCAGGTGAAAAGTAGTCTGGTTCTAGACCACCTGCTGCCGTACACAGGCGTTCATCCACCTTGGAGGCAGGAAGCCTATATTAATCAAATGCAAGATGTTATACTGTTTCTATGAAATAACAATAATAAATATAATCGCTACTGTTGCAAAGTAACTTCTGTGTAGCATTTCTGTTCCTGCCTGGTTGATCTCAAGGTGCACATGCATCAGAATCACCTGCAGGCTTTGTCCAACCCAAATAGATGAGCCTCACCCCCAGAGTTTCTGAAATCTGATCTGAGGTCGAGTCTGATAATTAATTTGGAATTTCTAACAAGTTCTCAGATGAGGCTAATGCTTCTGGTCTAAGAATGACACTTGGAGAGCCACCGTTTGCTGACAGACTAATTGTAATCAGCTTTTGAAGTCAGGCATCATTTAAAGAGCAGTTATTATATAATTTTTCCCAGAAGGTTCAATCAGCAATTCATTGTACGAATAATTGTTTTCATAAAGCAGGGTTATTTGAATGAAGAATTAACAAAGGGAAACTGATCTATTTGGTGAGATGGAAGTGAGATGCAAACTTTATTAGTTGAGAAGAAAAAACGTTTGTATATACAATGACCCAAATATGATGCAAATGGTTTTGTTGATTTTTCTCTTCTAATTACATTTTCCCCCACATATCCTTGCAGTGAATTGGTATTTTTCCTTTATTTCCTGCATGTAGCTATACTTCCTGGATGTTCTCATATGAGACAAGTATGTTGCATATGAGACAAAGAAATGGATGCTGAATGTTTTTAAGGACCATGCTTGATTCATCTTTGCTGTAAGAAATTGTGTAAGAAAGTTAGTCATCAGAGTGCTTTGTTTAGTATCCACTAGGCTAGTGCTTTTGTGGCTGACTTTACAAACCAACATACACACTATCTTTGATTTGCTTTAGGAAGAGAGATATATCCATTCTAGAGTCAAGAGATTATAAGTGCCTTTTCTCTATTCTTTTATATCTCCCCTTAAATAGGATCATTTTTAAAAATCACATCTCTTTTGCTTGTACTAATTTCACTTCATTATGTAACTATGCAGGACATTGTTAGCTAGTTTTGCAGAATATACTTTGTTAGATAAGACTACTGACCATAGCTTGGTGGTGCTTTGACCTTTCTAAAGAAAGTATATATTGAGGTAGTCCCAGTAGTTCATTTTTGCTTTTCTTTCCCTTGCCTCAGCAGACATATCTAGGAAAATGTTACTGTGTCTAGTGTCAGAGAAATTACTGCTTGTGTTCTCTTCTAGGATTTTTATGGTTTCAGGTCTGATATTTAGGTGTTCAATCCGTTTTGAGTTTATTTCTGTATATGGTGTTAGAAGGTAGTCCAGTTTCATTCTTTTGCATGTAGCTGTCCAGTTTTCCCAGCACTATTTTTTGAAGAGACTGTCTTTTCCTTACTGCCTCTTTTTGCCTTCTTTGTCATAGATTAACTGACTGTAAAAGCCTGGGTTTTTTTTTAGGGGCTGTCTATTTCGTTCCATTGATCTAAGTGTCTGTTTTTGTACCGTACCATACTGTTTGGGTTACTGTAGCTCTGTAGTTAAGGGCTACGTAGTATATCATGAAATCTGGAATTGGGATACAAGCTTCCAGCTGTGGAATGGATAAGCCACAAGAATAAAAAGTATAGGATAGAGAATAGAGTCAATGGTATTATAATAGCATTGTATGGTGACAGATTTGGTACACTTGTGGGGACTATAGCATAACATATGGAGAAGCTGAATCACTAGGCACACCTGAAACTTGTGTGACATTATGTGTCATATAAAAAAAATAAAAGAAAATATATTTTTTTCTAGCATAAGTTTATAGCTAAAGTTTCGAGCTAATCGAAAGTTATAACCTCGATTCTCGGCCGCGTATCACATATAAGAGGTTCTGTTGGATAGATTCAGACCCTTTTCTTTCTTACTCATAGTGCTTTTAAAATCCAATGTACTACACACACATCCTGGGTAACGTGTGATGTTTCTGTTGTGACAGCAGTATTCACTTGGGGGAAAAAATTCCTGCTTGCCTGATCCCACATCCCCAACCCAGCCAGCCGGATGAGGGCGATTGGTACCTCCTTTGACTAACCAGGAAGAAACCATGGATTTCACACTGTCAAGTGGAATAAACTTCCTCCAACAATATAATTAGTAATAATTTACTGCTGTGTGTCTCGATATTTCTTAAAAATGGCTCAGTATTCTCTCTCCCTGATTTGGTCTTCGATTTTATTACAAAAAGAATTATAATTTAACAGAGGAAATAAGAAAAATACACTAATAACTAGAATTTAGGATAGCCAGGAAGTCTTTCCTGCCCTCACTGTGTTAAAATGGAGCTTCTTTTTAAAAAATAAATTTCAGCCCTTGTGTGCATAAAGCGCGTCTCCTTAGCTAGATGATCCAGTCCCTTCTGCTGGGGCCATCGGTCTTGTACCTGCTGTTATCCCAGTATTTAACATGGTGTCTACCATGTTCTTCACCCTCAATAAATACTGGTTAAATGAATAAAGAAAGAATGAACAAATGAATACATGAAAGTCTCATAAAGAGAACAAAATAATGAATAAGTGTTTCATCTTTTGTGCTTATTACCAATTAGGGGCTTTTTATTATTGAAATACATCACAATCATATAAAACTATATTGTTTTAGTAATGAATATACTCTCATATTTCTTTATGATAGAGTTACCGTCTTCAATAAACTGAGAATCGCTTTATGGGGCTCTGGAGGGAGACCTGATTACAAAATATTTGAATTTCAATGCCATCTCTGTCACTAACTTCCTGGGTCAATGCACAAGGCATTTACTAATGAACTGATTTTTTTCAATGCCTGAGTTACTTCCTGAGAGTAGTCATTAGAGATTCTAGTTCAAATTTGTCATATTTTCTCATCTGACTTTATTTTTCCTGTGGTATCAGTGATTAGGCTGCTATGTAAGATCAGTCGCTGCTTCCTAGGTTTGTATATGTTCTAAGCAAAACTGCTATTTTCTTAACTTTATATTCAGTTAATGTGAAGTTTCCCAAAGCAAAGCATTTGAGGGCAGGGGGAACTGAAGAATTTAAATTGTTTTCAGATTTGTGCATAAGAAGTATTAATACTTCCATCTATAAAAATGACCAAAGACCTTGTAGCAGAGAATATTACTCTATTTTTATAAAATCAAAGAGTTTGTTTTTTCCCCCAAAGAAACAATTTGAATAAAACTTGACCCCCTTCTGTCCTTTTTACAATGGAATATGGTCAGATTGAACCCTCCATTAAAAATTCTCTAATATCTTTTTTTTTGCATTAACATTTCAAAACTCAATTTAAATATTCACAGATCTCAGTTTTAATAAACTTAACAAAATTCAGGTAATTTCCTTCAACTTTTTAGATTGAAGGACAGCAGTTGGTGTAGATATAAAAAAGATGTGCAGCTATGAGCAAAGCCCAAAATCAATTATATATAAGAAATAACATAACACATGGAAAGAAATTAATCAAAAAGAAGAATTTCCACTATATGATTCTCTGGTCTGCTACCTGCAGGCAACAAACGCAAATGAAAAAAAAAATCAACATTCTTCTGGCAGATAAGAGAAAAATTAATAAAAATGTTTCCTTCCTACTAGATCCCCTGATGCAACTATTGTTGAAAGTGAGTGACTGCAGGAAGAACTTGGTCGTTTAAATACTATTTTTTTTTTTTAGACTATAGAAATAAGGCTTTATTCTTGCTGTTAAACTCAATTACATGAGTTAGTTTGGATTTGCACTGTCCAAAGAGATCCCTCTTCCCTGCCCCTTCTCATTAAATGGCGCTGTGGGATATGCATGAGACAAATGTAATAGGAACCGAGGGAGAAGCATTTTGAGGTGTGCCTACAGGGTAGTGATGATTCATAAGGAATTCTGAGTGTAACAGCTGAAAACTCTAAGAGAGGAATGAATGACTGAGAGCCACAAAAATCTGCCCCAGATCAAATTAATACAAAGATGTTAGTACTCTGAAGATAGAAATGTTCCCCAGCGAGATGGGAAGGGGCACACGTTTGTGGATTTCTGGTTTTTGACTTAAGAGTTGTTATTTAGTATTTCTGATTGAATGGGCAGGCCATCTGTGTACAGAATGTATGGAACCTAAAATCTTTCTTAAAATCATCTTACTAGATGTAAAATCTTTCTTACATTGTGTGTTTTATGAAAATCATTCTGAATTTAACAAGGAGCTATGAGGCTAGAATACAGGGGTATTAGACAATAAGATATCCAGTTTAAACATCAATCCACCACCTCATTTCCATCACATATAGAAAATGTAACATAATTTTAGAACGGAAATTCTATTTTAACTCCTTTTACCTATCAATTAAAATACAGTGTGCCTGTATAGAATTTTGACACATTTGTGTATTGCATATTAAATGTGATCCAGGGTTTTTCTATCCCTAGTTTATATTTTCGTATTTACCTTTTGAAAGGTAGCATCACGTGATAAATGTGGCTCAATTTTTATGTAATAAACCATGAATATATATAATTGCTTAAATTTTCCCATTTGAGATCTCTATGTTTTATGCATATTAGAAGGCTTTGCATACCTTCTCATTTCTTTGTCTGAGTATATCTTTTGCACATGACTTTAAAAGAGCATGAAATAGGAGTTGGCAACTTAGGGACAACATCATTTTCGTTTTCACTAATTTATTAAGATTTTGAGAAATTTATTCCATTATTCCAGTGGTATGCATTCTTTGTTCTGTGCTTGAGTGAAATTATAAAGTTTGTGGTAGAAGTTTTAATATTAATAACACTATCAGATATAAAAATGATCTGAAGCATCATACATTAAGAAACACCGAAATAAAAAGGTTTGGAAATATTTGTATGTTTTCGGAAGAAACTCACCTAGTAGAATTTCTGAGCACGTTATGATGGATTATTGTAATTATTGGGAATGATAATATTTTAATGTGACTTTCTTCCCACCTGTCAGTTGCAATCAAGGCTGCCCAGTATTCTGAAACAGTCTCATTTTGCTAGGTGGCTAGTCTTGTGCAGCCTCTAGAATGCTTAGAATATTAATGCATGGAGAGGAGCTTGAATGCTTTCTATAGTTCCATTATGACAATGTGTTTTTCGTGTTTTAATCAGAAGGCATGCAAAACCAAATTGAAATAATTTCTAATAAATTAATGCCAGTGAGTGCTTAAGAGAAAGGACATCTTTTGGGGGAGAGTGCATCAAAACCATAGAATTTGGCATTTCTTTCTCTTCTTCGTACTTGGCAATGTATATTAATTTCTGCATAATTTAATTTCTTTCTTGGGTGCTTTATTCTGAAGTGCTTTGAATTTCTATGAACGGAGACAATGTGACATTAAGATGAGGGTTGGTCTGATTTATAGTAGGCTGCCATGGTAGGAAGTTATTGATTGAGACAACATATGTTGGAAGACACATATATTTGATTTAATATTTGGTCCTTACCATTTCTTGCATGTCGTCATAGTATTGATTATTTTGATCTTCTTTCCTCTGAATTCATATATATATATTTTTTTCTTTTTTTCCCTTTACATGTCCTTTGTCATTTTCTAGCTCCTACTGCAGTGGCTGTGGATGGCTTTCAGGGATTTCTTTAGCAATTATAATTGAAATTGTAGCAGTCTTTTTCTCCTAAATTCATTTATGTGGGGGGTGAGTACTTCTCAAACTGCTTCTTAACCATCCAGTTCTTTATCTTCATGTTATTCCATAATTATGCTACCAGTATACAAGGTGGGACTACTTCATTTTGAACATTCCATTTGCCTTTACGAAGCACGCATCGTGGAAACAACCAACAAGTGAAAAATTCTCCCACCCCCGAGGGCAGCTTCTTTAATACAGCTCTTGGCATAGGCTCAATGACAGGCTGTACCATGCACTGGACAGCCACCCGTATTGTCAGGTGTTGTGAATCTTCCTAGTTTCAGCTTCATCTTCAGAGACCAAAGGTAGCTGTGGTCCATCCCCATGGTTCCCAAGTACCCAGTTATCTCCCCTTCTGGAAATGGAAGTATTTCTTTGTGCCCACCAGCATCTCCCAGTAATCTCTACTCTTCATCAGGTATAAAATGTGGAAGGATTCCTACTCTTTCTGAGAGACAATTAACAGCCTTATGGGCTTGACATCCAGCACCATGGCATTCATGGCTTTAGGATATGTAGCTAATTATTAGCATTTTGAAATGAGGTAAATATTGATATTTATATACATGAAGACTGTTAATTCTGGCAACTGTGTTTAAATATCTATAAATCAGAGGCAGTGGTAGAGCTGAAATTCAGATTTCCTTATACTTGCCTGCCAAGTGGCCTCAATCAGAAGTAATTTTCTCCATGAGGGCACATGGAGCTCAGTCGTGAGCCTTTTCTGAGTAGATATTATTATTTGTGTCAAATTATGTGTGGTGATTTTTCTGAAGTGGACTTCTGTGCCCACTAATCCATACACAGGAGGTTCCTTCATTCCCTCCTTCATTGGTGCTATTAATTGTACTTGTGCTTCAAGTGTCTCTTACCCTTTTAAAATGTGAGTTTATGGCTGCCGATTATCTGTAAGGTTTTCCTGTTAAAGAAACATGCAATATAGAGAGTAGAGTGAGATCTGATCTTAAACCATAAATACTATGCATTTTAAGAGATTTTTTTTTTTTTTTTTTTTTTTTTTTTTTGCCAGAGCCTGATTTGATAGCATGGTGAAAGGAATGGTTAGTAATTTCACATTTTAAAGTACAACAAATTATATAAGTCTAACACTTGCTTTGGGAGAAATACAAGTTGGCCATTAAATCACCTTCCTGAGGCCTGTTCTAAATATTGGAAATGAGATCTGGTGAATTTTGAACAATGAGCTCAAGAATTTTTCACCTTTCATTTGGGCTTTTGTAATTTGGTTTGGAAAACAAGTGCTTCTTTTCAATTATATGCTTGAAATTGCAAATTGCTAGCCAGCATATAAAATAAAAGAGACCCCGGAATATAGAATACTATATATCAATTAAGATCTTATCATAATCTCTGATAAATAAAATATAAATATACAACTATAACATAGATGAGTTGGTTAGGGGTTTATTAAACATAGGTCAGTGCTATATAGTTTTGTTTCCCTTCAAACTTTCACATGAGCTTTTCTGTTTAATTTTTATTTAAACTATTAAGTTTGAAAATGTTATACTATAAGAGCCAATTCATGATTATTGACTATTTTAAATAATTGTTCAATTACATACTATCTTGAATAAAAATTCTAACAATGTTAGCATGTATGTTCCGAATTTAATTTTTTAAAAAAGAAAACATTTTTATTACTATTGATTTTATTCTTACAATATGCATGAATTATTTTTATAATATATAGGTTTTTATACTGAAGAACATTCAGAGATTAAAAAAAAAGAAATTCCACTAAAATATATGTGAATTATTTAAAATATTTATTTTACAACTAGAGAGTTATGTTTTGTTGGCAAAACTCAAAGTATATATTCCAGAAATAGTATATATTATCATTTCTGTTGTAACTGATATTAAAGCAGTTTCTTTGCAGACTGATTTAGTATGGATATAAATTATGTAAATAGTTAAATATTAGTACTAAAACTGTTTTAGTTTTAGTAAAATCTGCAAGGAGATCTTCCTGATTTTTCTGGGAAGGAGATCTAATATTTTATAACATATATTCTCAGTAATTTTAGAAGAGCAACAAGAGGTTTCTGAATTTTTAAAGACATCAACTTTAAGCATCTATAAATAAATAGGCAAATATGAATTAAACATTTCAGAAGATTTTTGTGTTTTATAGATTTATTTATGAACAAATGTGTCTGTAACTACCAAAGAATATTTTTGCATAGTAGTAAGGCATATTAATAGAAAATATTTGAAAATCTTGGGTTTTTGCATCAATTTTTTTCACTTACTAGGTTATAACCTTATTCTGGTTAACTAACTTCCTGAGCTTTACTCTCCATATCTGCAAAATAAAAATAGTATTAATTCTCATACGTACTTCACTGGGTTATTTTAAAGATATCATAAGAAAGTGTTTTGAAATCTTACTTGAAACACAGAGACAGCTTCACATGTTTTATTTTGATCAAAATTGTTATTACAATTAAGTTGTTTAAAAATATGGAAAATATTATGTTCTTCATCAGACTCAGAATTAATAATGAGAATTATCAGATAAATGTTCTAATGATAGTATTATGATATAATATATAATGTTATTACTATTTATATATTCCTTGTATACTTGCTCCTTGACATAATTGTTTTAAGAGTTAAAAATTATACTTTTAAATTTGAAATAATGACTAAAAGATAAAAACTAATACGAGATCCATGACTTTTGCATGTGAAAATCACCTCTGTGCAAAATCCACATTTGTTCTTTTTTTTTTTTTTTTTACTCTCCACCTTGAGTATAAGAAAGCACATGCATGGCCAGAGTGTTTGGGATTAGGCATTCTCTTTTTCTTGACATTTGTAATTTTGAGGGAAAAAAAATTATAAAAAAGAAACTGCAGAGGAAGTTTTTTGGTTGGATGTCCCTTAATTTAAATCCCTGCAATTAATTTTGTCTGTGAAAATGCGTCATATGAATTCTGCCCTTTGGGAAACTTGCTTTTGGGAAAACACCAGATATACTCCTGGGCTCTATGTACCTATTCCTCTTTGCCCCCACATGTATAAAAATTGTAACATGGGCACTATTTTAAATTATTTATGAGATTTCTTCTTTGGCCCTGAAAATTTCCCGGCACATTTCTCAGAAGGGAGAGACCATCGAAGCCTTTTAAGTAGTTAGGCTGTCTGATGAGACTGTGGATGTGAGTGACAATTAGTACAAATTACCATAATTGTGTTCTTTGGATAAAATGCCACATTGCTTCCTTTAGCAGCAAGTGCAGGCTTCTGCTTAGTAAAATGAGTCAGACGCTCTGCTTCTCTGGGGCGGTCAGAGATTTACAACCAGCCATGTGGTACCCCGACGTAGTCTACTCTGGACCCATCTGAACAACCCTAGCCCTCCCTTTCCTTTCAATAAAATAGGTCCATTAATGTAGGGCACCTCACTCTCATTCACTCTAAGGGAGTTGTATTTTTATTACTGAAAAAGTATCACATAAATACAAATTACATTTTTTCATTAGAAAACTACTTTTCATTTCAGAAAAAATTCAATTAATTATGAATAGGGTTATGCTTTCATCAGGGAGAGAAATATGTAATTTTTCTTCAAGCCTCAAACACATATAATGAAATCTTTTCTTGGAATCCACTCTTAAGATGGATTTTTAAAAGTATAGACTTTATTAAAATCTCCGTTCAATTAAAATGCATTCAATTACTTTAAATCTTTATTAAAATCTCAGGTAAAATTGTACAACGATGTAAAAGAGACTTGTACTCTTTACCAGGCAGTTAATTCTAACAAATGAACATAAAGTGCACAGTTTTGCTCTTCGGGAGAGAATTTTTTAAAAAAAGAAGCAGCAGCAGCAGCAACAGCTTTGGGTTTGGAATTGGGGGTGGGGAAGGTCTGAGGATGGTGGTCACTTTCTATATAGTAAGTTGAGGTGCTGGTTTCCTTCCACTTCTTGTTATAGGTCACTGTTTCTTGTGAATATGAAGGTGGCATTATCTTGTGTGAGTCCCCTTGCTGGTGGATACTGCTTGGCCCATTCCTAGAACACATTTTTTTTCTCACCACTATAATCAATAGACCCCTGTAAAGGATTTTATTTCACTATCTTCTTTGGATGTTTTTGGTACAGTGTCCCTGATTCTTTTTCAAGGGCCGCTAGAAGATGCCATTGAAGAGGAAGAAGAAGAGTGTCCCTCAGAGGAAACAGACATCATCTCCAAAGGGGACTTTCCACTGGAGGAAAGCTTTTCTACAGAATTTGGGCCTGAGAATCTGAGCTGTGAAGAAGTGGAATACTTTTGTAACAAAGGTAATCATTAATGGCTAGATGCAATCTGTGAGTCCGTTTGCTCAGATGATTTTGTAAAGTTTAAAAAACGCGCTGAGAGAGTGCGATGAAAGTGTGCAAGGGGCTGATAATGTCATCCGAGAGTCTGAAAATAGCCGCAGAATTTTTTAAACACAAAATGCTATTTTTGAGGGCGAAAAGAAGTAATTCCACTTTAATAAGTCATTTTGTAATATTTAAAAAATATTTTCATGTTGATTGGCCAATTCTAATACATTTTATGTTTCTCATGTATTCATTTATTCTTTTGCAAGTACTTATTGAACGTCAGTTGTTTGCAAGGCACTGAGAAAAAGCACTGAATGGGGCAGATGGCCCCAGCCTAAGCTTCTGGCTCACAACTTAAAGAAACTGAATGCTTAAGGGGCACCTCCTTGGCTCAGTCGGAAGAACATGTGACTCTCGATCCTGGGGTTGGGAGTTTGAGCCCCAAGGTGGGCTAAGAGTTTACTTAATAAAAAAACAAATTAGACAAAACAAAACACAATGGAGTGCTTTAACTGTTTGACATTGACTTTCAAAACAGAGGATGGTCCTTTTTAAGATATTGTCAAGTAAGAAAATACACACTATTTTCCCTTCCTAGATGCTCTTTTAACGCATTAACCTTATGCCTGAGACCATGTATCTCAGTTTATTTCCACCCTTGACCTGGAGCCAGGTGGCCTTGCCAGTAACACTATCTTCATTGGGTATGTGTACTCACTTGTTTGCAAAAGTGCATTTAAGTTTTCTCATGATTTTTTTTAAAGGTTTTTTTCTTATTTAATTGGTTTTCTTTGTAAGTGAGATGAGTCTTCTGTCACCTCCTGCACCAGCACATAGTTTCATAAGTGTTTGGGTCACTCTGATGCTTTGAACAGCAACTTTTGCTGATTTTACCATGACCGTGTCCTAGAGGGCGTGACCGTCTATCTCCATATCTGTGTTTGTGTTATGCTCCGCTTTTTTGGATGTCCGTTTTTTTTTCTTAAGGCAGAGAAATTATGTGAAGCGAAGTTTTTTAACATATGTAAGTTTCTTGATCAGACTTGACAGTCTGAAATTAAGAATGATGATATAGCTTCCCCAAACCCAACCAATACCCATATCTCAGGAGCCACATATACATTTGATGTACATTGTTAAAATTCCAGTTTGACTTTCTCCTGTTGCTGGTGTGTTAGAAACAAAAGAAGTCAGCCACTTCCCATTCCTGTGGTCAGTAGAACCCGAACAACTTGGAGATGGAATGGTGGCACTAGCCTCCAGCTGCCCTGAAGTTGAGAAAACCTCCTTGACCATTCACTCTTGAAGACCTCAAGGTGACTTTGTAATGTGGCCTTTGTTTCCCATGTTGGAGGCTTTTGGTTGAAGATGAGAATGGAATGGACTGAGTAGTCCTTTTCTGGTAGTTTTGACGTAGACTTTAGGCCAAATTAATGTATTCTGTAGTTGTTCTAGGTGTTAGACTCGTTTTTTGATTATAGTAGCCTCAGCATTACATGTAAAAGCTGGCTGGAAATGAGAAGTGCTTTCATCTATATTTGAAGAGATTCCATGGTCCCTCTTTGTCAGGAAGTGTATATATATATATATATATATTTTTTTTTTTAATTTATTTGACAGACAGAGATCACAAGTAGGCAGAGAGAAAAAGGAGGAAGCAGGCTCCCGGCTGAGCAGAGAGCCTGATGCGGGGTTCGATCCCAGGACCCCAGGATCACAACCTGAGCTGAAGGCAGAGGCTTTAACCCACTGAACCACCCAGGTGCCCCAGGAAGTATATTTTTAAATGCATTATAGAGAACCTGCCCTATGTTATAGGATTACAGTAAAGGGAAGGGACCAAGAGTTAGCATGTACCATATATTCTTGTTCTTGTAAAAAGAGTTAATATGTGGACTCGGGCATTTTTGTCCATTTAATTTCTCTAGAGAAGCAGTAGTGATAGGTATTGCTAGATTACATTCTGGGCTGATCATTGATTGAGGGCTATGCTTAACAAAAGAACATAGAACTCCAAGTTTTAAGTTAGTAGTATTTTAGTATTTTATAAGAAAATACATGTAATTAAATCTATCATTAACATACAAATTAATGTAAAATTATAAATAAATATACAATTAATGTATCATATGTTAAAAAAAAAAAAACTTCCTAATGTTTAGTTTGAAATAAGAAAGCAATGAGAGGCAGAAATAAGAATTTTCATTTTCTCATACAATTTTTGCAGGATAAATACGACTATAACTATTACAAACTGCTGTCGCCTTATTTAATAGGAAAAGAATTTCATTATTTTACTCTCATAAAATGTGAGACCAGAAGATTTTCACTGCAGTCAGTAGGAACTGGCGGAAGAGAGAGCCGAGACTACATCCCCTTGAGGTCATAGTCGGAATTCCATCCATTTTTCACTTAAGTTGATTAGCTACAATCGGAAGAGAAAATTTTCTCTCTGGAAAATTAGAAACTGATCTTTCTGTAGAAATTCATATTTTAGTCTCAGTGATACACGATTATGCTTTCTTCCCAGTCGCAGGGAAGGAGATAGGCTTAGCATTAAAAGAGTGTAAGTATTTCAGTGGTTAATGAGACCACTAACATCATGATGAAGGAGCATATAAGAAATGTTCTGAAGAAAAATAATTTCAGCTTGGACTCACTGATGAAACATATTTTTTGAAAATATTTTAATGTCGGGGCACCTGGGTGGCTCAGTGGGTTAAAGCCTCTGCCTTCGGCTCGGGTCATGATCCCAGGGTCCTGGGATCAAGCCCCATATTGGGCTCTCTGCTCAGCGAGGAGCCTGCTTCCTCCTCTCTCTCTGCCTGCCTCTCTGCCTACTTGTGATTTCTGTCTGTCAAATAAATAAATAAATATTTGAAAGAAAATATTTTAATGTCATTTACAACAACATGGAAATTGTGTGTGTGTGTGTGTGTGTATGTATATATGTATACATATATATGAAAATTAACTATAGTCTTTGGAAAGTTTCTTCTGCTAAAGATCTAGCCATGATTAAGATCTAACAAGGACATGGTTTCTTTATGGAGTTCCAGGGATAACACTTTAGAACATCAAATGCTTTCTTTGTATTAAACAAAAGATAGTGGTTTAAAAACTCAGATCACAAAAACATGGTTAAAATACCATAAGTGTTCCAAACAAGGTGTTCCGACTGTCAGGGGAGGATACGGAGGATACACATACAGTTATAGTCTGTCTTCATTTGTATCTTAGCAACTGTGTTGTGTATAAAAACAATCCTATGCTATTGTAACTTTCCTTTTTATTCAAAAAAAAAAATAAGGAAAAACTCCCTGCTTTTGTAAGTCTATGAAGACATACTTTTCATAAGTAAATATTCCTACTTTTGAAATTGAGCTGTGTTATATGGGATATTTTTAGTATTTAAAATGATTCTGCTCTTACTGTTGTGGTATTTTCCTCAGCTCCATATGGATATTGTCTGTTTCCTTGTTGTCAAAGGGCAGGCCTTTTTGTAAGTCTTGAAGCATTTATTAATATTATTGCTAGTCATTATAAAACATGTGATTAAAAATGACTCAAATCACTCTCATAATGTAATATTCCACAGAAATGTCAAAATGTTGGTCAGAATTTTATGTCAACATTAAATGTGTAAAATTCTTAATCAGATGAGTCTAAGTCATAAATATTCATAATTAAAAGTGGAAAAGATCACCTTTAATAAACCTTTGTTAGAGTTGCAGGCCTATATCACTGCAGACCTGGCAATTCTGTTGAAGTTTCTTATGTCACTTGTTACTTTGTGTTCATTGCCTATTTCACGTCTATTTCTCATCTTACAAATGAATGAAATGAACTCTGTTAAAAGATGCTCTTCTTAAAGTTGCTTGCGATCCTTAGATTTCAGGAATTTTAACATAATATGAAGCAATACTTATAATTTGCCTCCTCCTCTTGTGCAATGAGTTTAGATCATTTGGCATCTTGCCTTGCAGTATCTGTGAGAGGAAGGAAACAAGCAAGAATTATTTCCTTGAATTTGCACATGACGAAGACATCAAGGCTGGGTCCATAAGTGCTACACATTTCCTGTGGCGCTTGGTTATATGCCTCAGTGATTTGTTTTCTGCCTTTTTCTGGTTTATATAGTAAACATGGAAGTACATCAGTGTGTGTTCAGAACTAAGCAAACTAATATAAATTGAAACGTAAGTGGTCTGGAGAGCAACTGGTAGGGGGTGTTCCTTATGTTACTGCTGCAGGTGGGAACTCTTCTATATTAGTGATTCTTGGATAAACTCAGAGACAGTAAGTTTCATGGTGGGGGTGACATGGAGCAGTTCTGAAATGTGTTCACTATTATTAATTATTTGCAGGAAGAGTTCATTCATTGAAATGCCCAAGTTTATTAATGACTGAAACAAAATAAACAGGTCTTGGGATACATTCCAAGAGAATGTCACAGGATATGTGAACAGGAAGAGAAGTGGCAGGTCAATATCACTGTAGGCTAGGAGAACATACTGTCATTAAATAAAAGAAAACTCCAAAGAAACTGTGTCAGTGAACTTTGAATTATGATTATCTAGAAAAGGTAGTGAGGGTCCCTCCAAAATTTTCCTGGTGACATCATCTCTAAACAAAAGTTGAAAGGGAAAATGATGCCATCAAAGTTGATTTTGGAAGAGAAACAAACTTTTGAATCATAGGACCTATGTATAGAGAATGGTCAGAGAAATCACTGGGTGAAATACTTAGCCTAGACAGATGAATTAATATTAGATGTGTTCAATCTGGAAGGATTCAGGTTGAAAAAGGGGAGCACATTGGAAATTCATAAAATAAGGTGACTGATACAGTGTAATAATGGACATTCTTACCACATTCAAAAATATTTGGCACAGGTTGTTTGCAGAAATTAAAGGTTATATTCTCATTTTAAAGAAACTTTAAAGTAGAAAAAAATGCATAGCATATTAAAGAACTAGAATAAAACCTGAGTTACTCAGCTTGGGTTTAACTCTAGCCCAGAAGTGATTAATACCACCCCAAAAGCAAACATAAACAGAAATTTACTTAGATAGGCAGAAGCTTCCAATTCTGCTCAATAGATCAATTCAATCTGACTAAACCCATATCGTAAGCATCTGGTATGTGTTAGACTCTCTTCTCAGTGCTGTGGATACAGCAGTAGACAAAAGTCAATCTCATTCTCAGGAAGAGAGACAGTAAATAAGCAAACTCATATTGTATAATATGATGGGTAATGTTGAGCACTATGAAGAAAAGCTAAATAGGTAAGGGTAATAGAATGATTGTATGTGATAGAGGAGAGTGAGAGAGAGAAGGGGGGGAAAGGGAACGGAGAGAAAGAGAGATTTTATAAGAGTGATGGAGAAGGTGAACTTTGACCAGAGACCCAGGTGAAGGGAGTGAGCTCCCAGTACCCCATACTCTGGGTGGAAACTGCCCTCCCTGTGAAGCCAGTGTCGCAGGAAGCCAGAAGAGGACAGCAGAGAGCTGGGGAGTAGGAGAGGCATAGTCCTGCCTGTGCAACAACTTGCTCTAGGAATCCGTTGGATTCCCACCACCATGGAAGGGTTGGGTGAGCCATAGCGGGGAGTTGAGCTGGAACTGGCAGAAGAGGCATGGTCACGGCATGTTTATTTATACCGAGAAGAGAAAGGCCTGCACAAAGTAAAGGTTCAAGTAGGAAATGGAAACAAGCAATTTGGGGAGGCTGTCAGGAGATACAGATAACCCCAATCAGAATCCTCCCTTTAGCCAGGGGCTTGAGGAGACTCCATCTGTGGCTCATTAATGTAGTTTCCGGAAGAGCAGTTTGGGGTGTTGGAGGATGGTATGAGTCACTTTGCTCCCTTCCATAATACCACATCCTTGTATCAGAAAGATAAAGCTTGGAAGCTGTGAATCTCAGCATTGGTTTCATCATCGTGCTTAATTATTTCTGCCAATGGGTTGCCAGACTCATTGATATGTCCCCTCCCCCCATTCCACTTCTTTCTTTCCCTCAGTTTATGTAGTTCTGTAGTTTCATTTAAATATTAAGAAATAGGGGCACCTGCGTGGCTCAGTGGGTTATAGCCTCGCCTTCGGCTCAGGTCGTGATCCCAGGGTCCTGGGATCAAGCCCCAGGTTGGGCTCTCTGCTCAGCGGGGAGCCTGCTTCTTCCTCTCTCTCTGCCTGCTTCTCTGCCTACTTGTGATCTCTATCTGTCAAATGAATAAATAAAAGCTTAAAAAAAAAAAAAAGAAAAGAAATAACTGAGGGAAAAGCCATACTTCTCTTTGGTAACAAACCCAAGCCTAGATTATTGGCATCTATCCCCTTTTCCATGTTAAGGTAAAGCAACAGAAGTATTGTATCTAGATCCTTCATACTGAAAAGAAGAAGCAAAAAGAAAACACTTCATGCAGATTTGGTTGTGGGAATAGAAACTGCTTGTTTTTCATTAGCTCCAGTGTCAAACAAATGCACTGTTTTGTTTTCTATTTTCTTTTTATTTTATTACTACTATTTTAGTTCGGAAAGTCTATTCACTTGTCTTCCATAAACGCTTCTCAATCGCGATGCTTTCTTTCCTCCTCCCTTCTGCCTGTAATGACGTGTTTTCACCTCCTCTGATGCCTGGGCCACTGGAATCAGAGTCTGCAAAAGGCAGCTCTACCATAATCACTTTGAGCGCAATAAAGAAGGCGATCTTTCCAGGCTGCTTGGTTCCTTTTTTCTTAACGGGATTAAGAAGCTGAGCTTTTAAAATTCTTGCATATAACATTGACATTTCCAGGGTGTGTTTGGACCAGGGAGTTCAAAGAGAAGGCATAAAAAAGAAAAGCCAATATGACTTTGTTTTTTACCTTGCTGGAGGAACTGTTTGTGCAAATCGCCTATAAGCTTATTGACCTGAATCTTTGACTCCTTGTTTTCTCTGGATTTGGCTGGAGTGGAGACACTGATGGAGGCCCGATAGAGCTGATTGAACAGCCCCCAGCTTTGCTTGGCTCGGACCTCCCTTCCCTTCTGCACCACCTCCCCCTCCCTCCACATGACATTATTGTTCCTTGGCAAACTCTGTTTTCCTGGATCCAGGACTTTTTTTTTTTTTTTTTTTTTTTTTACATTATTTTGAAATCCTTACATTTTTCTTACATAAGTCAACTAACAATGCAAAATGGAACAGAATTCTTTTTAGAATATAGATATAGAGGCCATGTTTATGTTGGGCTTGTACTATTTTTGTCTTCTGAGATTGGAAGAAATAAATAATACCTAGGATATTGTAGTATCACTCTTTTATGACCATCTTAAAATCCCCCAAACAGAGGTTTTTTTTTTTGGGGGGGAGGGAATCAGATTTTTTTCTTAAACCACAATTATTGGAAAAAATGAGAGAGCATTTGAAGGCAGTTTGTTCTTACAGGAACTCAGCGTTTTCTTGGTTTTGATGGAAACAGAGGGTTTATAAATTTTGTACATGACTTACTTGTGTTTTATATATGAGGGTCAGATCAAGCTTTGTCTGTCTATCTCATCTCTGATCCCAGATATATCATCATAATAAATTCAACAAAATGAAAATGATTGATTCTATGCCATGTTGACATGATTCATGATGATATCATTTATATGAATCATGTATGATAATATAGACTAATTTTTTGCATATTATAAACTCAAGTTATTGTTTTGTCTGTAAGCTGACCACCAACATATCTTCAGTGTGCAGTCTACTAATGGTATTTTTGAAATATGTTAAGACTTGATAAGATATTTAATTACCTAATTCTCTCATTATTTATAAAATAAATTCATATTGTAATAAAGTGTATTTCATTCCACTTCTACCTGGACTACATAAGATGTCAAGAGATATTTGCCTAAGTTTTAGTTAGGCAAATTAAATTTCAATTTAGTTAAATTGAAAAGTTTACTATAGTTTGTTGTTTTTGCTACAATGTTGAAAGTCAAAAGAAAAGTAAGAATTTATTTAATTTCCAGGTACTATATATATGATACATAATATAATAATAAAAATGATACTATATAGTCCGTATATGCATCTGGATATTAAAAGACATCTACATTGTTGCTTTTTAAACATTTTTTTAAATCTGATACTGAATTAATTAATCATTAATTTTAGCTGAGTAGTATAAGGAAGAACTACTTATTTATAAGTCCTTTTATTGTTATATTTTCTCTGTGATATTTTGGGTAGAATGAAGAGGCCATGTTAATTGAAAAAAATAGTTTTGATCAAGTTGTAATTGTATAAATACTTGTTTTAATTAAAATGGTTTTTTCCTATTTTATTTTTTAAAAAAAAATATATATAAAACAATTCATACAGGTGTACATTAATATTTGCCAGTCGTTAACATCTACTGACTCTTAATTTATTTTTCTATTTAAGGAAAATTTAAATTATGAAATAGCATTAGTATTAGAGAACCCTGGGAAGCCAATTTATTTTAATTATATGGAATTAACACAGTTGACAACTTTGAATCTGACTTTTGGTCATATTATGATTTTAGAAAAAATGTTATCATCTTAGAGAAACTGAGCTCTTAGAAGGAACCATGTCTCCTCTGCTTTTTATCCTTAAATTTCACACAAGTAATTTGAGAAAATGTTCTTTTTTCTGTGCTAACATATTTGAGGTTTAAGTCAAATAAGATCTTCAAAGTTCCCAATCTCCTAATATAAAATTCATATTTTCTTGTGCGTATGTAAAACTTCCCACAATGTTTTGCTGATCATTTGAGAATCAACAGAAAGAACTTGCCCCTCCATTGCCTGGTGGGGTAATCTTTATTTCTGGTGGGCCTAAATGTAGATTGTATAAAAGTGAAAAGTGAAAGCTGGGGTATGATGAATTTAATTATAGTCATAAAGTCACTTTTTTGCTGTTCTTAAAAGATCAAGAAAAATAAACGAATGTGTTATACCAATAGAGTAAATCCTGATAAGGAATGCAGATCGCTTGTTCAGCTCCTTCTTATAGTTCAGTGAGATTCCAGAGATTGGCATTAAGACTAGGCACCAATTATAATAATTACAATAATGGTAATAACAACCTTCATTTGCTGACGGCTCCTAAAAGTCAGACATCTTGCTGCACATGTATCATCTCTAATCAACTGCCTGGCCTGTAGGGTAGATGCTGTTTTCACCTGTGACTTTCAGAGAGTCAGTAACTTGGCCAAATTCATAGAACTACTAAAGGTTAATGCTGAGTTAAAACTCAGGTAGTTATACTTATGGAAATAGAGAACTGGTTTTGTTTCCAGGTGTCTATCAGTATAATTCTTGCAGAAGGAAATGAACACATCTGAAGAAGTGTGGGCATAGAAAGCATAAAACGGACTTTTTTCCAAGGTGTTCTCTAATTAAACACCTATCAAGCTTGACGTGTCAGTCAAGAATAAGGGTATATGTTAAGAAAAAGAAATAAAAAAGAAAGGCTCAGGTAAAGGAATTAGAGGTGTGCTTAAAATATTTCTAGCTAAAGACTGTCGATCCAAGCTAGCTTTCAGTAAGTGGAGTTGGCATTTTGATATAATAAAAGAGCTATATCGGATGATCTTTTAGACTCATCCCACTAACTGGATGATTACATTGCCCCGAATCGGTGACGTGAAATGAGCCACTGTTTTTCACCACCTGTTTCTTGCAAAGCTGCTTTCAGGTAATTCAGATGAATGGGGACAACCCAAAATGGGTGTACTTGGGCTGAAGCCAGTAATAAAGCCCCCCACCCCATAAAAAAGGTGTTTACAAATCCATCAAAACTGTTTGAGTAAGAATTTCAGCCCTGTGGAAAGGTGTGCAACGTGAACTCTTTAAAACAGCTTGACCTTAACACGCAATGAGACCCAATAAAAAGCAGAGAAAGAAAGGAAGGAAGGAAGGAAGAGAAGAGGGCATTGTTTGCAGGGAAAGCTCGGGCACTGTGGAAACTTTTCACTTTTTGAAGGAAATGCAGCAGCAGATGGCAAGAGTGGAAGGGAGATAAACATAGGAACTGGAAAAGTAAGCAATACATTCTAACAGGTTCTGTATCAGAGATCTGGAGAAGCGGAAAGATTAGACAAGGAACTGTTCGGAAACTTGACAGTGGCTGTATCTCACCACGTCTTCTATCCCGGAGATGGAAAGTGGAATTGCTCAGACGGTAGGCTGTGATTCTATTTTTTCTGACAGTGAGAAGGGAAGGTCTCTTTAAGGATTCTTTTTCAAGATAGAGATTTATCAAGGTAGACATCTACAGATATATAAAACACGTTGTCCTCCTACCAATTTAACAATGAGATGTGATGTCATTTCTCTTGTTGCACAGAATTAGCAAGAGACCCTCTATTTTTATTTAGATTTTTTTTTTAATGCAAATTGTGGTCCAGGCTAGTTAACCAACACTGAAAACCTATATGACTCGCTTGATACGTGGAAGCCTTGATATGTGTGTTTATACGTGACCACACATTTACAGAGGCAAAAGGGGGAAGACAGAAAGACTGTTCTTATTTCTTAAAGATACAGTCATCCAGGAAGGAAAGGAAAACAGATGTAGGTGAGAAAGGGAATAAATGTAAGGAGTGGAGAAAGCATTACGTTTGGGGTGATGAAGGCGTATATTCATTCTCAAGCTTCCTTGCTGTCTTGAGCATCTTTCTAGTAAGGAAGCTATTGCCCAGCACACACCTGCCTCACCCAGTCCTTGAGCCTTGGGCTCCTACATCCTGTCCCGGTGGCTGAATAATAGAGCGGATACTGAAATACGGGAACTCATAACAAGAAACTATATTACAAAGATATAGCGTGATATTGGGAAAAATGGACAAGGAAAATCGCATATATCCTAAGGAAAATCCAATTTGGAAAAGAAAGGTGTTTTCTCTATTAACACTGGCAGTTAAGTTGGAGAACTTCTAAGGTAGCCCTAAAAATCAGATCACTAAGTAAAAGAACAAATTTTGAAAATCTACTAAAAAAGGTGAATTTTATTTTTAAACTTCAAGTTGCCAAGTCAATATTAGATATATCCATTTACGTTTTTGAGTTTATTTAGCGATCGTTTAGCTATTTTGATTTTAAATAGTATATGAACATCGGAAAGTTCAATAGTGTAGCTTCAGGACTCACTTGCATAGACTTGCATGTCCCTGACCTGATTTTGTAATTATGGATTTGTATTCTTCTTTTAAAGAGGGCCTCCCAAATTGTATAAGCTTTGGGCTCTAGAAGGCCTGAATCAACCTCTGTTAGTACCTTTAGGCAACATGAGCGAGCTCTAGGAGATAGCAGTGATCAAGAATGTTAAGTCTGGTTTCAAATTCCTAATTTGGGGGAAACCACAAAATAGATTCCTAAATGTCTTGGCATTAAGGATATCTGAATTCCAAATATATTATCTTTATAGGGTAAGTTCCCCTGTGCCTATAAAGACCACAAATACTCATGAAATTACTGGGTTAAAAATTAACGCAGAGAGGGGAAAAATTCTCCCACGATTCTAAAAATCTGGACGGTGCTGTGGATACTATCTCTGTTTTTCCTGCGTTATCACCAGCAACCAAGGACCTCTTGCTGGCCCTGAGGGGGGAGGTGGTGTGGGAAGACCTTGTGGTAAAAAGAGTCTAAATGGGTCTTGTGATAACAGACTTGGGACTCTGACTCGTGGTAGAAGCCAGATACCGATCTGAGTTGGGACGAGGCTAATGTGACCTAGAATACTTTTTTTCCCCTCTTTTTTGCTCAGATATGCAAACTTCATCAGGATTAGATTTAGCTGTAAGACTAGTTTCCTGGAAGCTGCCTCAAAACTCTCCGGCTTACATCCCATTGTCCAGAACTTAGTCTTAGGAGCAGTCCACCTCACTAAAGGGGAGACTGGCAGACGTGGTCTTTATGACCAGGCGTCCACATGCCCAACTCTACATTCTGTTACAATAAAGAGTAAACTTATGCAAAGGGCATAGCTTTTCTTTGTCTTTACTTCATGACTCAAAGTATTATGCCATCAGTCCATTCAAAATGCATGCTTTATCCAGTTTGATGAATATTAATTGAATATGTACTATGTCCAACATTGTGGGGCATGCTGTGCTTAGCATGTAAGTAAACACAGGTAAGTCCCTGGCTGTTCTGGAGTTTACATGATCATGGGGAGGCAGACATTAATAAAATAATCACACAAGTGGCACAGGGTAGTTTGATATAGTGAGGAAGGTGAGAGAAAGTGGCCTTCAGAATCCAATACTTGAGCTGCCGCCTAATGCTGCATAGGCATTAAGTAGGTGAAAAGAAGTAATAGTGTTTCAGGTAGATGGAACAGTGTGTCATCGGCAAGAGCCTGATGCACAGGCAAAGAGGGCAATGGAGACTGTGGTGTGAGTTGACCCTGGAGAGATAGGTGTGGGTCAGAGAGATGGCCGTGATCCGAGATGAAGGACAGAAATGATGAGAAGCATGAGAGGAAGACAGGTATCTTGAAAGCTGAAGCATTAAATGCAAATCTGAATGTCTCACAAGTCTTTGTAGAGAGAAAAAAATGGGGGTGAGGTGTGATTTTGATTGCCAAGCAGTAGGAAAAATAAGGTTCATCAGGAGAAATAATTGTTATCCTCTATTTTGAGCTCTGAGAATCATTCATCGTTAGGGTGTTTGAACTAACGTTGGACAAAGGGCATTCAGATATGGACCGGAGTTGTTAGCTGCTGTCCCAGAATATGTGTTCTCCATTGGGCTTTTGCACTTTGGGTGTGTGGCTTAAATAAAGTCTATTTATAATCAGTAAATTTTATTACAGTAATGGAACACTATGGTAATGAGGAATTACTTATGAATCATAGTCTTAAATGGATTTGGGTTATGAGAGTGGAGAGACCTCTTCAGGATGAATCATTTTGTTAAAAAGGAAAGAACAAACAATAAGATTGCAGGAAAAGCAGTATTCAGATATTACCTTCTTCAGGTGGCTTGATCTTTCTGGATTGGGCTGCTTTATTGAAGAGACCGTTTCACAGACAGTGAGATTTGCCTTTATTTTCTGTTGTTGTTGAAGACAGTGAGTCCTACAATGAATGCTGGGTCCTTGAAGAATGAAGCCAGGAAACTGAAGGAATAGTGGTGTCTTGATAACAGAACTGATCTGTGAAAGATAGATTACAGTTCACAGTATCTTCACTTATCTTTACTTATATATTATCAGGCATAACTTTCTGCTTTAGAGCAAGAAGTGCCTTAATTATATAGAATCCTCCTCTGAATGAAATATAGTTGTTTCAGTGAGGGGTTTTGGAGGGCAGTGGGGAGAGAGGTAGTGAGAAGGGGAAAAGATAATAAGAAAAAATACTTAAATATATAAACTTTGAAATACACATTCTAGAAGCATCTTTGTAAAGGGGGGGGTGTTTTTTATGTTTCCGACCTTGCTTATGTATTGACTCTTTCAAAGGCCCATTGAGAGAAGTAATGCGAAGCAAAAATTCTTGGATGATATACTGCTGAGAATGTGCCTTATTTTATCTTATATGGAAATTTCCTTTATGCTCCAGATCTTTAGTGAACTTAAATGTTGAGGAAAGCTCTTTTCACAAGGAGGATGATAGTCACATCTAGGGTAAACGTTTAGGATTAGAACTATAGAAATAATTTATAAATCACTGTGCTGTCTTCCTAAGTTATTAATACTTTATTTGTGACTTTTATATAAGTACCATAAACATCAGCATGTTCAATAATCTCCTCTTACTAGCTATAATAGAATACCACAAATTACAGTAGTCACCCATTAACTGTAGAGATTGAGTTTCTTCTCAAAATAACAGGTTTAGCTCTGGACCACTGTCATCAGCTGCTCCAAAATTGTTTCTTCATCCAGGGTCTGAAAATTTATAGACCAGTAAATATGGGATCTATTCTTTTGATCTGTTTAATTGCTCATATTCTGGAATATGAAAAAAAGTTATTGCCAAAGCAATGACATATTAGATAGGTTAAAGAAGTCATGTGTGTTTTTTAAAAAGAATTGTCCACAGAATATAACTATCTAGAATATGGCAAAATCCTACATTTTCTTATACACTTGGAGCAAGTTAAAGGAGAACTTGAGTCAGACACCAACACAGGGATCCACAGTATAATGGACATTTTCTTTTTCAGGTGCTGGAAATGTTTAGATTTAGCTGTTAGCAAAAAGGGGTAACGTTTGCATAATTTTATTTTTGTATCCAGTGATATAACCATAGGTGTAATTTGGCTACGCAGAGTTAGTCTATCACAACACTTTTGTCTGGTTAATCTATTACCAAACTGTTATTTTAAGCCCAACAATATCGTGGGGCTATTAGGCAAAGCAAACAAAAGCAGAATCTTAAACTTAAATGTCCTCGCCCTTCAATACGAAGCTGGAGTGTTCTGTTTTTGACTGTTACAGTCCTTTAACCAAAGCTATCTTGTCTGATGATAAAACCATAAGTGTATGAAGCTCACACATTTTTCATCTCTTTTATGACCTTATCTTTCATGAGCGGCTTCTGTAAAGGTATCCTAACTATAGGAAGCACCTGGAAAACATATGTGATATCTATTCTCTGATAAGCAGTGTGAACAAGAAAGTAGATCTGTCAGTTCTGAACTGTTCATTGTTAAAAAATACTTTGATGATTTAGCTGATTGCAAAATACATTATAGGGATGACTAACAGCTGCAGTAACACTCCTAGTCAAGAAAGTTCAATAGTTACATTGTACAAGAATTTCTATAAGAGGTTAATATTGATAGGAACTACATGGATTAAAGGAGCAGGGCTGAGAAGGGCTGTTTTCTTGTGTGACTGCTCGCAAACACTGCTGCTGTTTGTGCTGGAAAAGTGGCTTTCTTAGAACGTGGCAGATCTTTAATTTATACAGAAATGTCTAACGTTGGGTGAAAAGATGTTTGTGCTTATGAAATTATTTTTGCCTAGCAAGTAGAGCCACCGCTTTTACCACCTTGCCAACAATACCGAATATAGGATTTAAAGATTCTGTTTCATGTGTTTGGGAGACTATATTTGAGTGCATTTCCCCGAGTCATTTGTGCTGTGTATTCTCTTACTCAATAACACCTTCAATTTCCTCCTATAGGCCTCTCATTGATTCTGAAAACCAGACTAAGGAAAATGGAAGGGCCTACAAAATATGTATGATATCTTTTAACAGAGCAACAAAAGAGTTTAATCTTGCAATGGAAAACCATTAACTCCATAGCCATAATTTTAGAAATATTATAGATTTTGTTACTGCTTGACATTTATTCTGTTTCATCTTTTTATGAATTGGTCTCTGGATATATATATATATATATATATATATACATATATATATATATATATATATATATAGTGGTTATCCCATTAAATGTGTTTGTGCTTTGCTAAAAATACACTGAAATTTCTATTTAAAAGTATGTGAATAAAGAATGTAGCAAGTAAATGAATAGATGTCAGATGCATTCCTAGCTCTTTCTTTAATTCTCTCTCTGGCATCCTTTTCTCTCTTCTTTTCCTCTTCCTACCAACAAAGCTTTTGAAGCAATATCTTAACAAACTTGTCATTATTATCTTGGCTATTAATTATTCATGCCATTTTTCATAAGCTACTTAGAGTACTGATTTCAAACATGTAAGAATCAAAAAATGGAGAGAAGGAAGAAAAAACAACGGTCAGTAAAGCCATTTCCATTCAAATCAAGAAGAAACTGGAGCTGGATTAGTATCAAAATAAAGTTCTATTTATAAATTCTCTGTGAGAATTAATGTATTGAATGAGAAGAAGCCAGTCGCAATTGTGAGGGGGTAGGAAAAAGTGTTTCTTTAAAGTACTTCAGAGATTTCACATTTGATTAGATTATTTTTTAATCATTTCATTTTTCATTAGTAAAAAGATTAAAAATGAATTGGGTGAAAACATTACCATAAAAATGAGAGTTAGTTTCCCAAGATAAACTTAGAAGATGAAGGGTCTGAAAGTTGACAAATGTGACGTATTTTAGTTATTAAATAGAAATAATGTGCCGAAGGCAATTAATTAGCAAATGTAATGATACTGTAGTAGGTTATGGTAAAAAGAATGAAACCAACACCTAATTTTATCACTCGTCAGTGAGCAATGGTAATTGGTTAAACATCTATGTGTAGTTGGTTTACAGAGTTCTAAGTCAAATAGTATACTTGAGAAAAAATCATGCCTATAAATATTATATCCTCAAACATTTCATTTTAATATGTAAGCATAATGAAGAAACAAGGCTTATGATGTGGAGAGGAGAAGCAGCTATCAGATCCCATCTATCTCTTTGTTGCTTGATACTCGGTAGGGTATCACTGTGATGTCCTGCTAGGTTTGGAGTATGGTCACCGGAGTCAGACTGACGTGGCTTCAGTTCTTGGGTCTGCTAGCAGTGTGTGGGTTTCTTCTCATATTTCTGCCTCTTGGCTTACTCTTCTGAAATACAGGGATACCATACAGGCAGAACTCAGGCAATGTTCATAAAGCATTTAGCTAGTGCTAAGTGGTTCTCAAGAAATGGTAGCCATGTTTAGGTTTAATATAGATTCTAAGCCTGAGGACATGTTCTCTGCTTTATTTATCTTTATAAGTTTAGTATGTGGCACATAGTAGATGTGGAGATGAATATAAATTTAATTTCAGCCCATTTAGTTTTCTGCACTCAAGTGTATCACTTCCTATGACATTCTTGGGTTTTTGGTCATCTTTTGGCAATTTTTTTCTTTAAGAAAATATGATTAAATGATCGAACAAGGGCTCTAAACTATTCTTCTGTTCTTAGATTTATTTTTATTAATGTGATATATACTGCACATTTACCCAGTTTTAAAATAGCTCAAAACAGTTGCAACATGTAATTTCTTTGGAGCTGTTAATTGTATACAATCAACTATCTTTACAGTGTTTCTTTAACTAAATACCCTACAATATTTATTTTCAGTAGTTCTAATTATACGTGCTGCATAATGAAACAAATTAGAGCAAATTGTTCCATGAATCAGGATTATCAATACTGAGTATTGCTCCAGATGTTGGTGAAAGTTGAAATCTAAGCCCTATAGTTCCATTTTGGCAGTTAAGTGACATTTAATGAAAGTATTTTATTATGTGAAATTACTAGCCCAATCAAGCCCCTAATAGGCTGAATTATAATATTTTCATTTTGAGTGATTTACCAGATTTCTCTGTGCATTAGGGATCTGCTGAGATTAGTAGTCACCCTGCTATTTTTGTTTCCCAATAGATAGTATATGAGGATGATCCTGCATAAATTTAGCCTAGACTGAATAAAAGAAAGGACTTGATTCATTTATTCATCACACAGTAGCATTTCTCAAAGCCATTTCTCTTAGCATCTTAAAACTTTGCATGGATTCTACTTTTGCATCATTGAAATGTCTTTAGTTTCACCACCATTTTTCCCATGCAGCAACTTAATTACTGTAATGTTTTTTATATGGCATTTTTGGGGGGTGATGGCTTTCATTTTTAAATCCGAGAAATGGTTTCCAATCATGGAGCCTCAGGACATTCAACTTACAGAATTCAGGTTTACCTAAGGTCATGTCTCCAAAATTTCAGAAATCTTTATTGGGTTCTTCCTCCAGGGAACTTCTACTACACCAAGACTGGGTTAGATGTCATTTTAACATGGGCTCCTGTCATATGTTGGACTGCTCCCATCAAAGTATTTGCTGCATGAGATTGTGATCTATTAATCTGTCTCTGTTTTAGTCTGTAAATTATATTAGAAAAGGAGCCATCTTTTTTTTTTTTTTTTTTTTTTTTTTTTTTTTTGTATTCTTGGTGTTCAGCATAGTGCCTGGAACTCAAAAGCTAATTTAATGCATTAATAAAGAATGGCTTATATTATATCTGTTCAATAAAGATGTACCTTTCTAGATTCAACTGGATTCTTTTAACTTTTAATTTTTGTGGTTATTTTGATTATTCTGTAATATAGTCTTCCAAACCTACCTATTTCCCAATACATTTCTCATTATTTTTCCTTCTAAATATGTAATTTGCCTAAAAAAATATTGCAGAGTAGACTTAACTGTAGTCTCACAAAAATTTTGGGCAAGAATGTCTGAGACATGGGTTAGAGTGTTGTTATGGAGTGAGTAAGGGAGAACTCAAAGACCAGATGTCTGACAAAATGTGTTCATAGAAATTCAATAAATATATGTTGGTTACTGTATTTGTGTCACATGATCATTTCAGCCCCTACCTAAATACCTTAAATGTTTTTCACTGCCTTCAGTATGAAGAACTATGGAATTAATTATACAAGCTTCTCCATGGCCAATGCCATTTTATGCTTCTGGTTTCTGAATTTCTGTATTGTATGTGTTTTCATTTGGAATTATTCATGGACTACTTTGACTGTAGGTTTTCATCAGTGGTTACTTCTCTTATGCATATTACCTAGCTCCTTTACTAGATTATATGGTCCTTAAGAGAAAGTATATATTTCACTGTATCTTCAAAAATATGCATTATAAATGTTAGTGATTGATTAAATTGTGCATGGCATCACATGTTTCCAACAATTTAAATGTAATAGTAGAATTTAGAAAGATTTACTCCTTTGTGTGGCCATCAGAGTGGTATAGTCAGTAATTAAATATAAAACTTAACTTATCCAAATGGTTCTGCCCAGAATTTTACTATCTGGGCCTTGGGTATGTCATTTTTAACAGCATGTCTCATGCTTGCTTCAATATGTGTTGCTCTAGGATTATTCAGCTATTTCAGTTGTGCACAGCTCTGTACTCAGATGGTGGGAATGTGGCATGGCAAATGCAAGAAAAGAGACTCAAATTTAATTCCTAGCCTTGAATAAACTCCTGTTTTTGGTGAATTTTATGATGCCCCTTCATGCTTTCCTATAATCCTATTTCCTTCTTGTTGAGGAGGGGACATCTACCAAAACCTGCTTCCATCACTCATCCTGTGATGACTGGGAAGCACTTACTGCTCAAGCATGAGAAGGTTTGGGAAAAGTGTCTTATGTATATATAAATATGGTAGCTATAAGATCAAACATAAGTTACTAGTCCGGTGTGTGCATCCATTTTGTAGTCAGTAAATTTCTCTAATTTGGCTCAGATCATCTTCAGAGTCTCCTCCTTGTTTGAAGATTCATAAGACATGAGAAAAGTTTAAAATTATAGGTTGCATTCTTTACTCTTCACTGTTGGGGAGGATATTTTCCTTTATAAGCTCCCCTGCATTATTGTCCTGAGGTAAACCTGCACTCAGAAGTGGAAATGCAATCAAAAGCTTGCTGGAGTAGTTGGCAGAGATTAGTGTGGTTTCTAGTGTCCATGAAGAATGAAGTGTCATAAAGGTCATATCTTCCCAAATTAACTCAGTATCCTGGGCGTTCTCAAGAAGGTTAAGTTGTTCTACTGATTATTGCATTAGGTAGCATTGAATCAACTGGTGAAGAAAGTTTTCAAGTTTCTATTCTTTGTGTATCAGTGAGAATGTTTCATCTTTCTATTGATGTGACTTAAATAGCTTCACTTGTTACTTTTCCTTTCTATTACAGGGAAATGAAACCAGAGACTCAGAGTCTATTATAGACACAATATGGAGAAGTTAGTAATGTTAACTTTATTTTATTGTATTTATTTTATTATTGCCTTCTGTTATAAGCATCTAATACTGATTTTTCTAGTAATGATAAGTTTTGTTGTAAAAAAATGTTTATGTGTTATAAAAAGTGAGCCTATTTAAAAAATGTTTACTATAAATTATTGTATAAGCCATGACTGGACAAAAGCCATGAACATAATAGTATAAGGAGCTTGGGAAGAAATGGAATGCTTTAGGAAGAGCCCCAGAAAGAAACTGATAACTTGGTCGGTGGGTTTTGCCAAAGAGTTTGGTGAAGGGACAGCATACAAGATGTGGCTAGAGCTAAGGGAACAAAACCAACAAGGAACACCCTGAAGCACCCAGGGGCTGGAAAGAGGGGGAAACTGTTAGCCCTCCTGATGTGATTGATGTGAAGAGTCAGGGGAGGTGACAGTGATGCAAGAGTGTGGGAAAAACAGGGACCCCTTCCCAAGAGTGCTGATTGTACAACGCAGCCATTGCTCACAAGTGGAGACCATTCAACAGCATGCAACTGAGGAATATGGACCTGTCTTCTCTCTTCCTGCCCTTGGACCCTCTGATCTTATCAGTGCCTTCCATTGACTGAACCTAACCAGAAATCGGAACAAAGCAGCCCCAGTGATGAGGTCCACAGAATTCTGCCTCCATGGGGCACAAAGTACCAAGTAGAACATGGGGCGGGGGTGGGGGGAGTCAATTGAGGCAAACAGGAAGAGGCAAGCAGAGAAAAACCAGCTCATACAAGTGTCAGGGTTCTCTGCCAAAGGTAATACCTAATCATTCCAGTTATGCCATTCTGCTACCTGCAAGGCATTAGCTCAATACTTACATATATGCAGGGATACTCTTTAAAGTGTTTAGCGACAGGTACAACCTGGGCTCTGGGGAAGGGTCTCATTAGACAGGGGCCAAGACAGGCAGTGTACAGCTGAACAGCACCTAGTTAGCTCAGGGTTCATGGTATTTGAGAATATTAGAAGACAGTAGAGCGTACTTTTTTATGCAGGCTGAGAACCATCCCTCTTTGTGTCCGAGAAGTAAGAGCAGAACTCTCCCACTGATCTTATAAGATAATTGGTTGATGTGTCTATGTTGTTCTGTGTGACCTGCAAAAAGGAACACAGATTAAAACTCTTATCTTACTCCTGAGCCTTTGTATCTTTCTTATGGCAATTGGACCTTGTCTTGCACTCTCATTATTTGTGAATTTACTTCTTAAATCATTTTTATACTACTTCCAAAAAGGTGTTGTATTTTTCCATATATACCCTATTGCAGTTCCTTAAACAGGGTAGATACTCAGTATCTATTATTTTATGGAAAAAATTTCATTGCTCCTCATGGTGATCATCCTGAAAAGAAGAGAGAACTCAACCTTCAAAGATCCTTCAATTCCAGACATGGGGCTTGGTGGCGTGGGGTATGTTTAATTCTTTGTTACCCGCCAGAGCCAATGATCCTCTGTTATGGAAATTAAGACAATGGAGCTGTCACTGGGCTTCTGCATGCTCTCTACTTTTATTCCACTTTTTAAGATGATTCATTTTGTGAAGCTATGTATTGAAATGAATAAAAAATGTATAGAGTTTAAAGTTCGAAATTCATCAACATCACATTAATGTCAATTGTAATAATAATAGTTTCCTGAAAATTTTGTAATTTCTAGGTTACTTGTAAAGATTTTAAGAATTTGATGCATTTTTGTGTGTGTGTGTGTGTATGTGTAATCATATAAAGAGTTAAGTACTATTATAGATTTGGGCAACTATGTGGGAAATAGGGAACTGAATACTTCAGAGAAAGTCTAGGAGGGCAAGCAATTTAATTTAAAAAATTTAGGCATTATTAGATTCAAGGTTTAGTTGCCATGTTTTTGGTAGCAGTCTTTTTATTTCTGACATCACATTTTCTTGTATTCTGGGTTCTGATCTCTGTGATCATTGATAGTAGCTATATTATGGAATATGATTGTGTGTACATTGTGACCATGGAATACTTTCCTATAAAGCAGTTACTTTATCACTTAAAGTGAAGGTACTCATAAATTAGACTTTTGACTTACAAAATGCAATTGCACTGTTAATGTATCTTCTTTGCCATGACTGTATTTTGTTCAAAATATATTACATTTTCTTTTCTTATGTGGAAATGAAGGCATGAAATTCTGTGAACTAGTTACTCTTATCAGGAACAAGTATTGCTTGGGTGGCTCAGTCGGTTAAGCATCCAATGCTTGATTTCAGCTCAAGTCATAAGATCTGGGCCCTGCATTGAACTTTCAGTGGGGTCTGTGCTGGGCGTGTAGCCTGCTTAAGATTTTCTCTCTCTCTCTGTTTGCTCTCCGCACCCCGCCCCCACTGTCATGCTCTCTCCCTTCCTCTCTCAAAAAAAAAAAAGAAGGGAAGAAAAGAAAAGAACAAGTATAGCTTTATAGCTTCTTGCATTGTGAAGACTTGAGTCACTGGCTTATCTTATATACCACATAATGCTAATCATTTAACATGGCCTTTTAATATCCATTTTAAAAATACAATGAAGTTTTAACAAGTTTAAAGCTGGGGGGAAGCCTCAAAATATCTGCATTCAACCCAGCACAAAAATAGGTCTTACCCTAAGCCTTTAATTGTTTCTGTTTTGCTGTATCTTGCCTTTACAAAAATTATTATTTGGAAATATGGGAGCTAAATTTTTCTGTATTGAGAGCAGTATAGTCATTACATACTGCTTTTTAGTTTTCTTTATATATAATATTAATAAAACTTCTATAGGGAAGTTCTTGTTTATAACCGTTAATTTCATTTATTCATTTATGGATGACTAATATTGATTTTCTTTATTGTAAAGCCATAGTAGATATGAAAATGATAAATCATGGGCATTTTATCTACATAATGACAACTATATGTAGCAAACATATACTTAGACAAATGCTAAGGACATCCCTTTGCCAAGATCTAAATGTCAAATAGAGAGCTTTAATTACTTCCCCTTCTCTCTGTGTGTCGGTGTTTTCCAGGTGATGATGAAGGAGTCCAGGAAACGGCAGAATCAGATGCGGACACACAGTCAGAAAAGCCAGGCCAGCCTGGAGTTGAGACAGACGATTGGGATGGTCCAGGTAGGACAGAAAACTTAAAATTCAACCATCTGTTGCTACTATCAGGAATTCACTTTTTTTTCCTTTAAATTTTAATTAGGTTGTAAAACTCTTACAATCTCAGCTCGTGTGTGTGTGTGTGTGTTTACTAAGGTTATGGTAGAAGTTTAAATAAATGTCATTATTTAAAGAAGATTTTTTAATCTTTTTGCTAAACTATAAAAACCAGTGTTACTTCTGCTTGAAATCTCTCTTTTTTTTATTACATAGTCATCTAAGAATTAGTTCGTTCTCCTTGCTTTTATTTATTTTTTTTTAAAAGAAATATTTATGCTATATCTACATTCAAATTGGGAAGGATTTTTAAACTTTTAAGTAGGTAAAAATACTATAAAGAAATACTTTCAATTTAGTAATGTTGTAAATCATAGACTAAATCTCAATTTGTATTTAGAAGTTTAGACAATATCAACAGATACTCCCATCTGATTCAAGGTTTTGACAACATTTTAATTTTTATGAATGATAACTAAATTTGATTTTAAGAATCCTGATGTTGAACCATTTTGAGAAACACACAAAAAATGATCAAAATACTCCTACTAAACACCAGTATAATTTTATGGATATATGTACAGTTCATAAGAACTCAATCGGAAAAAAAAAAGAAAACCTTTATATTTGATGCCAAGTAATTTACAACTGGATGGTATATTTATAAATGGAGACTATTATGTCATAGGACTTAAAAGATAGAAGCGAGTTTTTGAAATAGTTTTAGCCATAATTTCTAAAGCGGTAACATTTTTCATTAAGAAAGATCCCTATATTTCAATCACATTTTCACCCTTGCATGACTTTGCAAATTGCTCTCTGCTGTGCGTGAAGAAGAGAGGAACTCCAGTGGTAATTTTCTGAAATCAGCAGCTGGAAAATATAATGCAAACAAAAATGAAGATGCAGTATAGCTGATTATTATGATGTCATTTCTAATGTTATTCATGATACACACAAATGTTTGGATTCTGTATACTATAGCATAGTGGTTCTACAAGATTTTGGATCAAAATGTTTTATATTTAAAGTGCCATAATACCACCTTTTAAGAGTTTGAAAAAAGATGGAGACTTCTGGCATTTTCAAATTATTCCATAATGTTTCTGTCTTCTCGATGTAGGGAAGAACTCCTTTAATTAAAAAAAAAAAAAAAAAAAAAATCTTTGGAAAACTTTTTTTTTCTTGTAGATTACATTTAATTTAAGAAGGGTGGATGAAGTTTATACTGTATGTTTCTTTATTCATGGAATTAAGTATGTATATGCTACTTAGAAGAGTTTTTGCATTTAAAATTGGGTTAGATGGCCTTTTGGATATGCCTGCTTGCAAAGTGTGAGTTCTGGCTTCTCTCAATAGAGTCAGCTTGGAGGGGGAGGTTTTTTCCTTTACTTGGGGCTGGGGCCCACAGTATTCCCTACAATTTGGGAGCAAGTAAGCAAACTCAGAAGGTGGTAAATTATTAAAAATATAGTGCACAATCAATGCCACCTTTTTCAGGAATTTTTTCCAGAAGTAAACTGGTGCTGTTAGCTTACAGAAAGAGAGACAGAGAGGAGGAGCAAGGTGAAGAATGCTGTATCATTCAGGATGAGATTTTTCACTTTTGAGTTCAATTTAGTTTATGTGTCTGATTTAATGAAATTTTTGTTTAGCTGTTATCATGAAGATGTTTATGCTTTTTTCTGTGGCACATGAGACTATGTAAAAAGTTTAAGGGAAAAATGTATGTCTCTAAGCAGGTGGGTCTTTAAGAAAGTTCTTTTTCTGTATGTTGTAAAGTTGATCGCAGGTTTTTCCCTAGAGATACTTTACAGTAAAAAGGGTTTTCATGATTTTGAAACCCCCGAATTAATGGGGTTGATTCATAACAAAGGAATATCTGTTGGATGTTTATTTTTTAAGGTAGAAATTTCATTAGTTTCCTTCAGTCAGAACAAAGATTAGGGGATGTTTTTTCACTTCTGCTATTGCCTAAATAATGATTATATAAATATTTTACCCCAATTTTTATTATTAGCGAAACATGGTTGGTACTTTCCAACTGTATCAAGGAGAGAAAATTGCCCAAATTTTAGTAACAGTTTCCCAACATGTTAAAAATTAAGCACTCTATTCTAAAGGTTTAACTTCAAATTCTGGATTTGTCACTCTGCTGAGTGATTTTTGACAAATTGTTTACTCTTTCTGTTCCTATATCCTCATTTGTAAAATGTAGAAAATAACGTTCACACTTTTTAGGGATTTTGTGGGAACTAAATCAGATCATACACATAAAATTCTACTCATTATTATTATGGCTTTGGAATTTTTGAGCCTTGAAGGAGACCCATTTAAAATTCTTAGCATTTTTTTTAAAGTCCAGTAATATATCTGATACAATTTTTTAAAATACAAAGCATCTAGTTTTGAATTTAACCACAAATGATGGGTGAAGGCATGAGGTTATTAGGTGTGATTTCAAGGTTCCCCTAATTTAAAGTTTTCCCACCCAGTCCTGATAGTCACTCTAAGATAGATAGCTTTCTCTAAATAAAAATAGAATAGAATCAAAAGACCAGGAAATTATCTAAAGAATTTGAGGCATAGGGCTGACATCATTTAGGATGAATCAGGATTTATCTTATTTTTAAAGAGTTTGAAGGAGTTTGATTGAAGACGACTCCACAACCTTTCTTGATGGCTCAATTCAGTAATGAATCAACTCTTGTTTGAAGTGTTCGTTCCATTTTTATCAGACGCAAATCCCCCGGTGCCCATTATTTCTTCTTATGTGTTATCCAACTAAAAGGTACATTTAGTAATTGCTCACACCTTTGTTAACTCTTATGACTAGGCAGAACCTAAACAATCTTTAGAAAAATTATCTTACATTTGCAAACATTTCTACGGTGAAATTTTTTAATGTTTAAATAGTTGTGACGCTTACTTAAATATTCTTCAAGTTCTTATGAATCTCTCGCTGTTTGAAGGGAAAGGTAGGGCCACACCAAACTAATAGAGTTCAGGCCAATGTAAAAGTCATTATCTCATGATTTCAGATTTTCACACAACTGTTTTTAAGTTTTACTTTCCTTTTTTGCTCTTAAAAAAATTACCGTGCTATTACCTTGCTTGGAATCTAAGTGATATGTTATTTGATGTCTACTCTCTCTTCCTCTGCATTTGCCTGTATTTCATTTCTGTCTCTTTTTAAAGTAAATACCCCTTCTTTTCTTTTATCCCCTCGAAAGCACTTCAGTTTACCAATAGTCCTATACATTTAATTATTCAATAAATAGTCATCATGCAGTAATAATTGTGGAAAGTGTAGGGGGAAGTCCAAAGGCATTTCCCTTTTTTGATGCGCTTTCTCTTCTTTAATCTTTCAAAATGATTCATGGATTGTCACTGATGCAATCAATAATTAAGCATGAGGACCTACTGCTTTAAACTACAGAAGAAACTGGAAAAACTTTTTAGAGTCAGATCTATGTTCGCACTCTGACACTTAACAGTCTTGTGATCTCAAGCGTATTAAACGGCCAGGACCTCAGTTTGCTTATCTTTAAAATGGGAAGAATAGTATTACTTTGAAACTTTGTTATGTGGATTAAATTTGAAAGATGGTATATAGAAAGTATCTAGCGATAGCTCGGGAGAACTTGGGTTTTGGTAGATGTTAAGAGTCTTCCCTCACCCTAGAACCTCTCCTGCAATTAGAACACTGACCTCATTTTGAAAAACAGTGTTTACATCTCTGGCTCTCTAGCTTAAGAAATCTTTAGAACCACAATCCATGGCTGAAGTCTGGAATGTTGACTTCTGTGTTTAGGTGTAGAGGAAGACGTGGGGGAGAGAATTCAGATAAATCACTGTAAATACATTCTTCACCTTTATGAAATGAGCACCTTAAAAATCACACCTTGCACCAACTCTAGGAATCTAGAGTTGTTGTAAGCTCTCTAGCTTACATTATTAAAAACATGGTTACTTCTTTTCATACCTGGAAATAGTAAATAGTCTGATTTCTCTGGTTTAATATTGAACATATCTAAGTTTACCATTTGGCTTACAGCCACAATAACTGAAGTATCCAAGAACTTTAGTAAATGAATGAATCACATTATTCAAATTGTGCAAATAAGTACATATACCCCTAGGTAAGACATATTAATACAAATATGCACAGATACAAAGTTTTGAGTGAGTAGTCACTTAGATTCTTTCTCATGGACTTATCAAGATAAGCATGCACTTTTATTTTTGGTCTTTACATGTTAAGCGCTTGAAGTGTTTCAATAATAATAAAGTAGGAAATCACACCTTGTATTGATGATTTGATAAATTACTGGAATAGAATGCAGAATTGTTTTTGTATTATGCATTCCAGAACAGCGTGACTTGCTCCTAGATTGTTAAGCTGAAATCTGAATTTCTGTGAGAGGTAAATTATTTTGGGGCAGTATAATTATAATGCATGGAAAAGACCAAAAATATTCCTTCCCTTTATATCTTGGCCCTGTCACTTACGAATTGTGTGAGTTTGAGTTAAGTTTGAGCCTCAGTTTCTTCGTTTATAAAATGGGACGAATAATAATCACTACCTTATTCATGATATTTTCTGGGTAAAACCTAAGGTTTGGATCTTCATAATGCTCCATAAATCACTCTTATTATTTTTAGTATTATTTCAGCCTTTGTGCCTTAAAATCCATGACAATGCCTTACAGATGTTAAGCCCTCATTTAACATCTGTGTAGTGAATTAACTTCGCGAAATAATTTCGCTATGTAACATCACCATGGGATTATATGGCTGTGCTCTCTTCAGCTGGACTTAAAATGTGGTTCCATTAAAGGAATTTTAATGTAAGTAAAATTTTCCAGTGAATGTCTAGCATAAAATCAGATGCGTGTACTTGTTGAATCTGCACTACAAATTGATCACAAAATCTATCAGTAAGTTGCCTCGTTCAGCTGCTGTTCAACGTGAAGGGTACATGCAGATGTTGGGCTTGGTTCTGCTTTGTGCCTCAAATGGAGTGTTTTGCATAAAGTGGAATGGTAGCTGGAAGATAGAAGCACACACTAATGATACAGGGTCCCCCCCACCCCCCTTTACCAGTCCAAAGAAGGGCTTGGAGATTACAGTTCTGATTTCGTTTCCTTTTTGATTGGGAAAATGTGGTAGATATAAGATCTGGGAAATGCCATTTGAAGTAAATTAACAGAAACCTATGAAACATAGTTAACCATAGATATAGTCTGACAGTAAGAAGAATATTGTGAGAAGCGGAGGAAATCGTAGAATGACTGTGTATTACTCTGACAGTGAATTGGTATTATCTCTGCTATCAGATAATGCAGTTATCATTAATTTTCACATTTGCATTTCAATCTTTGGAAGGAAATGACTCTTGCCGGATGAAGATAAGAGCTCTGTACCACTATAATGAACCATCATTTTATCCCAATGCTTTGTGTCCATATGAAAATGAGGCAGGGAGGTGTGTGTGTGTGTGTGTGTGTGTGCGCGCACATGTGTGGGTGTATGTGAGTGTGTTTGGGGGTGTCAGAAAAACGTATAGCAAAGTGTCAAAAATTGCTACAGACTTTTGAGCCCCTTATGAAACAAGAGGGGGTCAAAATAAATCTTCTGTAATGTAGTTAAGTGGATATCGGATTAAAAGATGAAAGCCTTACTCTTTGTAGAACAGAATGCCACATAAACTCAGTAAAAAAGTTCCTTTTATCTTATTTCTTTACTCCAGTTTTCACTCTCATGCAGAATTAGGGCACACATAAACCCAACCAAAAAAAAAAAGTAGGTTGGAGGCAAAGTACTTAACGATTATTGTTAGGAAAGATACATCTTTGAGTTATAAAGTCCTGCATAAAATAGATCCTTAATCCAATCACCTTCAATCCAGTGGTTTTACATTCTCACTCTGTGCTACTGAAACAGACTAGAAATTGTAGATGAAGCCTTTGAATGTTGTTGATGTTAGTGGAACACCAGCCAGTGAGCCTACACAAATAAGGTCTACGTCCTACATCAAAAGTTTATTATTAAACATGCTTTTGTATAATATAAGTTAAAACATAAATCTAGTATTGCTGTTTCACAGTTTGCCTACTTTGATTAGCTACTCACCCTCCGTTGTGTTAATAAGGGGGCTTTCATTATGCTCTTTCCTGCTGAGCCATAATTTAGCTTAGAATTCTCCTCCATCAGCGCTCCAGGAAGATACTACCAGTAAGTAGGGATTCACGTATAAGAGAAACCTTTGCTCTGCCTTTTAGAACCTCTTTCATTAAAACATATGCATCAAAAATATTTATTTTGGCACAAGGATTTTTAGCATCCGTTGTTTTTCTTGACTCAGAATTTTGCCCTGAAAAAAAGAAACATCACCAAAAATATGATCGGCTCTCATCTCTGGAAAGTTGAGTTGAAAACTCAAAAAAGTTTAGTTGAAAACTAAACCTTTTCATTATTTGTTTTTATTTTGTCTGGTTCAGAAAAGGACTTACCTGGGCTCAGAAGAAATAAAGAACAATACGAGAACTTGCGTTGAAAGTCTTTTAAAAATATGGAAAGTCAAAGCAAATGCGTACAGACACATACACTTGCAGTAAATGGGCCACAAACTTAGAACTAGATTGCTAGAAGACTGTTTGGAAGGGTTGTTTTGATTTGATTTCATCATAAGATGAAAGAAATTGGTTAGTTAGGCAAACATTTATTAATTCAACTATATACTGAGTATCAAATATATGCACTGCTCTGTGCCAGACTCGAGGATGTGCAACAGTAAAGAAGCCATGGTGGTCTCTGCCTCCGAGAGTTTATGCTGTCTCAGAAACTGCAAATTGTACTAATAATGATTTTTTGAGTGCATACTGCTTCTATGATAGCTGTTCTACAGAAAAAATTAGCAATGATACCCTCCACTGCGTTATGAGGTCTGGGAGTCAGTAATGTTTTAAAATGTTTAAAAATGTTTTAAATTGGTTTGTTTTTATTTTAAATTTTTATATTTTAATATGCAAAGTTTAAAATACACATGAAATAAGAGGAATGTGTATGTTGAATCCCCACATATCTGTCACGCTGCTTCAAACATTACCAACTTTCTGCCAGCCTGGTTTCATGATTTTCCTTTTCTCTTTCTCTCTCTTTCTATGTATCTGTCTATATTTTAAAGCATTTCACAGAAAACATGCTATTTCACCCATAAGTACTTTGGTATGTCTCTTTAATAAATAGGGGCTTTTGTTTAAAACATAACCACAAATGATGGTATTATAACATATAGAAAATCACTCTTAATATTATCAGACACCCAATTTGTCTTCACGTTTTCCCAGTTATCTCAAAAAGTGTCTTCATGTTTGGTTTGTTCAAATCAGGATTTGGAGAAGGTCCACGTGTTGGTTGATACGATTCTCAAGTCTTTTGAATTTTCCCCAACTCCTCTCTCCCACGTATTTGTTAGAGAAACCAGTGAATTTATTCTGGGCTATTGTTCACATTCCAAATTAGGTAGATTACATGCCAGGACTGTTGTGTAACATGCTTCTCTGTCCCCCATTCATTCATTTATTTATTAAGATTTACTTATTTATTTGAGAGAGAGCGAGTACAGGGGGAAAGGGGCAGAAGGAGAGAGAGGGAGAGTCGGTCCCAAGCCAACTCCATGCTGAGCGCAGAGCCTGACGCGGGGCTCAATCTTAGGACCCTGAGATCATGATCTGAGCTGAAACTTGGGGTCAGACGCTCAGCCAGCTGCACCATCCAGGCACTCTTATCCCCCATATTTCTTATAAATTGGTAGCTGAACCTAGATCCTTGAATACATTCAGATTCAATAGGCGATAATATTACATATACCTTGCTGGGTGCTTTCTTTTGGTTCCTATCAGTAGGTACACAAAGCTGGGATGTCCCGCCTGTAGTGGTACTGCAGTGTGCCAGGAGGTTCATGTATGTCCAGCCTGATCCATCCATTATGAAGTTTTCCATTCAACTCCTCACCTAGTGATTATTGCTAAGATCCGTATATCATTCAGGCTTGTACAATTGTGGTTTTTACATTTCATCATCCCTTCTGTATTATTAGCTAATATTACTATCTTCTAAAAAAATTTTTCATCGTCCACTATTGAATTACCCCTAAATAATAAAGGAAATAAAGAAATAAATGCGCTTAATTCTTTTTCATTATTTACATATTTCAGAATCATAAAGAGTAGAGAGAGTGCTATAAGATGAGGCTGTTGGGGCGCCTGAGTGGCTCAGTGGGTTAAGCCTCTGTCTTCAGCTCAGGTCATGATCCCAGAGTCCTGGGATCAAGCCCCACATCGGGCTTCCTGCTCAACTGGGAGCCTGCTTCCTCCTCTCTCTCTGCCTGCCTCTCTGCTTACTTGTGATCTCTGTCTGTCAAATAAATAAATAAAATCTTAAAAAAAAAAAAAAAAGATGAAGCTGTTAAAATAAGCAAGTCTCAGGGATTCAGGGCCCTGTACCCCACGATACCATTGTTGGATTCAACTTCAAGATCCGTGTGAGGACATGTTGTACATATAAGCTGCACGCTCGTATTTGCGTTAAAAATAAACTGCTCTGACGGCCTGTAGAGAGTGGATAGAAGAAGGTCAATAAGAAGCAAGAGTCTTATCTAGAGATGACAGTGGTTTGTAGAGAGCACTGGAGGTATTTGAGGATGTGATTGAGAGTGGCCTGCTCAACTTCGAGTATTTCTTGCCATTCACTGAGATGGGGAAGACTGAAGGAAAAAGCATGGTTGGAGGAAAGATAAGTTGGATTTTTCCCATGTCTAGTTGGCAGTTTTCATGAGACATCCAAATGGAGTTGTTGAGTAGAATGTTGGCTATAAAGGCCAGACGCTTGGAGAGAGGTCTGGTCTAGAGACAGAAACTGGACCCAGCAATGTATGCACGGCAGTGGCATTCATTGGAATAGATAGAATTGCCTGGGGTGGGAATATATATAAGAAGGCTTGGACATGAAGCTTGAAAAACTCCGTTCTCTTGCCGGAGGATAGAAAAAGAAGTGTCACCAAAGGAGACTGATAAGGAGTAGCCAGCCAAGATGGAGAAAACCAGGAGAATATAATCATTTTTAAGAAAGACCAAGTCACACTTGGGCTAACTGCTGTTGAGGTCAAACAGAGATTTAAAGACTCCTTGAATTTAACTCCATGCCAATATTAGTGTGTTTAACTCGAACTATTTCAGTGAAGCTCTGGTAGCAGAAACCAGACGGTGATAGGTTGTAGTGGGGGGGAAAGGCAAGCAAATGGAGTCAGCTATGATAAACGACTCTTCTTGAGTGTTCTTGGTAAATGAAGGTATAACATTTAGGTTACTATGACACTCTGTTGGTAAATTGTTATCCTTTACCTCTTATTTCTACCTAAGAATTTTTCCAACTTTAGAGTTTAGAAATATGCCTTCAGAGAACTTTATATTCCTGTATTAAACTATTCTGAATCCACTCTCCATTAACTTACAGATTATTTTAAAGTTAGTTTTTGTTGCTTTCCCCATCGTATCTTCAGACTTTACAGTATGCATTTTTGTCATTTCTTTAAAATTTTATCATTTCAACTTTAACTCCTAATAACTTTGATTTACCAAATACTTTCGTGGGTTTGTTTTTTTTGGGGGGGGGTTTATCACTTTTAATGTAATTTATATGTTAAATTTGATAACATATGATAATGTACTATAAATTTGATATGGGTTAGAGGTATGCTTTCCATCCTTTCCACTATCCACACTGATAACCGGCACTATTTCGTTACTGTTATTTTTGTTGTTTTAATCAGGAGCACATTTGGACCTTGGAAATTATTCTGCATCTTCCTAATGAACTCCTACACTTGCTTCTAAGATTGACACTTGGAGCTTGCAATGTATCGCTCATAAGTGTAACTTGCATAAGCTTGCCAGATCTTGTACTTCTTCCCCTGCACCTTTGTAGACCCAGGACCCACTGAATTAATTAATTTAATTAGTTCAGGCATTTATTGGAGAATAACTGTGTGCCAGACTCTAAAGATAAAAAGATCACTTGGGTTCAGACTACCTTCCGAAAGCTCATAATACACAGCAGAAGACAGATAAATCTTGAGATAATTAAAACACATTGGTATGGATTCCATTGCAGAGGCATGTACAGTGTGCAATGGTAGCAAAGAGAGAAGAGAGTCATCTACTGAGGAGTGGGAGAGAGGGTGGGGCGGTGGCCAGCAGATCCGCTGTCACGGAGGGAGAAAGGAAGGGTTGCTGGCGCTGGTGGTGAAGCATCGTGCTGATGAGGAACAAGGATGATAATAGCCCTTCAGGTGATCCCAATGGCAGAGTGATAAATTCACACTGGAGACACTCCAAATTGTTATTCATGCATAGAAAGTGTTTAGTTTTTTTGCAAAAGTGAATTCCATACCATGGGTCTTAGGCTTGCTGCCATTTTGCCTATCTAAAAGATGGCACTTTCCAGTTAGATCTGCCCTACCCTGCCATTGACACCCTCAAAGGCATGATCTTTCCTATCACTCTGAGGGATGGAGGGGCTCTCTCTGAAAGACTGCAGAAGCTGTAGTATCTTCAAGTCACAGGTGGGAATCCAGACTTAGACAAGAAGCTACCTTTCAAAGGTCTGTTACATCTATGAACTTCTAAAAGAGTGACAGTAAAAGAGTTCGGTAAAAGGTCAGTGAGGAAACCATAAAGAAACCTTACTGCTACTTGGGCCATTGCCTGGGAATATAATAGTAAAGCAAAACCTCTAGTGGCCTAGCGGGTCTTGCCTGTTGTTTGGAAATGAAGTTGACTCTTGAAGGTTCTTGGAGCGTTTTGGGGGGAGTAAGAAAGGAAGGCTCAAAAGGGAGAGTCTGAGCTTCTTATAAACAGCAGAGTCTTTCTTGGCAGAATTTCTGGGGCCCTTAATTTAGGGATACATAAAAGAAAATTGCAATGTGCTGTATGTTTAAAAAATGCTTTCTTATTGAATACATTGTCACATGCAGGAAAGTAATGAAAATAACATATTGGGTGCTAAACATAAGCTTTTATTGAGTAAATACACAGAGAATCAAATCAAAGACCTTTTTTTTTTTTCTTTTTGAGTTTTCATGGCAAAATCTCCTGAAGGAACTAGAAGCATAACATGCATTTCAACTGACACCCTGTGTAAAAACAGTGACAGGTCTTCCCGATTGAGTGGAATTTTAACAAATTCTTTGGCTTTCCCCTCCCATTACGTTTTTCATGTTAAATAATATGCAATTAATTAACGTAAATATTTAAGTCAGTGACTATAATAATAAAGGTAGGTATTTTATTATTTATTAAATACATGTTATATATATGAATATAGATAATATGAAACAATCAAGATTATTACATTTTTGAACACTGTATTTATAATGTAAATAAAACAGAACAAATGCATGAGTACATTCCAGGAGAACTGGAAACATGGCATGTCTTACAGAATTAAGTAAAATGTAAGCCAGACTGGGAATATCAAAGTGACTGAGTATCTGAGATTGACAGCACTGATTTTCAGCATTTTAAACAAAAAAATGTATCATCTAATTTTATGGTATTTCAATGGTATTTTCTTTTTTTTTTTTTTTTAAGATTTTATTTATTTGACAGGGATCACAAGTAAGCAGAGAAGCAGGCAGAGAGAGATGAAGGGAAACAGGCTCCCCGCTGAGCAGAAAGCCCAATGTGGGGCTTGATCCCAGGACCCTGGGATCATGACCTGAGCTGAAGGCAGAGGCTTTAACCCACTGAGCCACCCAGGCACCCCTCAATAATATTTTCTATATAAGAGCATCTCAGACAAGCCAAAGGAAAAGAGGAAAGAAGAAAACATCTTCCATCCTCAGAGTGCTAACCATTACAGTTGCCTCTACCCATTTTTTCTTTTAAATTAGGTGTTTTCCAAGAAGATTACTGTCTTTTTCAGTCAAGGGTATTTTTCATTACTCTAAAAATTGAATAAATATAAACAATAATTACTGTAATGCGAGTCATGCAGCAGTAGTTAGATAAGGGATTAGATGAAGTAAAATTATAAGAAAGTTATGCCTGCCATTTTTAATTCTGTAGCTGGATGAAGTAAGTTTTCTTAAAATTGTTTTTTCATTGTTGAAGAAGCCACTTAAGTGGGCCTTCTTAATTATGGAACTACCAGGCAAATAAGAGCCTGGGTCTTTCCAACGGGGTGCCAGAGCCCTTTGTCCCTTTGCCAAAAACACACCCAGTATCTTGGAAATCTAACTGCTCTGGAGAAATGCACACATTATTTTTTGGGGAGAGGATGGAGGTGGGTTTGCGTATGTATTGCTTTCTGTGGGGCAATCAACCAGCCTCCATTGCCTCTCCCCCAGTTGGGGGGGTATGTTGGTCTGCTCTGGCGGCCATAACAAAATCCCACAGGTTGCCTGGCGTAGACAATAGCGATTGAGTTTTTTCACAGCTCTGGAGGCTGGAAGTCCAAGACCAAAGTGCCTGCAGGGTTGGTTTCTGGTGAGACTTCCCTTCTTGGCTTGTCGATGAGATGGCCATCTCCTCAGTGTGTCCTCAGAGGGCTTTTTCTCTGTGCTTGCATAATTCCGCTGCCTCTTCTTACATGGACGTCATTCCTGTTGGATGAGGGGTCCGGCCTGATGGCCTTATTTCACCTTTCTACCTCTGTAAAGGCCCTGTCTCTACCTACAGTTATGTTGAGAGTTAAAGCTTCAACCTATAATCTTGGGAGGGACACATTCCACCCACAACAGGTGGGACTGGGTGGCCTTCTCCAAAGCTGGCTGGCAGGGAAAGGACACCAAGGACAGGTTTCTGGAAAACAGCCAAAGCCAGGACTCAACAATAGGGCCTTAGGTTTTAACAGAAGGCTGTTTTTTTTGTTTTGTTTTTTTGTTTTTTTTTTCATCCTTTGTTCCTCAAACTGGAGCTCCTTGTGGGACCAGCTAATGTGTACTAGGGTCCTGCTCTGGCTCATCTGAAATGTGGGTGTGAACTGAACCCTGAAGCCTAAGGAAGGCACCATGGCAGGTCGTACAGGAGCTGAGCCCGACTGGCTGTGACCTTGCTCGAGAAGGAGAATCCACTGTCCTATCCAGGAATGGTTTTCAATAATGACACCAAGGAATCAAGAGCAAAGCAGGGGCTCCCGTGGCCTAATTAATCAGCCTGGAATTTGGAAGTGGGGCTGGCTCTTGGGGGTTCCTGGAAAATTGGGGAGGAGGTATAAAGAAAAAAGTTCTCAAGAGGGAGAGGCTTAACTTCTTGCTAACAGAAATTTTACCATAAGCTCACGAAGGAGGGTAATACAGGTCACTGAAGAACAGGAAATGAGGCACCTGTCTCTGCTCTGGGAGGCCAGTTAAGGCCTCTTTACTTTGGGAGCATAGAGATATTTAACAGATGGAAAAGAAGAGGAGAAAAAACATTCTACCGTTCCAGGCAGAGTATAACCTACTCGGCGTTAACACAGAGAGGAAACAGTGGTCGGGGTGAGACCGGGACTGACATTAGACAACTAGGCAACAGCGTGTTGCAGTAGTTCTGGTCAGACAGTAGAGACTTGGGTAAAGGTCATTGGCATTGTTATAAGTATTTGTGTTCATTGTGAAAATGGGTTGGAAAATGGTCTCAGAGGAAAAGGAGTGTTTCCTCACCTAAACCCCAAGCACAGGAAAGCAGCGATCTGTACCTGCTGTTGGGGAGAAATCCAGAAACTGCTTGAGTCCAGAGTCTCTGCTCTGATCCTTTGTCACACACACACATGTGCACACACACACACACGCAGACACATGTATACACACACATAGTTCTTTTTTTTTTTTAAGCTTTTACTTATTTATTTGACAGACAGAGATCACAAGTAGGCGGAGAGGCAGGCAGAGAGAGAGGAAGGGAAGCAGGCTCCCCGCTGAGCAGAGAGCCCGATGCTGGCTGGATCCCAGGACCCTGGGATCATGACCTGAGCTGCAGGCAGAGGCTTTAACCCACTGAGGCACCCAGGTTGCCCCCCCCCCACACACATATTTCTTTTGAGCAATGTGAAAACAAGAGTTCTGGTGGTGGCCAGGACAAAATAAACCTTTATTTTCATTCTGTAGGGATAAGTAAAATGCTTTATTCATTATGAAAAAAATCTTTTAACTATTTTGTTATTAAATTTTATAATTATCTTCACATTTTATATTACATTGGGAGATAAATATGAGATTTCAAGCATTCAGCCACATATAATGTACCTCTTTTCCCCACCATTTTGACAGATTAGTGTGACTTACAGGAAAAAAATTGTTTGATTTTAAAGAACAAGTAGATATTTTTGAAAAGCACAAATCATTCATTAAAAATCTTAATTACAATTATGTGACAAAATTAATTTTCTCTAAAATAGGCTTTTCTGTCTGGAAAATGGAAGTGAATTATTTTAAGAACTCATATAACTTAAGGCTAACATTTCATGCTAATAATTAATGATTAATATATAGTAGAATATTTTAGCACATTTTAAAATTAAAGAAGAGGTTGTTAGTTAACTCAGCTTTCTAGATCTTACTATTTTTTTTTGACTTTTATAGGTAAACATAATAAAATTAAAAAATAGTTATCAGATATTTTAATAAAGTAAAATGAAGTTGCCGTTATAGGTAACTATTACAGAAATGCATGAAATACTTCAACTATGCTTTAAAAGCACATGAAATTAATAATACTTCTGATTCCCTCTGGGCTTTTAATATTATTAAATTTATATAATTCAAGACATTTGCTCTAGTTGGTTCATTGATATTCATCTTAAGAAATTCTAAAACGTAAAATTAAAGTACTGATAAAGGTAAAATAAGAAAATAAGATGACCTAAAGTAATAAAAATAGAAACTAGTGTCTAGAATTAAGGTTGAAATCATAAAGCTGTGTTCTGGGCAGTATTTTCCTCTTCTGTGAATCTTTTAGCTTTCTCCTTTGCATTCATATCTCAAACACCTGATACTTATTAAGAGTTTACTATGTGCCAGTTACTGTTATAGGCACGAAGAATATAAAGTAAACACATTCTCATAATTTTCCCTCGTAACAACTCTAGGAATATTATGTCTCTCCTAATAAGGAAACTGAGGCTCAGGAATATTGGGTACCTTGTCCAATGTCACAAAGCAAACAATCATGAAAGTGAAATTAAGCAGCTTGACTTCAGAGAATTATGCCCATCACTACATCATTTTCTCTAGTTTTCACACAATGCCTCCTTCTTGATTATGGCACCTGTTGTTTGCTACCATATATTTTTTTTTATTTTATTTTTTTTTATAAACTTGTATTTTTATCCCCAGGGGTACAGGTCTGTGAATCACCAGGTTTACACACTTCACAGCACTCACCAAAGCACATACCCTCCCCAATGTCCATGTTTGCTACCATATTTTGATATCCTTTCATCTAACTGGGGGGGAGGGGTCTATCTTTTTCCTTTGTTAAAATATCAACAAGGAAATAACCTTTATTTTTCATTCAAACCTTCCATTAAATTTCATTTATATTGTAATCTTTTGTGTGTGGATTCTCAAGCTTCATTTCTAGCACAAAACTTTTTGGTTACTATGTATAATTTCATCGTTTATCTGGCTTTGTCCTGGAAAACACATAATAATCCTAACAGCCACCATTCCCTGAGCATCCTGATTCCACTCACTGAACTTTGTTTTACAGTTGAGGAAGCTGAGGCTTAAGAAATTTAGCAATGAGGGGGCGCCTGGGTGGCTCAGTCATTAAGCTTCTGCCTTCAGCTCAGGTCATGGTCTCAGGGTCTGGGATGGAGCCCCTAACTGGGCTCCCTGCTTAGCAAGAAACCTGCTTCTCCCTCTCCCACTCGTCCTGCTTGTATTCCCTCTCTTGCTATCTCTCTTTCTCACTGTCAAATAAAAAAATTAGATCTTAAAAAACAAAAACAAAAACTTAGTAACGTAGCTGAGAAGTGACTCAGCCAGGATTTCCACTGAAAGTAGCAATCAGTAATGCTGACAACGCCCCTTTAAAGGACACTCCTATTTCCCGCGGAACTACAAGAGTGATTTTTTTTTTTATTACCTCCTTTAATTCTCACCACATGCCTGAGAGGTTATTCCTATTTTATAGGTGAAGTTGTTAAGTGACAGAGTGGTTAGGTAGCTAACCTAGTCTCCCGCTGCTAGTAAAGGCAAGCCTGTAAGTTGGTAGGGTAATGGAGATGAAAAGTGCTTTCGAATTCTGCTATAAGGGCTTAACAGCTCTGCAGATGTGGACAGCTCACTTGCTATTGCCCCTCAACTTTCTCATCTCTAAAATGGGACTGCTATAAATACCTGCTTCCCCAGGGCTTGGGGAGCGTTACATGAATGGAGTACTGAGAAGAGGGCACAGAGTAAGTACCGTGTAAGTGATACAGATAGAACATCATCAGCATCATCTTCATTTACTTTGTAACCAGGCTTTCTTCTTCTTTATTATTTTTTTAAGATTTTATTTATTTATTTGACAGACAGAAAGAGAGAGATCACAAGTAGGCAGAGGCAGGCAGAGAGAGGGAAAAGCAGGGTCCCCACTGAGCAGAGAGCCTTACGCAGGGCCTGATCCCAGGACCCTGAGATCATGACCTGAGCCAAAGGCAGAGGCTTAACCCACCGAGCCACCCAGGTGCCCCACCAGGTTTTCTTCTGTCTTAAATCTCACTTCAACCTTGTTTCCTTTTCTCCATTAGATTTCCTAGTTTTGAACGGCCAGAGAAATACTGAGTCATTTGTATGGATTTTGTTTAGAAAACTGGGGTCTTTCATAGCATTCAACACCCTTGTTTAGAATATATCTTCCAGCCAAACTTGAAGTGCTAAACCGTTTTAGGTTTTAGAAAAGTTATTTAGGCTTTTGTCCAGTCTCATTCCATGAAGATAACTTATTTAAAAAAAAACATGAAATATAAAATGATGGAATGAATTGTTAAAATAGACAAAAGAAAATATGGACTGGGAACCAATAGAGGCAGAGATAATGTAATGACGTGACTGTCTGAATCAGAGAGTTTAAGATCATTGCTGGAAAAGGGTCCCAAATCCCTACTTCTCTCCTGAACTCTGTTCTCTGTACTATTCCCTCGGTCTCTGGAGGGCCTTGCATTTTTTCAAAACTGCTTTCCTATCCCTCTTTCCTTTTCTCCTTTTCTTCTTGGGACCTAACTTTCGCAGACTTCCTCAGACATGCTTGCTGAATTGTTTTCACGAGATCTCTATCCTTAATCAGTTTTATATCTTTTTCATTTTATGATCCATCCAGAACTACTCTGTTCCCTCTCAGAAGAAGAAATCAGAAAGTGCCAAGTGTGACTAAGTCCTTCCTCCTGTGTTTTCAAAAAGCACTGGCTGCTTTCTATCGGGTATGCTTTTATAGAAGTTCCTTTTTTTGAAAAAAAAAAAAAAAAATCAAGTACATGCTTATCATTATTTTTAAAAAACCTCCACTGGGCCAATGAATTCCATAGAACTGGAAAAAAATAAAATTTGCCATGAATGGTGGATGATACTGGTATTCAGTAGGGAGCTCTTCAAAACTAGACCAAACGCAGAAGACATTTTTGCCGTTTTCAATTTGTGAGAAAATGATTTCATTAGCGGGGGGGGGGGGGGGAGAGAGAAAACCATCGGTGGGAATGTTGGAGAATGCAGGCTCCTGAGGAGACCAGCAGAGAAGACAAACTAAGTGTACAGATGCAGATTAGGCCTCAGAAGATGAGGGCATAAAAGGGATTTAATGGTGGGGTGGATTATAGAAATCCATGTAACAATGTTAAATAATTATAGTTCCAGCCGAGATCAAAGCGGTGCTGATTGAACGCCCTCAAGCTGTTAACACAAAGTGTCTTGAAGGGGGGAAAACCCCGCCTTAGAGATTGGTCATCCTGAGCAAACAGTATGTGTGATCTATACAAGTTCCAATTCTGCAGAAAATCCAGTTTGTGGGGCGGAGGGGTAGATGGAGGAGGGAACCTGTAAGGGAATTTCTTCCTCTGGAGCTCAGTATTCCAAGGGGCTTTTGGTGCTGTTTGTAATTTGGTTGAAAATGCTCAAAAGTATGTTTACAATTAACCCTTTCTTTTGGAAGGTGGAAAAAGACATTTACTCAACCGTACCATAGATATCGGTGGGAAGTTCTATAATTGAATTACTTACCATTCTTTCTTTATTTTTTTTTTTAAAGATTTTATTTATTTATTTGGCAGACAGAGATGACAAGTAGGCAGAGAGGCAGGCAGAGAGAGAGGAGGAAGCAGGCTCTCTGCTGAGCAGAGAGCCCGATGCGGGGCTCGATCCCAGGACCCTGGGATCATGACCTGAGCCGAAGGCAGAGGCTTTAACCCACTGAGCCACCCAGGCGCCCTACCATTCTTTATTTTTCTCTTTGAGGAAAATTTTACTTTCATCGCATATACCAGAGTGATATCGACTGTACGTAAGGTTAACTGAAAAGAAACTTGTTATTGGAAGATACATTTATCTGCAAAAGGAGCAAAAAGTATCTTCACTATCAAGGGGGGAAAAAAAAAGTGAGGCCACATCCATACATTTGGATTTGTTTGATTTTGTAATGTCTCCAAGACATTATAAAATAAAGAATTTGGAATAATAAAGCAGTTGAAATTAATTTTAATAATGAGACAGACAATTAAATTAACCCCAGTCATAGTGTTTTGGACAAATTTAATCTAGAATGATATATGTATATCTCTATATGTTATATGATAAAGGAAAGAGGGTAGCATCATTTCTATACCTTACAGATGCATCTTTAATTACTTTTCAAAAAATAAAATTGTTTTTTATTTGTAAGTCACTAAAAATGCAAAACCAACAAATACTAAAGTGGTTTATAGAAATTGTAATTTTGTATTTTATACTATCCATTTAAAATAAATATTTGATGTCCATAGTTGAACTATGTAGTTAACAAAACAAATTCAATTATATCATTGAAAAGCCAACTATTTACAAATGGTTTTTTGTGACACTGGATATTGTGGCTAGAATTTCACTTGGGGAAGATTAAAATAGATACTTCAGTAAGGCACACGGCATTTCTACTGCAATCGCAGTTTTAAGATTTAAGATGTGTGGGACTGAGCTAGTCACCTCATTTTGAATCTTGAAAACCTTTATGTTAGAATATAAAATATTGATCCAGATATTTGATAATAAATATTTATGCATTGCTTAAGAAGGTGATGGCTTCTTAAGAGAAAACTGCTTTTGCATAGAAAAAATCTGAATATATTTTTATTGGAATAATTTAATAAATTTTCTAATTCACGTACATTTACCTAAACATTCAGGTAAGGGTGTTTTGAGAATGAAGGCTTTCTGCTGTATGACTTCTTTTGTAGGAAATAACCAATATTAATGACAGTGCCTCATTAAATATGTGTGATGAATGGTTTAACTTCATGGCTTTTCTTAGGTAGAGGTTTTATGACATTACATTTAATTTTTAATATTTTAATATGAATGCATTTTCTTTGCCAAACTAATTTCTATTTTTATGGGAATACAGATGTGTTAGCTTTAACATCTTTTCTCATCTGTGGAAAACATCATTTCTCATCTGTAAAACATTATTTTAAAATCATATTCATGAGGTATTGGAGAAAATGATAAGAAATTATGGGATTAAGCCCTTTTAATGAATATATATTGAATATCCTCAAAACTGTTTAAAACAACAATAAAAATATAAATTAAGATGATTTCTACAAGCTATGAGCTAATTATTAGTCAATTTTATAGTTTCCTACACACTTTTATGTAGGATGTCAGTAATGTTCTAAAGCTGGTCTTATATATATTTAACCACTGAGTAATTGGGTTACTTTATTTCTGTATCTTTCATTGTGCCTTTCTATTTACATGTTCACAAAACCCTTTTTCTCATTATTATTTTCATAGACTTTTCTACAGCACAGAAGGAGTTCATCATCTGCCCAGGTCACCCACACTGAAATGTCATTACTTTAGATTGTAACTCTAATTTTGTGTTGTTTAACGTGGTATCATTTTACCCCACATATAATTATATACTTGAGAGTAAATGCCAAGTGAAATTATTTTTTAAATTGCTTTATATTCTTATTTTGAGGACTTTTTTTGTTCTCAAAGACAGGAGACCACATGGCTATTGATGAGTTCAACATCAAACAAAAATTCTGAAATTGCAGTTCTGGAAAAAGAAAAGCCTAGGATGTTTATTCATACAAAACTGGGTTCAAACCCTGGCTCAGTGTTCCATTACTTATTTGTTGATTGGCTTTGGAAATTTTCTTACCAGCTCTGACTTTTAGCTTCTTCACAGAAATGGCGCCTACCTCATAGATGTGCTGTGAGCATCAAACAGGATTGGGTGAAACCCTTTATTTCTTCCCAGCCACGATGCTTCCATCGTGTGTGGGGAGATGGAGGGCTCAGTAGGGACAGTCCAACCCCTTTACCATTAAAGACAGATGATAGTAAAGTGGAGGCAGAGAGCTTGGACCTTAAGCCCAATGATTTCCTAGGTATGTTTGTCATCCTTCAACTCTTCAACCAATGGGAAGAAAAAGAATCTTGGAAGGAGAGTGAGTTTTGCTAAGCTACTTCATGTCTCTGATCCTTCGTTTTCTCATTAGCAAATGGAGATAATGATACTTATTATAATCAAAGCATGGCTTAAATAAAAGGAAGCATGATTTGTATATGCTTGGCACATAGAAATACTCAATTATTGAATTGTGTTATTCTGTTTATCAGTATCCTAGTCAAAGACGACTGGTTTTCACTGGCTTTTAAATCATGTTCAGTCCAGTGGGTTAGTAAATATTTACTGAATTTCTGTATATGAGATGGGAACTCCTACTGAGTAGTGTGGACAACAAGGCAGAAGCCACCGGGAGCCTCATAGGTCTTGCATTCCACTATGATTTGTCTACAGCCCATTGAATCACCATCCAACATGTCAAGGCAGTTTTGAAACAGTGTTGATTTTCATGGTTGCAAAAGTCATACACCTAATCTCTGAGGGACCATATGGTTTCCTGAAAGGAAAAGGTAATTTGGCCATCTTCCCAACCTTGATGTTTTAAATTTTTCTTACTTTATTTTACTACCTTCATGCCTTCTTAAGGGAGCGTCTCTCCCTTTCCCATCACCACTTCTGTCTTCACCATCACTCCGATCCCTCATCTCCTTACTCTTTGATGGGCTCTCTCATCACTCTCCACAGCTTTATCTTGTTTATTCAACAAGCCAGACTTACTCCTCTAGTAGCCAGGTCTCCTGCTTACTCCATACTCTTTACCTCTTAGCCAGGCACTTTTTCCTCCATTGTCACTTACTAATCTCATATTTCCCTTAGGACTCTCGCCAGTGTTAGTCAACATCTGCCTGCCATTTTCTGGCTTTCCTTCCACAGGACCTCCATGATCCCTGGTTACTTCATTGTACTTGGAATGACATCGCCTGGCTGTGACTTCATGGCTACCTCTGCCTGAGGGATCATGTCTTTCTTCACTTGTGTCAACCTTGTATATGGCTGCCCTTTATACTTCTCCGTTACCCAGAATCATTGCCACACACTCAGAAATTCCCTGCTCTGTCTATAACCACCCCTGCCTCACTGTGGAGCCTGCAGAACTCCTGGCTTCAATTTCCAGTCTTACTCAGTCTCGACTCTAGAATATACCATTTCAACATTGTGCAGAGTCCTTTGTGCCTTCAGTGTCTTAACCTCCATGAATCTGACTTATTGTTGCCTCACTGTAAGGGTAAGAAATAGGCAAAGGTCTCTATTCCTTCTACTTACAGCACCAGGAAAAAAATAGTTTACATGGATTAAGTGAGCATTTATTATGTGTGAGGCACTGTGCCAGACATTTAATAAGCAACACTTCAGGAATCTTCTTAACATCTAAGGACCCAGGAAGGTCTTATAACTTCCATTGGCATCATTTCAAATTTAGATGATTCCTGATTATTATATTTATTTCCAGATAACCTTAGGTATGAATCCCCATAGTGGTGGTTCTACAACTTACCATCGGTAAAACAGTTAATTCTTTCTCCTTTCCTCTCAACCACTTTGCTGAACACAGAGGACTTATGATTATTTTTTAAATGTGAGGAATTCCTTTGTGAAAATCTTTCAAAATTAAAAACTCTCTTTCATCCCATGAAATGAATGGGGGAGTGATGTAGAGGGAACCTCCTCAGGGCATGTGAATCTGGAAACACTGTAGCTTAGGGGTATTGCAACTACTTTGATCACAGAGCCATGTCACCAGAAATTCTTTCCTATTGTCTTTTCCCATTTATATAATAAGTTTTTCCTAAATTCAAGGTGAATCTGCTTTAATGTTGCTTTTAATTTTCTCAGTATGATCTCTGATATTTCAGAGTGCTCACTCTTAAATTAATTGCAGTTTGTGGTTAAAAGAAAATGACCTCACTATTATCTGAGAATTTCCTGTAATGAACTTTTCCTGTTTCCTGTCTCCTTCCCCTCCCTGTCAATTCCCTGCCCCCATTCTTATCACTGACTATCCCGTTTTATTCCTCTCTTCAGGTTCTGCCTAGTTTATTTCTTTTGTACTTGTCCCTAGCTCTCCAGCTTGTGTATTCGTCACTGCATCCACACAGTCATCAGACGTTTACTGAGCACGTATAATATGGAGGGCTCTGAAGTCACACTGCTTGACTTCAAATATTGTCATTCTTAACCTACACCTCTGAGAACTTGAGCAATCTCCTTGATTTCCAGGTACCTCAGTTTCCTCATCTGTAAAACAAATAATAATTGTATCAAGAATAATGGGGGGGGCGCCTGGGTGGCTCAGTGGGTTAAAGCCTCTGCCTTCGGCTCAGGTCATGGTCTCAGGGTCCTGGCATCGAGCCCCGCATCGGACTCTCTGCTCAGCAGGGAGCCTGCTTCCTCCTTTCTCTCTGCCTGCCTCTCTGCCTACTTGTGATCTCTGTCAAATAAATAAATAAGATCTTAAAAAAAAAAAAAAAAAGAATAATGGAAGGAGTGCCTGAGTGACTCAGTTGATGAGGCATCCAACTCTTGGTTTCTGCTCAGGTCATGATCTCAGGGTCCTGAGACTGAGCCCTGTCTAGGGGCTCTGAGCTCAGCAGGGAGTCTGCCTGTGATTCTCTCCCTCTACCCCCACACATGTTCTCTTTCTCCCTCTAAAATAAGTCAATAAGTCTTCAAAAGAAAATAAGGGAGAACAGCTAAAGTTTATTGTGAATGTACTACATCCTAGTGAGTTTTAAACATTTTACCTGTGTTAACTCATTTAGTGTCCTAAAACTCTATGATGTAGGAACTGGTTATTAATCTCACATTTATTGGTTTATATATTTGCATAATTTGCCCAATATCACAAAGCCACCTAGCTCCTCTGAGGGTTAAATGAGCTCATTCATGTCAGGTGCTTAGCAAAGTGCCTGGCACAGAACAAATGCTCAAAGATAGTTAGCTATTACAATTATTCTTGTCATTATAAATATTCCCACTTTACTACCCAGTAAGTATTAATGAATACATTAGCTATTGTTGTTATAATGATGACTAAGACACCAGTGCTATGTGACCTCAGTGCAAAGGTATGTCAAATGTAATGGCTGTACTCAAGAAGTTGACCATACATTCAGGAACTTCGAAACTCTTTTTTTCTTTCTCTTTTTCCTTTTTTTTCTTCTCCTTCTTCCTATTCCTCCTCCCCCTTTATTTCTTTCTCCATATACCCCAAACAGAAGCTTGCTTGTGGAAAACCTCTTCTTCAGTTCTGCCCTGATGTTCTCCATTTATTGCTTGGATTCCAGCTCTGATGAGAGCTGAAAAGCTACGGAATAACTCTGTCAGTACTATTGCTAAATTCCAATGCACCTGTATAGTCTTTTATCATAAAAATAATTTAGACTAAACTGCCAGGATTTGACCTCCTCACAGAATCATCTGGATTATTACCCAAGATCCCAATTTTCTAGGCGAGTGTTTCCCAAAATGTACTTGAGCACCTCCCCAGATAAACTGAATGATAAACTCCCTAAAATTTTTATGGACAATGATCTTTGAGAACTTGCATAGGCACCTGTTAAATAAATTGGAGGCCAATGAGCTTTAATGGCCTTATATTTCATTTGATAAAAACGTAGGAGAAAACAAGTAGATCTTAGTACCCCAATATGCCTGCAACATCGGAACAATATTTGTTGTCTAGTTTTACACATAAGCAGAGTTGTCGGTCTCATATTATTTGCTTGGAACAACCGAGTTAAAACATAAAAGCGACTAAGGAATCTGAAATAACTGAATTATCAATCCATTGCATCATCCAAGTAAATATTCCTGCTGGTTTGCTTAGTAAACATATTATTTTCGACCAGTATCACAGAATGCATGTCATGGAGTTGTTAGGGATTAGAGTGAATGCAAGTTAATCTCTGTAACTGGGGAGCAATTTAAATATTAAAAAAAACAACAACCTTGAAATCAGACTTCTAAACACTTCTTGTATTTTGTATCCGTTTGATTTCACTCACTTGGAATATGCGCTTTGTCTCCTACCCTTGCCTGACCTATCTTACTAGATCCAATTCAGCATCTTCAATGATCTTTCTCTCTCCTGGGGGGTCCCTGTGGCAACGGTAGTTCATACAGTTTACTTAGTAATGAATCAAATACAGTTTGGTGGCATTTTATCTCTTATTCTTATAAACTGATGTTTGTGATCTTGTTTAAAACATTTTATGTGTTTATATCTTATCTCCTTAACGAGCTGACCACCTCTTTATATCCCCAGTGAACTGAGTGGAGTGTCTTTTTAAACACAATAGATGCTCAGTGAACACTTAGTGGTTTGAGGTATGTTCAGTTTTAGGAGTTAAGAAGGAATGAAAAGAATCAGCTGTGCCACAGATTACTGGAAGAAAGCTGAAGACAAGGTTTAAGACCACAGAGTTAGGATTGCTCCTTTAACAATCTTTTTATATTTAGCGGGAACCCCTATAGGGTAAGTATTAAAGCAGTGCATTTCTCTCTCCCTTCCAACGGCCTAAGAAACATAGGCACTCAGACAGAAAAATTACTTGGTATTAATGCATTTATTACCCATATATACATACATATATATGGGTACACACAAACATGCGTATGTATATACACACAGAGACACATATTCACACCTGTGCAATTACAGCAGCGTTTAATAGTGGGGAGAGAATCTAATTGACTTTATTCTTTGGTGTTGCAGCTTGGATTGGAAAAGTTCCAAGGCACTTACAGGGCCCTGCTGCCTTACGCAGGCTACCCTGCCATATGGCAGTTTTACTGTGGTGGTTTAGTTATAATTGATTTATATTAGATTATGATGATATACTTGGTAGTCCATTAGCCAAGTGACAGAGCCGGGTGTGCTCCTGTGTAAGGGGCTCCTGTCTAAAATCCAAAGTTTCGGTTTCCAGTTCTCAGTTTCAGTCTCTGTATCTGTCTCTTTGGTTCTGTGTTTTTATATCTAAAACCATTTATGCCTGGGGAAATGTTATACAATAGACATCTATCCTGAATCCCTTTGCTTTAAGGCTGACGGACGGTTATGCTGACAGCCTTTGGTCTTCAGCCCAGCATTCAGCAACAGCTAGTCCTCGGTGACTTGTGTTGACAAGCATCAGGAAGCATGTAAATCTACCATGAATTAAGTAACTTATTGTCAACCAACAGTTTAAAATCGTATCAACGTCTTAAACTGAGATGCTGATGGGAAGCAAGTTCAGAAGATTTGTGGTTTGCTTCCTCTTTTCATTTTCCCTTTTCCTGTCTCTTCATGTCATTGGTAAGTTAAAAAACAAAACAAAAAAACAAGAAGGAAAAAAACAAACAAACAAACAAACAAAAAAAACCCCAAAAAACAAGAAGCAACCAGCATAAAACTACTCTTAAATATTCAAAAAATAAGAAGAATTCTATGTAAAACATACATAGTTTATCTTCTTATAATCTCACTTTTAGTAAATCATTATTAGCTATTAGCTAATATGCAATTACGTAATGATTTGCAAATCTAATAGGTGAATATTTAAAATAGGGTGATTAAAACAATCTTGTGATTAGCTGAGTGTGGAAATGGTCATATGGGAGAATGTGGCTTTAAAAATACCCATTCTGTGAAGTGTGTAAACCTGGCGATTCACAGACCTGTACCCCTGGGGATAAAAATATATTATATTTTTATCCCCAGGGGTACAGGTCTGTGAATAAAATATATTATATTTTATTCTGTGATAAAAATATAGGTCTATGATAAAAATATATTATATTTTTATAAAAAATAAAATAAAAAATTAAAAAAATAAAATTTTAAGTAATTAAAATATTAATATGAAAAAAAAATACCCATCCTGGGTCAATACCCCTTCTCTCAATTCAATCAGAGCAGCTTCAATTTCTTCTTCTTCTTTCATTTCATCTCAGCTTCCTGGGCCCATTGCCCTCAGGGGAACCCACCTCCTGAGCCTGTGTGATTCTCAGAAGCACCTCATTCTGTGATTCAGTAGTCTGTACCCATTCAGTCAAAATAAAAGAACGTCCATATAAGCAAATAAAGTGTGGATTTAATACAAAGTTCCTGATTTATTGAAAAACATTGGCTAAAAGTACTTCATTTCTTTTACTGCTGCAATAAAGCGATTTTACAGTTAGTAACATATAATTTCCAGGAGTGACAAATTTGGTACTTAAAAAATATTTAGGTTAAAAAAAACCTGTCACTTCTACTAAGTCATTTTTAGAGCGTAATCATTTTAATTCTTCCCTCTCTCTAATTTTATAACCAGGAGACAACCTTTCCAAGGAAAATCCCTAACCTCTTGTAAAGAACCTTTCTGCTTCTTATTGTTACGATCCTCAGCCAATGATTAGTGAAGTTATGATTGACCCGGAAATTAAGAAACACTTGGGTGCTTCTTCTTGGTACCCTGTGTGCTAATAAATAAACACCATCAATTTTAAACAGCTTGAATATACAAGTTTCACATAAAATCTTTGATTGTTAGCAGAGATTAAATGTTTGAACTGCCCAGTGATTGTGATTTGCTGAGGAAATATAAAGTGTCCAGTCATAATACTACAGCCAAAGAAAATTTGCAAGTGCCAAAAGATTTAAGCTGAGGAAGAAACTGGCCTAGATTTAAGATAATTCTCGATATGCATGGTTAAAAATTTTGTGAAACTGAAAGTATTATTAACAGTGTGTCTGGAAGTCATTAGTGAGTGGTTTTTCACACAAGTAAGTGGTGAAAAAAAATTCTTCAGCCACGGTAAACGTTTAACAGCCTAGTTTTTACCGGTTTGTGTATTGATTTAGAGAAATGCATGTTATCTTGCAAGGCAGCTTTCATTTTTTGCATTTAATTTTGGAATTTGTTTTTAAAATTCTGCAGCGTCAAAACTGAGCCTTGAAAAGACCAAATTAAAAAAGAGGTGCTCAAAATGAGGTATCTATCATAAATAATATGGGACTTTATAAGACAGTGGATAGCCAGGCGTTGGTTTTTTCTTTCTCTTTTATTTATTTATTTATTTATTTATTTTTAAAGATTTTATTTATTTATTTGACAGAGAGAGATCACAAGTAGTCGGAGAGGCAGGCAGAGAGAGAGAGGGAAGCAGGCTCCCTGCTGAGCAGAGAGTCCGATGCGGGGCTCGATCCCAGGACCCTGAGATCAAGACCTGAGCCGAAGGCAGCGGCTTAACCCACTGAGCCACCCAGGCACCCACTTTTTTTTTCTTTTTAAATATTTTTATTTATTTATTTGACAGGCAGAGATCACAAGTAGGCAGAGAGGCAGACCAAAAGAGAGTGGGGGGGAAGCAGGCTCCCTGCTGAGCAGAGAGCCCGATGCAGGGCTCGATCCCAGGACCCTGAGATCATGACCTGAGCCGAAGGCAGAGGCTTAACCCACTGAGCCACCCAGGTGCCCTGGTTTTTTTTCTTTTTAAAGATTTTGTTTTTTTATTTGATGGAGAAAGAGAGAGAGAGAGGGAGAGAGCACAAGCAAGAGGAGTATTAGGCAGAGGGAGAGGGAAAAGCAGGCTCCCCGCTGAGCAGGGAGCCCTATGTGGGTCTCAATTCTAGGACCACAGGATGGTGACCTGAGTTGAAGGTAGATGCTTAACTGACTGAGTCACCCAGCCATCACACAGCCCCCCCCCCCCCCCCCCTTTTTTTTTTTTTGCCAGACCTTTAGAGTCACAATTCCATAGAATGACTTTGAAGATCTTGGCATTTCTTGAAACCTCTATTCAAGATTTTGATGTGTGCCTAAGAGTCAGAAACATTTGTCGAGTATTTATTCTGGATAATGCCATGCACATTATTTTGAAGGGCAAATATGATTTTTAGTTTTTAAAATGGTTCTCCTCAGAGCGATTTAATTGCCTCCCTGTACTCGCCACCCTCCTCATAGCACTCACTGTCCTTTAAGCTAGTGCTTCGGACCGTTTTCTCTCTTTTCCTGACTGGAAGTGCTGTGGCATGGGCACCTCGTGTACCTCACTGCCGGTGTTAGTAGCGGTGATGAGAGTAGGGTTTGACACATAAATAGGCGATGCATCAGTTTTTAGTCAAGGAACGTAGACGTAACATTGCTTCATTGCATTTAAAATGTGCCTTTTAAAATGAGCATGCTCAAATAGTGATTTGGCTGAAGAGAGGAGCAAGGAGTGGGTAGAGAGAGTTGGGGGCACAGGAAGGTGGTCACCGTAAACACTCTGTTTTTCACAGGAGTCCCCATCCCGCACAGGGCATTCAGCCCTGTGGCATTCCACAAGTCAGTTAAGAACTGAAGACTGCTGAAACAGGCAAATGTTTTCTTCTCATGGCAATGAAGTTACACTTCTTACTCTACATGGAAAAATTGAGAATTTTTATTTTTAATAAAAACGTAATGAAGTGACAGTGATAAAAGTGTTCTTCCATATGATATATATTTGGCTGGTAGTGGGATTTTGGTACATTTTTCAAGAATGTGGGAAATTGATTAAGTTACATTTAATATTAAACTATGGTAAGATCATTTCAGTCAGCTGATTTCTTTCTGTTGACCATCATATAGGCAGGAAATTAAAGGCTATCCGCCATAAGATTATCAAATTAAATAGGATTTTGTGGGAAGAAGAAATAAAATGCTTTTACAGGAGAATACTTGGTGATTTTGTAAAACTTTCACCTGTGACATGGCTATAAATGGTGATCTCAAACAGCACAGCATAGTACGAGCTGTACGTAAGATTATGGGTCTTTACAATGTCTCCCTCATTGTACAAATGTGGAAACTTACATCCAAAAAACTTACATGACTTTCTCAAGGTTATATGTAACCTAGTTAGGACATATCTGAGGCTAGAAACTGGGTCTCTAATACACTTTAAATAAAGTCTTTCCGTCAAAACACCACTCTTGAGTTTTCTGTGTCTGGGTCATTTAGGATTAAAGGTTAGAGTCATCACTTCTTTCCTTACAGCACAATACAGTTACCTCAGTAATAAGAGTTGTTTAATTTTGGCTCCAGAGGAAATGAGTTCTTTCAATAATAAGAACATGGAACTCTGATCCAAATTTGCAAAGCAACAATGAGTCATTTGACATAACTCTAATACACTGTTTTTCTAATTAGACATCTTCCATTTAAATGCTGTTAAACATGGGAATTGAAGTCAGCACATCACCGTTCAAGTGTCAGTCCTCGGCCTCATACTTCTAGCAGTATGGTGTTGAATAATTGCTTAACTTCTCTAGTGTACTATTTCATTTATAACATAAAATCTCACTTAAAACTGATTTGAAGATTGAATGATAATGTCTGTTCAAATGCCTATGTAAACTATATGTTTAAATACTATACAGATGTTGTTTTAAAAATCTAAGTTTCTACTGATCTAGCTTAATGTATAAGAGTGGAATGTGTCAAAAGGACTTACTGTCCTCTGCTGTCCTTGGGTGACACTGGTGACACTCTTCTCACACCTGTGAGCGAAGCGTAGCTTAAACAAAATGTCTCCTAATGGTCCTGATTCCTCATGAGTGATCAGAATGGGTTGGGAGCAGAGTTTTAGTTTGAGGCTTCTTGACACAAATCTTCATGCTTTCATAAGACCTGAAATAAATAAGAGTCTTACAACTGGTGGGCACCACTAAGGACACCGATAATGAGATGCCCAAGCGTCATCCCTGTAAATATTAACTCAGTGATGGAGAAGGGGTTTCCTGGAGCTCAGCGGAAGCACATTCTGTTTTGTTCCCCAGAGCGTGACACTGAAAATGAAGTAAATGACACCCAATAGATAAATGTATCCTTTTTCTTTTTTCTGGTTGGTCTTCATAATTCTGCCAAATATATCCTAGAAATATATAAATTCAGTCACATCTACCCTAGAAAAATATGAAGAGCTTTTTGACAGAAAGTTGACTTTCCCATTATGGTGATGTTCTCAGGGACAAAAAAAACCTTAAATTTTGTGTCATGTTCTTGGCTGACATGATAATGGTGAAGTCTTTTGGTGCTTCCTCGTACTCTGAGGTTAGTTTTACATTGACTTAATTTTAAGATAGATTGAAGATAACATTCAGATTGATATGTGGAAGCTAGGATCATTGTGAGGGAACTAACTAAGACTATGGATAGACGTTCCATTTTATTTTATTTTATTTACTTCTGTATTTTAGAACTGGAGAAAACAGAAAATGATTTTTAAGGAGCTGTTATTTGAATTTTCCGCACTAGGTCTTGCTTTTCTGAGACTATAAAATTTCGGGGGGCAGGTATGTTTTTAAAAATGTAAATGTTACTCTCTTCTGGATCCCGGCACTGTGCCTAATACCTAGACGGTAATGGCCAAAAATATATTCTTACGTAAGAACACATAATTATAATTATATTTCAAATAATGTGACAATTTCTGTAGTCATTAGTTCTAAGGTAGATGAAACTTACTGCAAGTGTGTTTGGCCAGGGCAATATTTAATGCTGGCATTCTTGAAGCACAATGGCTTAGAGTCTGTCATTAGAAACAGACAGGAACTTGCTGGAAGCACTTGTTGCATTTCTCTTTTTGCAGTTTATTGGCACCATTGTTATTGGATATAAAAGAATGTGTGACACTTCTGGAAGTAAAACCCATTAGAAGTTTATTTGTCTGAGAGGATCTACAGCATTAATTTTCTATAACCTGATGATGTATAGTGAAACACATTTACAAAAACTCTGATGCCATGCTTGGCGGGCTTTTTTGGAATGACAGCTAGTACTTTGCCCATCCTAGAATCTAAAACTCAACTGATTTTTCTGTAGAGAGGGGATACCCTGATTGTTTTAGTCTAGTTCTGTTTCAAAGCTGCATCAATCAAAGCACCACCATGTTGGTGAGTCTCTTGAACTCCCCATTGAGCATTAAATTTTGTGGTAAGTAACCACAAGCTATAAGCTCAGTTATTACCGTGATAGTCTTTTGGGAATGGATGATTATGGTAGCATGGTGTTTTCTTGTCGGTGGCTTTCTCATGGGTAGCTGCTGAGAAGTTCATTTGACACACATAAATTTTAAATTCTGTTTCATGGTTTGCAGGGGAGCGGGGAGCAACCATGTATCTTTTGCCCGCTCTCCGAACTGCGTGGTGTTTGATAGAAAAGAGCACTATTTATCCAGAGAGCAGTGATACCTTATCTAATTTACCACTTCTTTCTTCCTTTCAAAATCATTTCATCTTCCCGTGCCTGCATTCAAGCACATATCTTCCACTCACAGGGCAGTTCCATTGCACAACGCAACACCTACTCATCTAACTCTATCTAAACCATCTCGGGGACTGGACCAGTATCACTGTAGATTCCGGTGCCTGTGTTACCGCAGAGGAAGTAAGCTACATGGGATTCCATGTCTATTCTTTCTTTTTATTTCAATCCTTACTATCCACTAGAGTTTTATTTTCCTCTGTGACCAGAAGCATCCATAGAGCTCCTACAATTGGTATGTACTAGGCATTCTAGCACTAGACTAGAAGGTGAAAATAATTTTGAAAAAAATGTATTCTGGGGGGAAAAGCATATTTTGCAAAAGTTTTGAAAAGGGTCCTTTTAGGGGAGAAGAAATATTTTCTTATGTAATAACTGTATGCATTTAAAGAATGACGACACTGTGGGATTATAGTCCCCAAATTTTCAGTTCAGAAATGCGGGGAATTTCTGAACAGTTCCTTTCTGAAGGAGGAACAGGTCAGGGTAAAGTCCTCTGAGAGAACATATTGCATCATATGTTCAGTATAAGAAGAATATTTTTTAAAAAGGGCTGTATAGCTTCCTTCTGTGTTCATCATTGGTTTGGCCATTCTACTTGTCCGCTAGGCCTGCCATAAGAAAATACCATAAAGTGAGCGGCTTAAGTTAATTTCTCACAGTACCGCAGGCTGGAAATCTGAGAGGAGAGTGCCCCATGATTGAGTTCTGGTGAAGGCTGTCTTTCTGGCTTGCAGAAGATCATATTCCCGTTGTATGCTCATATGGCCTTTCCTCAGACTGAGTGAGTACAGTGAGAGAAAGCTCTGATTTCTCTTCCTTTTCTAAGGACACTGATCTTAATAGACAGAACCCTACCCTTATGAACTCATTGAACCATAATGACTTCCACACAGCCACTATCTCCAAATATTGTCACACTGGGAGTTAGTACTTCACCATATGAATTTTGGAGTGACATGGTTCAACCTCTAGCAGCCACTGGTGAATCTGTCCAGAAGAATACATCCATGTAGTAAGATTGTGTCTTAAGTAGGTAAGTTAAGCACCTAGTTGTTGCTTAAATAAGAATCACATTTCATGGATTTGTCACATTTTCTCTTGTTTCACTACATTTTTGTTTCATGTATTTTGAGGCGGTGCTATTTAAGTGTATACAAGTCAATTTTTATTTCCTACTGAAGTATTACTTGAATAATCAATTCATTACTCTCTTTATCCTTAAAAATGATTTTCTTGCCATAACTGTTTATTCTGATACAGTATTTTTTCCTGTAGAATTTCTCTATTATTTAATCTTTTCTTTTTATTTTATTTTATTTTTTTTAATTTACTTGACAGAGATCATAAGTAGGCAGAGAGGCAGACAGAGAGAGAGGAAGGAAAGCAAGCTCCTGCTGAGCAGAGAGCCCGATGCCGGGCTCGATCCCAGAACCCTGGGATCATGACCTGAGCCGAAAGCAGAGGCTTAACCCACTGAGCCACCCAGGCGCCCCTAATCTTTTCTTTTTAATAGAATTTGTGTTTTGAGCAGTTTGGCAATTATAATAAAGTTGCTGTAAACATCTGCTACAGATTAAATGTTTGCTACCCACACCCCATTCAGTTGTTGAAATGGTAACACCAGGGTGATGGTATTAGGAGATAGGGCCTTTGTGTGGTGAGTAGGTGATGAGGACAGAGCTTTCATGATTGGGATTAGTGCCCTGATACAAAAGACCTCAGGAAACTAGTCCATTCCTTCTGCAGCACAAAGTTACAGTGAAAGACAGTCATAAATGAGGAAGTGGGCCCTAAACCAGACACCAAAACTGGCTGGTACCTTGATCTTAGGTTTTTCAGCTTCCAAAACCATAAGAAATAAGTGCTTGTTGTTTTTAAGGCACCTTGTCGATAGTATTTTTGTTATAGTAGCCTTAAGGAATTAAGACAACATCCACATACAGGTTTCTGTGTAGACATAAATTTTCATCTCCTTTGGATGAACACCAAGGAGTGTGACTCCTAGATTGTATGGTAAGAGTATGTTTAATTTTATAGGAAACTGCCAAACTGTTTTCCAAAACGGCTGTGCCATGTTTTCCCAACAGCAAGGAATGGGAGTTCCTGTTGCCTGCATTTGGTGTCAGTGCTCCAGATCTGGGCCATTCTAAAAGGTGTATAGATGCATCTCATTGTTTTAATTTGCATTTGTCCGATGACATAGGGTGGGGAGCATCTTTTCATCTGCTTATCTGCCATCTATATGTGTTCTTTGGTAAGGCCTGTGTTAGGGACTTTAACCCATTTTTTAATCAGGTGGTTTGTTTTACTGGTGAATTTGAAGAGTTGTTTCTATATTTTGGAAAGTGCCCGTTATCAGGTATGTCTTTTGCAAACATTTTCTCCCAGCCTGTGGCTTCTCTTTTCATTTTCTTGACATCTTCTGCAGAGCAGAAAATTTTAATTGTAATGATTCACTTACCTTTGATTTCCTTATTTTAGATATTCCCCATGAATGTAGCATACAAGGAGATTTTTTTTAATTAAATTTAGATTCAATATTAACTGGATATTTCTTCTGTTTGCGTGTGTTTTGAGTATAGGTCTACTTCTCTTTATTTCTACCTTATAATTTTATATATTATAGATCATTTGATTCTTTTATGCCCTTTTTTCACACACTTATTTTTTTGGTCAGCTTCTTAAAAATTCCTTTTTTTCCCCCCTCTTTTACTAACTTGGGAGATACGTATTTTTTATTTCTATTTTTTTTAGTGGTTTCTTTTAAATGCTTATCTTGCTTCTTCACACAATGAAGTCTGTCATTAATTAACATCCATATCCTTCTTCCAAATAATGCAAATACTTTAGAACTCTTTAATCGCCAGGAAGTTCTCTTGTTTTACATGGCCTTGTGTGTGTGTGTGTGTGTGTTTTAGAAATTTACTATTATTGTTTTATATATGAAATATTTATTTAAGTGTATTCTGCTTATTTACTTCTGTTCTTTATTCACTCAGCTATGGGTTTTTGCATGTTACCTTCACTTTCTTATTCTCAAAAGAAGTTGGTAGTTCCTTTGTGATATTCTCTAAGTAGTGAATCCTCATCCCCCTCAAGCTGAAAGAAATCTTTATTTGAACTTCACTACTGCATAATAAACTGGCTACATTAGAGTTTATTTTGACAGATAATTTCTCACAGAGTCTGAAGATACTGCTTTCTGGCTTCTTTTCTTGCTATTGGAGAGATTATTTGTTACATTAATTGTCATAGCTTTGTAGGTCATCTATCTTTTTTCTTTGGTTACTTCTAAGTCTTCTTTTTGACTTTGATGTTTTTCAGTTTCACATGACCTATCTAGGTGTGGCTTTATCTTTTTTTTTTTCTTCTATACTATGTTTTGCAAATATGTTTTACTGCATTTAGCAGTTCCAGAAGAACTTTAGCTATTATGTCTAGATTTATTTTTCCCTATTCTCTCTATGCTGTTTTCTTGGAACTTGTTGGAGATAAAAACCATTTATTTTGCCTTCTACATATTTTAATCCACTGAGCCACCCAGGTGCCCCTGCCTTCTACATATTTTAATAATTTTATTTTTTACTAGTTTTCCTTTCTGTAGTCCAGTCAGTGGTTTAATTTACCTCTCAGGTCTTAATTTAAATGTATTCAGTTCTAGAAATACATTTTTTTTCAAATATGGCTATTGTTTTAATAGTGATTTCTAGCTTTTGATTACTTCTTTGACACTACTATTTTAAATTTATTTTTAAAAAAGGAGGGCATGTCATGTGAGCACTGGGTGTTATACTCAACTAATGAATCATTGAACACTGCATCAAAAGCTAATGATGTACTATATGCTGGCTAATTGAATTTAAATAAAAAACAAACAAACTTATTTTCAGCATTTGTCCACTACTTTTTAATCAATTTTCTCAGCTGTGAAAGGAGATAATTGTATCTAATCATTGATTTACTGTGGGCATTAAATGAATGAATACATGAAATGTCTCTAGAATAGGCACAGATTAACTCTTCAGTAAATATTGACTATTATTATTCTCATCACCAGAAATTGTTGAGGGCTAAATCCTCTCTTAATGTTGCTCTGATGAATCTGTGTCTTTATCTCTGCATTTTCTAATTTTGGATTATGGGCTTATCTTAGAGGACTTCGTCTGTGGAAATCATTGGTGGGTTTGAGAATACATCTTTCCAGAACAGGTTTTATATTTGCTTTTGTTAGCTGCCCTAGGGATACTACCAGCCTTGGCTATTGTGGGTCCCAACTTCTCAGAAGTAGTTGCAGTTCCCACAGGTAAAATAGTATAAACTCTAACCCTCAACCCTGATGAAGACATACAGATGGACCAATGCTGGTAGAGTCCCAGGAATCTTATGTATTTTGCTACCTGAAGTCCAGGTCAAGATAAACACACTTCCCCAGCAGCTTCATATATTGGTTAAATTTAGCCCATAGAAGGGTCTGGCTTCATGAAGTGACCTCAGTTCCGGGTGTCCTCATTCTGTGGGCCTGAGCATTGTTAGCTGCATGTGGCCACAGATGTCCTGGGTAACAGACACAGACACCAAAACCTGCCTCAGGTGGCTTCAGTTCAGAAGTCCAGAGGTGACTCTTTTTTTTTTTTTTTTTAAATGCGAGTGAACAAAGTTAGTTGTGTGTTTTAGAAAAATCCCCTTTACAGCTACCTTGTGATAGAAAGTAGACCTAGATGACATAAAATAGGAGACTAAAGCAATAATCTGGTAAAAAATGATGAAACCTTGAAACAAGTCAGAAGCAGAGGCTGAGGAGGCAAGTGGAGACAGTGAGGGAAGCCTTAGGACTTTGTTAATGATTTTGAGAGCAGTGACACCAGATAACAATATCCAGTGAGAAAGTGTAGAATATTGAGTGAAAAGTACTGGGTAGAACTCTGATGTTTAAGGAAGGATCAGGATAAGAGGATCTGGTCCAAGAGACTGAGGAGGGACAGTCAGAATGACAGGAGGGAAAGCAGGAGGGGGAAGTGATTTAAGCTTCTTTTCATAAAAATTTAAGGCATTACTGTTGAATTATGACTTATGCTGACCATCTATTTGACTAAATGTGGCCTGATTTAGACACTGGGGCAAGTTCAATAACACAGAGATCTGTCACCTGAGCTTGGGATGATTCACTCGAAAAGCTGGCCGGGAATGAGAAAATGGGAGGCATCTTTTTAAAAGCTTTTCAGAAATGGATCTTTCTGATTGTCATTTTTCCTTCTGCCTGACTCATAATCCTGCTTTCAGAATTGAGAAGGCAATAATCTCCTAAGAAGTCACTTGAACCTCAGGGAAGGGGTTCTATTACTCAGTAAGCACCTTACCGATGTCTAGTCCTAACATTTTAGTGTTGCTACTTGAGATACGACGTGTAACTTTTCTGAGTGTATATATTTTAAATGACTGATCTTTGAACTTATGAAATGTTCTGTAAAGAAATTACCTTATTTGTGTGTGTGTGTGTGTGTGTGAGAGAGAGAGAGAGAGACAGAGAACTAATCTGGTCAATTAAGTAATCTTCACTTCTTTTTTTTTCCCAGAACTTGAGAGAGTAGAAATGTTTTTGTTCTTGGAAAACCATTTCTGATAACTGTTCTCAATAGCTGTTCTTCCAAGACATTTGTTTATATTTTGAGAAGTTGTGGAATGTCTTACTTAGTCTGTTGAAGCTGCTATAACAAACTACCACAGACCAGGTGGCTTATAAGCAACAGAAATTATTGCTCACAGTTCTGGGGACTGGACGTCTAAGATCAGGGTGGTAGCACAGTTACATGACGGGCCTCTTCAGGGCACAGACTTTTTGTATCCTCACATGGTGGCAGGGGCTGGGGAGCTCTGTGGGATCTCTTTTATAAGATCCCCATGACCTAACTACCTCCTAGAGGTCCTACTAATGAACACCATTACTTCTGGAGGTTAGGACGTCAATATGTAAATTTTGGGGAGACAACTTTCAAGCTATAGCAAGGAAGGAATGTTAATTTTTAAACTCAAATTTTTAAACCTTTGCTAGCAACTCCCAACAGCACAGGAAAAGGCATTCATTTATCAAAATGGGCATCCTAGAAGGCATAGTTTTTTGAACTGAATTAAGTGGATGCTCAGCAAAGTAGAAAAGACTGCAGATTCAGCCTACTGACACGAAGACAAAGCTCACAAGAGACTGATGTAGACAAGATTTCAGTTTATTTTTTGGCAAAGTCTGTGAGAGGGACAAGAGATGCATGTTAGATTTCCCATTCTGTTTTCTCTGTTAGTAAGCTGAACGAGAAGCCATATTATCAGAAGAATGTGTAGCAAGGTTGTGATCCAACCTAGGCATCAAGTTACATAGTGATAATATTTAGTTGTATTAACTTTTGAGAGTCTTTGTCTATATTTATAATTAGTTTAAATGTGCAAATCTGATGAAATACTCATGATGGCTCGTCAGGTACCTCTTCTCTTGTTTAGTGCATGTGTGTATGTGTGTGTGTGTGTGTTTCTTTTTTTTTTTTTTTTTTTTTTTAAAGATTTTATTTATTTATTTGACAGAGAGAGATCACAAACAGGCAGAGAGGCAGGCAGAGAGAGAGGAAGAAGCAGGCTCCCTGCTGAGCAGAGAGCCCGATGTGGGACTCGATCCCAGGACCCTGAGATCATGACCTGAGCCAAAGGCAGCGGCTTAACCCACTGAGCCACCCAGGTGCCCTGTGTGTGTGTTTCCATAGCGGTTTAACTCACATTCTAATGGGTTTTTAAATTTATAAATAATGTGCATATTGTACATTTAAATGTTCATTTATACATTGTCTTAGACCTGGAATGCCAGTTCCATGATTCTTTAGAAGAGGGATTAGGAAACGTTTTCTGTAAAAAGCTAAGTAACAAATATAAACTTTGCCATTGTTGTACAATACCAGCTGTAGTTCATTTGTAAACAAAATTTTATTTATACAAGCAGATAGTGGGTTAGATTTTACTAACCTTTATTCTAGAATAGTGTCTGACACATGAGAAGAGTTCAAAAATCCACATACACACAATATCTGGAATAAATGAGTCACGATACATCATCATTGATGATTTGTTCAAGGATTATTAGGTATCTGGCCCTGTGTTAAGTGATCCATGTGCATTTTCTCATTTAATTTATTTGTCAGTCCTACAAAGTCCTACAAATGAACAAAATCCCAAAATAGCATGGCTTATATAAGAAAGAAGATTATCTTTTTGCACGTATATGGAGATTTGTAAGCAATCAATCCAGTTTGTTGACAGCTATAGTATTATAAGGCATCCTGGTTCATACTATTTTGTTGTGCTGCCATCTTTATCCATGCGTTTCCTCTTAAGGGCAAAATGACTGCTCATACCCAGTCATCACATATGACTCCAGTCATCAGAAAAGAAGAAAAGGTGAAGTGTCCTTCTCCCTTTCTCTTTACAGAGAGCTTCTGAATTTGTACATACCTTTTGTGCTTCATCTTATTTGCCAGAACTTACTTCTCATAGACACACCTCCCTGCAGAAGAGGGTGGATATTGTTGCATTTATTTCAGGCAACCGTGTGTCCAATTTGAAATCCAGGATACTAATATTAGGAAGATGAGTTGGGACAGATAATGGGGGTTAACTGATAGTTTTGCCATAGTTAAAACATCATTATTTCTAGTTGTCGGAGAAGGAAGCATAGGCACAGGGAGGTTCAGTAACTTGCCCGAGGTAAAGAATTAGAGGAGCACAGATTCCGGGTGAGCAAGCCAACTCTCTGGAAACTTTAGAGTCTTTCTGTGTTGGAAGCCATTCTCTCTCCTAAGAGAGATGTGACCTTTTCTGGCCCTTATGGGTTGTTGTTTTAAACTTTACTCTCCATTGGAAACTTCATTTCTTTCAAGTGTTTTAATACCACTTTAATGTTACCTTGACTGCCTATAATATGTGTAAGTTATCTGAATGGAAACATTTGGTTTTGATGTAATTTACCTCCTGAGGAATAGCATGATGGTAAATTTCTAAAGGGAACTTTACAAAAAGTCTCTGTGAAGAGGAGACAGGTTGATGTTACCCAAATCATGATCATGGTGCCTTGTGGCCACAGTGCTGAGCATGTAATAACATGTTTGTATTTGCAGTAAATCAGTTTGCAAAAATTTCATGATGAAAATTCTCTATTTAGAAGAAATTTACTGAATAATGGGGTGATGAATAAGATGATATAACCATTATTAATAATGATAAGAAAATTTTGTATTTCAAGAGTTGCCTCTCCATTTTTACCTAAAATCATCAGAAATTCAAATTGCCCTTTCAGATTTTTATACTTAGATTTTCAGCATAAACCAAGAACCTAAAAACTTTCAAGAAGAGATTATCAACCATTTTCTCATTTGGTTGTTGTCTAGCTCTTAGAAGAATATTCAAGAAAATGACCTCTTAGCTATTTCAAAACTTTGTTATATTCCTTCTTTCCCCTCCTTCCAGTTTGGACTTATTTTTGCTTTTACTGAAATGGTGTTATCATTTATATACCAATTTCTGACAAAAGCTTACTGTTAGTTCTGACAAAAGCCCATGTTTATTAAAAATGCTTTATAGATTTATTTCTACATAAATGGCAATAGAGGACTCCTAAAAATCTGTCGTATCAAATAATAATCCCTTTCCTTGTTCGAGTAGCTGTCAGAGCTCAGCTCTCATTGCCTGAAACTTCAGAGCTCTAACCATGCTTACATGCATTTTGCACGTATGTGTACCTGGTTATCAATATGCAATTTAAACAAGTGGTACTGAGCCAATTTCTGAAAAGAGAATCCAGTTTCTGTTGTAACACTTCATTCTGATATTTCTAAATTAAAGAGCAATTTCAAAGCAGGAATGTTTTCTTACCATATGAGATCCTAGCGACTGACTACAGAGTCAGGTCCTTAGACATGTGTGATTAAATAGTATTCATTTAAGTAAATGAAATGAAAAAGAAAATTTCTTATCTGGTGTTACGATGATGTAGACAGAATGCTCACCTTAAGATTCTTTATTAAAAAGACATACAATATGTAAATGGCTAAAAATTAGGACTTAAAAATACAATATTTCTTTTATATTTCTCCAAAATCTCAGTATTGCAATAAAGTAATGTATCAGAAAGGTCATTTATTTATATCAAGTATGTATAAACCCTGAGATGACTGTTCTTGATACTATGCACATGCCTCATGTTTTCAGAAATATTTATTTTTTTATTGCTCTGTCATCAACCAATATATATAATCTATAAAACAATCAAATATAAAAAAAATATGCTCTTTTATATTTGGCTGGTGTGTATGTTTAATTGGAGGTTGCCTGCATGTTGAAATTCTGACGACCGTTTTCGCCAAAGCACTGTTTCATTCTGATTAAGCCGCATTGTATTTTATTCTTGCTCAAGGAGTATCCTGCCCTCAATCCTGTTTCCTTTCACCTCTTGGTCAAAGAACTGCATCATTTCATAGTGAGAAGAGTACATTAAAAAGCACAATAATAATAATAATAATAAATGTTAATCAAAAAACTGCATGTGTCTTTCTGATTGTGCCAGTGTTGTGGTATTCAATTATGCAATTTTCATTGGCATATTAATCATCTTTTCAACAAACAAGCCAGCGTTAATTAAAGCAAACCATGGATAAAGACATGTTGCCGGATCATCATTCCGTTTATCACAGTGCACAGGCTGGCCGTTAAGTAAATTCCGGACTGTGAGATGAATTTCAATTTTGGCTTCATCTTTTTTGTTGTTGTTGTTGTTGGGAGTTTGAATGCAACTCATCTAACAATAATAACAACAAACTTCAAACTTCACAAGAGAAAGATGAGTTCGTTTGTAATTAATGGCAAAGAAAGAAAGATAGCATAGCTGCCTGCTTCATATGTGGAATTAGGCTATTTACAACCAAATAATTTTTGAAGATTTTCCATTTCTTCCTTTAACTCCGAGTACCAGAAGGACAGGGCTGCGTTGCAAATTTGTTTCCTTACATCTACCTTGCAGAAAAATATTCTTTGGTAGAGAGTGAGTTCATGTTTGCAGTTTATGTGTTTGTAAAAGGAGTATATCGTGATGGGTGATATTTAAACATACTGAATTTAATTCCTTGAATTTTAATTAAGATAAAATATTTGTTGGACATACAGCCCTAGCCATCACGCTTTCTGTATTCCGTGCTCAGCTACAGTGTTCTTCAACTCTGGTTATTTTAGACTTGTTCTCAGTCATTAGAGTAGATCCAGTCTTTCAGAGCCTACACATACCAGCAATAATCACCATGGAAGGGACACATCAATTTAACAAATTGTTTTGCAACAAAGAAAACCAACTATGTTTGCTGTTTTATTATATACTTATAAGCTGTTCATGAGACAATAATTTTAATTAATATTAAAACACTAGTCTCCATAAATGCATCCACGGTTTGTGCTTTTAAATAAATGATAAAATTTCCACATGCTAATTAAGTACATATCAACTATGTATGTGTTTCTCCAACCTTAAGCCTTTTGACACCTTGTCCTAAAATTCCACTACAGGTCTCACTGCCTGAATCCCAGATTACCTCTAATAATGTGAAAACTGGTATTAATCTTTCTAAAATATGGGAAACTGGAAAAATATTATTTAGACATTTATTTTGCTTTTGCATTATATATATATGTATATGTATATATATATACGTGAAAAATATGTGTGGGGAAAATGATCAACAAAATATTTGTAAAATATTACGAAACTAAGAAATATTTTAATACTATCATAGTAAAGAAATATTGTGAATTTTTAATTATTTGCTAATGGCTCTGTTTAGCTCATGGCAGTAATTGTATTTTCTATATAGAGTTGTTGAATAGTAAATGTAATAGTACAAATAAAATTCCTGGCACATGATAAGCCCTCATTAAATGATACTGATTAGTAATGATTGTGATTAGAAGAGAAACTTCTGTTCTGAAATTAATGTAGATAAATATAAGTGAGAATTTTTATAGATTTTATAATTTTCAAGTACAACCTATATTTGTGACACTGCAAAGTAAAATATAATATACAAATACAGAATAATTAATGCCCTACTTTGCAACTGTTGGTGATGCTTAGTGGATTTGCTTCCTAATTTTATGTGGTACTTTGTGAATTTCTTAATTGACTCAGTTTTCTTAGACTCTGAGTTGACATAAGACCTTAATCATTTCCTTTTGGGGAGGCAACATTTATAAAGAAGTGATATGGTAGGAGTTAAAGGTGTTTAAATATATCTTGCTTTGAAAATGCTGTAAATCTAATTATTTTCTCTTAATGACTTCCATTGCAAAGTAAAAGTTCTTACAGAATATAGGTTGATCGTAAGATTTCTAGTTAGTAACTTCGCCTCATATGAGGCTCTGAGCTTTTTCCCTTGTCCGCATCCTAAAATTTAATGTAGCAGCTGCTTTGTGTACAAAGAAAACCCTATAATTCTTGGAGGTGCTGATCTGTGCTAGAAATTCTGGCAGGGGGATATAGAAGGGATCAGAATTTTTGGAAAAGTAAGTGGTTATAAATGACAATTATTTCCAGATTAAACCCGGGAAAAAAATGAAATCCCTGTTCTTTCACTCATTCTGCCTAGAGATTTGGACAGTCTTCTTACCTCGTGCTACATGGCACACACTGGGAGTCTTAGGAGAAGTACTTCTTTTGCTCCATTTATGACATCAGCTGATGATGTCATGCTAAGGTTGTGATAGACACATACAGGTTGTGGACGCGCTTGTCCCATCTTCCCACCTTGGCCTCAGTTCCACGTAGTGGCATTAGCTACTCTGACCCAAAGTGATATTCCAAGCCATCACCTTTTCCTGCAAGCCCTTAACAGTATTTTCTCCAGTAGATAGATCTCCCAGGAGACAGACAAACAGTTAATGTGTCCTCCGATTTATATATTACATTGCTTCTAACTAGTCTTTGCCTCTCTTTTTCTTTATGCCTTCTTTCTAGAGGGTTCTTTATAGCGACCCTTCTAGAAATTATCCCCTTATTTATTATTATTATTATTATTATTATTATTATTGTTATTGCTGTATTTTCTCCTGATTATCATATGGTACGATAACAAACTTCTCAAATATTTGTGAATAATCTCGCTCGCTAAATCCAGGAGCCCCCTTATTCCTTAACTTATCCAACCTTCAAAACAGCTAGTTGTTCTAGTTGTCCTTCTCTTCCTTAACCAGTTGAGACTCCTTAATGTGAGTGTTCCGTAAGATCTCTTCTCAACCCTAGCTGCCAATTACCCTATGCATTCTCTGGTCTCACCCACACCTAGGGCATCACTAGGATAGTAACTTCTGAATCTGGATCTCTAACCCAGATCCCACTTCTAGGTTGCTCCTGAAAAAATAACCCCCAACTCATCTCAGACTCAACATATCTAAGACTGAGTTTTGCAATTTCTCTTCTATATCTGTTTCACACTACACTTTCCAATGGGAACCACCACCATGTATCTATTACCAAAGCTTAAAAAACATGGTGTCCTCTTCGAGTCCTGGATATCCCCTTCCACTAGTAATCACCATTCAAATTCTGCAGAAATATTATTTTTTCCTCTCTCTCTCTTCTCTTGACTCTCTCTCTCTTTCTCCAGTGAGTTTGCCTTCATAAGGTTTTTAATTTATTATGTGGGACTCTTGCCGTGTCCCTTACTTTAGGCCTTTCTGTCCTCTGCCTAGAATGTTCTCTCATTCCTTCTGGACCTGTGGCCCTTCATATTGTCCCTCAATGAGATACCTAGATCAGTGGTTTTCAAAATGCAGGTGGTCTTTGGTTTAAAAGCAACAGCATCACCTGGAAATTTGTTAGAAGTGCAAATTATTGAGATCTGAGGAATCAAAATGCCTGAGGGTAGGACTAGGCTTTTAACAAACCCTCCGGGGACTCCAGATGCACATCAACATTTGAGAACCATTGGTCTTGGCTAGGACTTAGCAGACCTTTTCTGTTCAGATTCATACAGTAAATGAGGGCCAGGAGGCAAAATAAATATTGTGTGGGTACTTCTAGCATAATGAGGGGGAGAGAAGCCCACAACATTTTTATTGATGATATGCAAATTTTTATTTATGGACACAGAAATTTTAATTTTATATGATAGCCACATATCATGAAATATTTTCCTTTTTAAAAACCATTTAAAAATATAAAAACCATTCTTAGCTCAAGGCCGCATCCCTTGTGTGCAATAACTACAGCTTATTAGATGATGTATTGTCAACAGAAAATACTCCGCCTGGCTCCATAGCCATTTGCTCTGTGGATAAAGGAAGGAAAGAATACATTGGAGGGCAGAACATGCCATGTTTTTGTGAATCCTCCACTAATTTATTTGATATGTTTCCTAATTTCAAGCTATTTCCTTTTGTTTGTAGGAATTCATTTATTAACTGGCTTTTTTTGTTGGCTTATAAATGGCCATACAATTGAATTCATTTTATTCTTTTCCTCTCTGCCTTTTCAGAACAGCTCTACTCCGCTCCTCCTCTGGGCTGCACCAGTTGCTGGAGCGGCGCTTTTTAGGCGAGGTGTTTCCAGTTACTATTTCATGGTTTCATTGCTGGGGAAAAAGAGGAAATGGATCTTGAGTCTCTCTCACACATCGGGTTTTCACTTCAGGTTGTTTTCACTCCTGAGAAACTTCTGCGGCCGGTTCTCATATGCTGCTGAACCTTTAGTCACGGCTCATCTGTTTTGATCACACCGCTTACGCTTGTTTGACTTTTTATTTTTTGAAATAATTTTAGGCTAAAAGTTGCAAGAACAGTACGGAGAGCTCCCATACACACATTATTGGCTTTCTCTAATGTTACCTTTCACATAACCATATTAGGATTCTCAGCAGCAAGAAATTAACATTGATACAATGCTATTGGCGAACCTAATAGGCTTTATTGATATTTCATGGTATTTTTTTTTCAACTGACATGCTTCTCCTGTTCTGAGATCTGTGCCACAGTTCCTCACTGCGTGTGTATTTCATAATTCCGTGTGCCCATCTGTGGTCGTTCCTCAGTCTTTCCTTGTCTCTCATGACACTTTGCAGAGTGGTGTTCAGTTATCTTGCAGAGTGACTCTAAGTTTGGGCTTGGCTAATGTTTTCCCATGATTAGATTGAGGTGATGCATTTTTGGCAAGAATACCAGGGAAATGATATGGTGCCTTTCTCAGTGTTTCATGTCGGGCAGCATGCAATGTTGATAGGTCTTACTGTTGGTAATGTTGAACTTGATCTCTTGACTACGGTGATGGGTGCAGGCCAAGCGTTGTATTTAAGGTGATCCCTGGAAATGCCTCTTAAAGCATTTTGACGTCAAACCCTGAGTAACATAATCTATAATAAAGTCTGATGGCAACAGTGAGCAAAGGGGTTTTTTTGAATAAAATAAAATAAACAAATAGCTAAATAAGATTTTGGTATCATTGAGCTATTGTTTCAGACACGGGGTAGGGAAAAAAATGGACATGTGCTGCCAACATTGTCAAGGCATAGCATGGTCTAAGTTAGATGAGCTTCTTATCCATACTTTGTTCACATTGAAGAAAATAAAACATGTGCACCCCAAATTGCTCTTTTTACTTCAGAATTGTGCTTGAAGGAAGGGAGGAAGAAGATTATAAAAGCAGAAGCTTAGTCACTGATAGAGCAGTCACTGAGAAAGAGTTTTGCTGGAGTGGATCCACGGCTAGGAAATTGAGGGCAAATCCTGAGTCTCCATTTCACTATTATTTATTAGAATACTGAAAGAATAACAAAGAGACTCTTGACTTGGAAGTAAACTAAATGATAATAATTAAAAGTGTTCTTTATGTATTTACATATCTGTAATATGTATATAGTAGAATGCATGTATATGGAATAATCTTGATAATGAAGTTGGTATCATTTAGAGAGTTTTCCATAGATATCCCACTTGATTTTCTTTTTCTTTCTTTTTTTTTTTTTTTTTTAAGATTTTATTTATTCATTTGACACAGAGAGAGAGATCACAAGTAGGCAGGCAGAGAGAGTAGAAGCAGGCTCCCCACTGAGCAGAGAGCCCAATACGGGGCTCGATCCCAGGACCCTGAGACCATGAGCAGAAGGCAGAGGCTTAACCCACTGAGCCACCCAGGCGCCCCTTGATTTTCTTTTTATTAGTTTCATTACATGTTTATTGACCATGTACTGGGTCACCAGTGTGGTGCCATGTTCTCCTATTTCCTCTTAGAAAGACAGAAAAGAATTCCTGGAGAAGAATTAAGAATATCTTATACCATAATAACCTTTGCACAATTTCCATTATAGCCATTAGTAACTTATTTACATAGGTCTTTTCTCAAAGTCTCTGCCTTTGCTTTTTTATGTATCTGTCATCTAGTCTTAACACAGTTAAATCCCTGGAAAAAGGAGTAAGTTAGAAGCAGGGGGATGTGGAGAGAAGAGTGTATCCAAAGGTGTGATGTTAAGAGAAAGCATGGAATTGTGGGAGCCTGTACACAGTGGATGGGAGGATACACAATGAAATTGGCAGAGCAGATGGAGGAATTAGTAAGAAGTACCTTGCATGCTCTGCAGACAAATTTTAGACTTGATCTGTAAGTGTTGGGGATGGGGAAGCCATTGAGGCCAGCCCGCTAATAGCTTTTTTTTTAAGATTGTATTTATTTATTTGAGAGTGAGAGAAGGAGAGAGAGCAGGAGCCGGGGAACGGGCAGAGGGAGAAGCAGACTCCCCACTGAATGGGGAGCCTGATGTGGGGCTTGGGGCTTGACCCTGGGACTTCAGGATCATGACCTAAGCCCAAGGCAGACGCTTAATCTACTGAGTCATCCGAGCACCCCGAGCCCATTAACGTCTAATTAACTCATAGGGAGAGTAGTGAATTTTAATTAGAGTGCAGCCCAGTTTCTCACATCTTACACTGGCCTTGCAGGTCAGGGTAATAAGTTTGGAAGTGTGAATTAGAAGGTTTAGGAAGAGCAACGCCTCTTCATATCTGAGCAGGAAGTCAACTCCAGGAAAAATGTAAACTTAGGCATAGTTTTCTTTGATATACTCTGTCTTCTCTGCTCTCGCTGCCTCTCCCTGCTCCGGTTCTCCACCCTTAGCCCTTTTCTTCTCCTGCCCCCAACACCTCGCTGCTACACAGACACCACCTCCTTCCTTTTCTTTCACAATTCAGAGAACTGGAATTCCAGTAGATTCCAGAAAGAAAGGATCGAAAAGGTGGAATGACTGACTAATAATCACACTCAGACTTTGTTCACCTTTATGAAGAGAATGTTTGCAAACCAAAGTGAACTCATAGTTAGTGGAGTTTCAGGCAGTCATTGCCATAAATTGGAATTAAATATATCTGGAAGTGAAAAGGGAAATTCTAAGAATTTCATAGAAGGGCAAGGTTCTAAGATCAGATACCCTTGTTGTCCCTGTTTTCCACTTTTCATTCTTCTTCATTCTTTTCCATAACTCACAGATGATCTAAAAGCGTGAACTTTATAATATTCATTTTTTAACCCCTCCCATCATGTATCGATTGTTGTATTTCCAGCCAAAATTAATTGGCTCAGAAGGGATCCAGGAGTTTTTGCAAATGGCAGTTGTAAGAGAAGAAACGTTTTGTGGGGGAACAGGTGAGGATGGGGTGGGTAAATTCACAGTAGGGGGTAATTAGAAATATAGTTTTGAAAAAAAAAAGAAATATGTTTGCAATTACAAGATTAGAGTCAAGCATTCTTCAGAGTCATCACGAAGCAGTTCTCACATGGAAATTTTATATATTGGATAAAAAATACAGTCGTTTGCAATTCCAAGTCACCAAATAATCTTGCATATATTTTGTTTTGCATTTGGTTAAATGACTGTTGTCTACATAATAAATTTATTTATCTAAGACTCTTCAATTGCATGTTTTAATTTTCATGAACTGTCTTCTGTACCTTATTCAATAAATATTCAAAATTTTTGTTATAGTGTGAGGTTATAACTGTGATAATTTAATAATTTCTCCCTTGTGGTGCTCTTTATGATCCAATAATTGCACATTATTTAGCCTGCAGAATAGCATGCTGTGTGTTAGCATCAGAAGAATATGTCTCTAGAAATTATTGATAGAATACTTCTTTTAAACATAAGATAAGGAAGTATCCTGCTCAAATTTAAGAATAAACACAGATTGGTTGGATGTCAGTATAAACCAAACACTTAAGAAATATTTCTAAATAAAGTGAGTGTATGGCATTTTTATATTTACGACTAAATGAGGTGTCATTTCTGGCCTGAATCCACATTGTATGTATTTTATAATTTTTTTCCAAGAACAATAACATTTCTGTTGGGTGAAGGATTTTGACAGCTATTAAAATGAACAACAATATTGATTTTTTTTTCCGGAATATAACAAAAAGAAAGAGACAAGTTTTGGTTTTAGGAAGTGAATAATAAAAGAGTTATTGGCTAAATACATTGTAATATAAACCTGAGTTTAATTTTATAGTATTTAAGAAAATATAATCACACATTCTGTCTAAACATAAACCTATGGTTGCTTTTTAATAATTTCTGTCTTACAAATCTCATTGAAGTATTTGCATTAATAAAAAAATACTAATGCTTTAGTTAAAGACTCATTAGAATGATAATCTAAAGAATCTCCATACAAACAAAGACTTAAGATAAATACATAGATGGGTAATATTTTTTTAAAACTACAGAGGCTAAAAATAATAATTAAAAAACTATGAAAGCTGATAAAATTGAAAAAATAAAGATGACAAGTTTACTCAAAATTTGTTAAGCATCGGTTTACTTCTAGAATTGTTGTTTCCAAAAAAAAAAAAAAGTTAACAGAAATTTAAGAGAAAGCGATTCAATAATACGAATGATCAAATCTGAATTTGTAAAGACAGTTGTCACTGTAGCAGTTTCCAACCCTTAGAGTTTTCCTATTTCCTTCCAAAGGTGTTCTAGCAAGGGCAATTATTTCATTGTGTAATTCAAAGTATGAATTTGCTTTTCACTAAGCATTGATAATGGAGCTGTAAATTTCAGCAATAAGACAATCTATACAAGCTTTGTAAAAAGATAATAGCTTCTTTTATTAAATGATTATCTAATCTAAATAATGTTCCCTATAAAGAGTGGGTAAAAAACATATGTAATATTGGGGCAAGATTTAAAGAAATTAAACCACTTAGTACAGCATTATACTTAAAATTGATTCATATAACTAAATATTAGTAATAGTATATATATATATTTATATAAATATATATATATAAATATATATATATATATATATATATATATATATATCTCCCTCTCAAGGCCATCTTTTCTATCTCCCTGAAGAATGTCAGAGTTTACTTATACATATTTCCTGTGAGTTCTGCTTATTTTCTGAGACTTCTTAGGTATTTTGACACTTGCAGTTTTATAGTTTTTTTTTGCCATGAAAAATTTTGGATTGCTTTAACTCTTCTAACTGCTTTTGTTTTAAGTGTACTTTCCTTAGGGAATGAACAAGGTGTACTCTGTGTCTAATTTGACATAGATTGAGACTAATCTGAACTTTGCCACCAGTTCTTAACTTTCAGTGCATCCCTTCTCTTATTGTTTTTATATTTGCTATTTATTGACTTTAATTCTAGCTGCCATCTTCCTTTTTATATCATAACTTTATTAGCAATAGACTTAATTAACTTCTGTTCAGTTTAGAATTTTGCATTTTATCTGTATAAAATATATTGCAAAAGGACTTTCTCCTATATCCTTTTGAATTTTCAAACATGTTAAATTAGTAAAATTAAAAACAGTAATTTAATTTAATTTGAATTAATTAATATAATTTAAATTCAAAAGAACACTAATAGATTCTCTTGTTTTCTGGTTAATCACCATTATTTATGCCACTATGCATCAGAGTTTACTATATATAAAATAAATATGCATTTTTACTCCTATTAAGAATGGAAAGGATGACATGAAATAAAAGGCTAAGTGAAAATAGATATTGATTTAAATGTACAACAAATTAAATGCACAATATTATAGTAAGATGGCTCATATCAGGGAAGAATAATGACTTAGAAAATCTTTTTAAGAACAAGCTTTCTTTGAGTAATACCAGGATTACTCAAGAAAAGTTCAGTTTATAATATAGTAGAGTTAATTATACCCATTTTGAAAGCATGGGGAGTGAGATTAGATTAAAAGAGAAAATAAATTGTAAATAAAGAGACAGAATTAAAATGTAAGAATTGAAGATATATGCTAAGGATATTAAAAGGTTGAAACTGACATCTTATTACTATGCAGGGAAACATTAAAAGGGCAGGAAAAAAAAAAAACAAACACCATTTATGGGAAAAGTAGTGACCATCCTTAAAAAAGAAAGCAAGATAAAAAAGACGATCCTGGTAATTACAGACCAGTCAACTTAACTTTGATCCCAAGGCAGATACTAGAGCCAATCATCAAACAATCAATTTACAATCATCTAGAAGAGCAAAAGTTAGTGGGTAGCAACCAACATGGTTTTGTGAAGAGCAAATTGTGCCAGGCCAATTTAATTTCCTTCTATGATAGAGTGACAGGCCATGTAGATAAGGGCAAAGTAATAGATGTAATCTATCCAGACTTCAGTAACGCTTTTGATTCCTCTCCACATGACATTCTCATCAACAAGCACAGAAGATACGGTCTAGACCATAGTTTGGTTAGTTGAGTGCACAGTTGTCTGTGGATTCATGCTCCATGACTGGTTATCAGTTACTAGTCCTCATCCGCAAGGGTCCTGTGGATCTGCATATGAGCAGGTTGGTGTTAGTAAGACCAGTTATGTTTCCTTTGATGAAGATGGAATTGGGCTAGCACAGAGGCACATTAAGCCAAATCCCTTTTATACCAAAAGGAGAGAGCCCAACTTTAGCCATGTCTTGTATCTTATGGGCACATCCAAGAGACGATGGTCCAGCAAATAAAGAATAGGTGAACAGAGTGAGTTTTACTTATTATTCTTCAGTCATAAATATTGTTCTAAAGTGGGTAAGTGGTAACAGGTAACTGTTAGTTTTCTGACAGTCTCCCTGGGAGTAAATTAAACAGGAGAAAATGTTGATATATAATGACCCAGAAAGAACTGTATGAAGCACCTTTATTCTGACCTAGATCATAGATTTGAGAACATTTAGTCCACAGATCATATGATGGTCAGTAATAAAAAAAAAAAAAATGTTAATAACTTTGTAGATAAGAAAAAATTTCCAAACAATTTTGATACTTTGGGAAAATAGTCTATGGAAAAAACAAGATAAAGGTCATGGGAATGAAACAGATAAAAGATAGGAAAAAGACTGGCCTGGCTCTTCACATTGGTAACAGGCTCCAAAATATCAGTGACTGATATTTGGATATCAGTGAGCAGGGTCATGTGATAATATTATTAATGAATTAACAAGAGAGTGCCCTGAAAGCTAAACATTCTCAGATTTTGTTTGTGGAGTGGAAGTATTAAAAACGAATATTTATTAGCACACATTTCCACTGAGCAGTGACAAGCACTCCTTAAGGAAAGTATTATTCATCTGCATTTTGTAATTCCTCACTGAAAGCTGTTGGAGTAAAAAAAGTATGTAGTAGAGGAGGGAAACATATTTTATCAGAACTCACATTCATAATGACCTAGAAAACAACGGCTTTTACATGATTCAGTGATTAACCTGATTCCTTCATTCACAGCAGATGAATTCTGCCTTCATTAGTCCCTACAGTTTCTGCTGGGTATTTATCCACTTTTGTGGCACCATTTGGACCCTGTGATTTTGTGAATAGCATTCCTCTGCTGATAGTTGATTACAGCTGCCCTTATTTTTAAAACGTTTGTATTCTGTGGATTCTCAAGAAATAAGCAGCAGGACTTTCTTAGAGATAACTCCCCTAGGATTAAATCCAAGGGAGTGGTTCTTAAACATTTTTCTTCCCCAACTCCCTGAGAATTCCTGCCAAGAGCACTGCCCATTTCATCCCTCTTAATTGCATACAGGAAGACAGAAGAGGATATTATCATCTCGTCTTTATTTAGTCTAGGGGAACACAAGATTGCTCAGTGACTATGGTCAACTCAGAGTTAGTTGATAAGCTGTGGCAAGAGCAGAGGAGAAATGGAAGAAGTTTGGAGACAGACAAATACTGCCCTTACTTTTAACAAGTAGGAAAAACTTTGGCTCCATTTCCCACACAGAATTTGGAATTTCCTAGTGATGTGTAGAAAAATTACATTTAGGAAGTTTAGGAAACTCTTCAAAGAGAAATCACAGAAATGATGGCATTACAACTTCAAGGGCCTTCTTAAATGGGAGGTCATTAACCACAACTGTGCCATAGTTCTTTCTAATTTGATTCATGTGATAGGTTTCCAGTTCCTAGCCCCAGTTAAAAAGATTATCAGTTAAACGGATATTGAGGTAACATGTAGAAATAAGGGATATTGTGAAAATGCAAAGTCAGTTACTACCCTAGGATCAGTGTATGGAGTTAGCACAGGAGCTGGTAAATGGCAACCTCGATCTAACACCATATTATAATGATTTTTAATAAGAACTAGATCTTTCTGGTGTATACCTTAACACACCCTGTTGAGTCCTTATTTTTATTCAATTTATTTGGGTTCCTAGGGAAGAGGAAAATTAAGAGAGAACAATTTATAGTATCTAATTGTGTTTCTTATAAATTAATGTCAGAATAATATTTCCTTATGGTGAATTAATGTAGAATTTCAGAAGGGAAAGAGGTATGAATAAATGTTACCAATAATTGCTTTGAAATAAAGATATGTGACTGTGAGACTATCAGTCTAATCTGCATGTATAAGGGGACAGCAGACACTATGTTACATGGAAAAGTGCACAGGCTTGGAATCACACAGACCTGGGTGTGAATCCTGATTCTCCATCATTATTTCAGCTTTCTGAGCTTTAGGTTTTTCAGCAGCAAAATGAAAGTAATTGCATGTATTCGGCAAGGCTGGCTGCTGTGAGAAATAAAAGACGAAATATGTTAGGAAAGAAAAAAAGCAAACCTCTCCTTAAAGCCCACACAGAGTAGGTCTGCTATAAATCGTTCCATAGTTACTTTGTTACCATGGAAAGTACCAGCAACAGAACTTTTGAAGAACTACAGCTTTCAGTCAGATTGATTTGAGTCTACAGACACAAAGAGACAACTAGCACGTACTGGAATATTTAAGTCACTTAGTTTGTTTTCTGTGTATTTACCATACAGATAGATATAAACTCAAAGTAATAGTTGTTATAGAAGATCTTTACCTCATGGAGAAAGTTGATCCCAAACACAACAAATGCATATTAAACGGTGTCTAAAGCACACTTTTTTTTTCCTGATGACAGTCTAGTGAAGTCAGTAATTGTATAGTATTTGACTTTTGCTGTTTTTAGAATTAATCAAATGCTACTTTGTTTCACTATAAATCACGGAAGTAAGAAAGATTGTAGAGTTCTGTAACACCTCAAGTATAGTAATAACTACTCCTTGAAGAAAATTAATAATGGCTAAAGTAATGATTAATCAGTGGTAATCAATGAGATATATATAGCCAATTTATACACAAAAAGTAATAAAATGTCATACTATAAATCTGTTTTATGTCCATCATATAAAGAAATTTTAAAGTTTCAAATTCCAATAATAATAGACTATGACATAAAACATATGAAGAATGCTTTACCCTGTGTTTGACAGAAGAACATATTGTAACTCTTTCTTTAACTGAAGGATATTTTTTAAAACAGGAATAAATCTGTTTCCAAATCATACATAGTGAGGAAGCAAAAAAAAAAAAAAAAAAAAAAGTGCCTTCCCCAAAGTCAAGTGTAAAGAAGCACTGTAAATATCATGAATAAATGTCACCTCCTCGCAGTATTAATAAATGGGGAAATAAAGCATGTCTCTTATCTTTTTTGGCATAATTTAAGATAGTTTATTATTTTGGAGCAGCAAGCAGTGAGCACTTGTTAGATATCATCATTTGGTCACAGATTTGTAAATATATCAATTCTGTGCTGAGAGAAGGATTATCCTCAACCTACTCCACTGAAAATAATTACAGACATATTCATAACTGTTTTGAACATGGGACTTTCATTAAGTTTTCATCTGTTTCATATATGCAGAATTTACTATAAGGGGTTATTTTCTAAGTGTTTTATAACATTGAGCCCTAAATTTTCTCCATTATGAGGTAAAATCATTTAATTCAGATTTTATTAAAGTAAACTAAATGTGATATTTAAAAAGAAAACTACTTTTTATTTTAAGCTTTTTCTTTTGCAGTTCTTGAACCTCTCTCCAAGATATGTTACACTGGGAATATTTTATTCTGTTGTCTATTGCTATCAGGATAGAAACTTGATTGAGAAATATCTTTAAATAAAATTCCATGCATTGCATATTATTTCTTAGAAGTCATTTTAAATAATTCATTATAGATGTTAAAAAATCAGGAACAGGTAAAACAATAGGGTTGAAGTAGATCCCTTGAAGGTATAATAAGAGATGATTTTGGAAAGGTAGAGAGAAATGAGCAGAGGGATTCATGTAAGTCAGACCAAGACCCAAGCTTGAAATTCATTCCACCAAACATTTTGCTGTTAGAATTAATAAGATTATTTTATACTTTTTAACTGAAGAGGTTGTAAATTGGTTACCGAAAAGATAGTTTTATCTATTTGCATTAGTATATATAACATATCCATATCTTAAAATGTATCCTATGTGTTTCTGAAATGCTGCAGACCACATGAATCATTGAGTACAAGTGATCTTGGACTGGGAGTGAATGCCTATGTCTATGAGAACTTCCTCATGAGTCCTTTAGTCCCAAATGAGAAAATTAGTTAAGCAATTATCACATATTAGAAGGAACTCGAGGTTTGGCTATAAATTTAGACTTTGTATTTAACCAACCCCAAGTCACTTAATCCAGTTGAACCATAATTTGTTTATCATAATTTTGTGGTAATGGTGCCTATCTCAAAGTACTGCGTGTGAAGTTGAAATGGCAAAATGTAAGTGACAACACAGTGTAAATTGAAAAGGACAATACACATACACTGTGAAATCAGGCACAAAAAAATAGCTTCATTGGAATATAGAGTAAAAAAAAAGAAAGAAAAGAAAAGGGAGTGCAGAGTAAAATAAGTTAATGCCCCAAAGAACTATGCTCAGTTTCATTCTCAATGGCGGCCCAACCTATAACATGAATGTCTTATTTGGTTCTGGGGGAAAAGTTGACTGTTGTTTGAGAGGAGAAAGCGGTAACCCCACCCACTCCGTCCCATGGCCACCACTTGACCTAATCATAAAACCAAATTAGGATGGTTTCTTAAAGGGAAGTGAAACTTATGAGTAGGTTGGATAGATTGCAGTCTCTTTGTGGTGGTGGGAAATTAAGGATTTGGAACAAGGTATAAATAAAATTTATTGGAGAAGAAAAAGTTCATTGTCAAGGAAGGAAAGGCCGGGGCGGGGAGGGTGGATGGTAAGGGGGGCTGGTATCCAGGCTGCCAAGGAATGGAAAGGTCTTCACCGAGAAGCTGCAGAATTCCAGATGCTTCCAAGAAAATCGGACACCTACGTCAAATTATAGTTTAGCCATTAATTGTGAAGCATTTTGAGAGAGAGTCCAGTTTCTCTTGGAGAATACCTCACTGTTCATGGCAGCAGAAGCCCATCTGATAACAGGAGAAGTCCTTTCGGCAGCCCCTAGAGCACCAGTCCAACCAGTAATACACAGTTTCCTGGCTGTGTCACTAATTCCTGCTGGAAACTTATCAGCTTCTGTCTCTAGCAGCAGAATCCTGACTGATAAGAGAAGAGGCTCATCTGTGGGTAGCCGACCCCCACCCCCACCCCCTCCCAGTTTATCAGTTTCTGACCAGTTCATAAATCAGTCTCTGGGATTTTTTTTTCTTTTTTTTTTTTTTTTTTTTTGGTTTTAGTTTGTTTTTTATCAAAATGTATTTCTCTCATTGTAACAGTTAATACTTTAATAGGGGAACTTAAGCAGGGACATTAGGAAGTTAGTTAGAGACATCTTGCAGGCGTCTCCTCCCTTGTCAGTGACAAGGTAAGGTAATCCTAGACACAGGCTGCTATTGTGAGCTGGGAAACCGGCCTCCTTCGCTGCCAGAGACCAGATGCACCTCTCTCTATCCTAATCTGTAAACGACTTAAAGGAGCCTTATCTCGGGGCTCTTCGGCTTCATTTCATGCTTGATTTACTTTAATTTGTCTGATAGGGCACAAGGATTTGGAGACGGCCCATCTTTCTGCAGAAAACGTTCAGATTTTTTTTTTTTTCCCCCTGGCATTGTTGTGCTGGGATTTGGGATTTTTTTTTTTTTTGAAAAATTTTTTTCTAAATGTGGAAGAAATCTTTCTCCAGTGCAGCAAGCTGCTTGAGTGTGTTTAGATTTAAGCTATCCCGGCAGAAAATAGTTTGTGAAGTGGTGTGATTGTGCGATGGGTCCCATTTACATTGAAATCACATTATGCGATAGATCAGGATTCCTGAAGGGAGCGGTGCAGCAGAGCGCTGGGCCCACAAGATACTTTGAAAGGCCTATATATAGCAGCAACAATTGATAGGAGATTTTACAGGAGACTTTATAAATATGTAAATAGGCGTTATCTGATTGGGTTCTGTGGTACACATCTGTACCTCAAAGGAAGCAGAGCTGTGAGAACTACCAGGAAAACAGTAGTTTGCATTCTAAGTGAGTCTGAGAAATAGAAATGTTTCCTGGGTTGACAGCGGGTCAGGGTGGAGCCACTTTGCATACCTTGGAGGGGAAGCTTCTGAGCCGCCGAAGGGATCCCTTGCTTCTCCCAGAAAGGGAGACTTTCCCCTCACTGAGTTTTCATTTGTTTTCTAACAGTGCTCGGATCGGTAGCTGTGGACCTTTCACCCTTCTTGTTATCTCTTTAAATTGTTCAGGCGATATGGTGCCAGGGGGAATTGCTCTTGCGTTTTTTGCATTTTAAAAAATGTACTTGCGGTGACCCAAGGGAAAGAAAATAAAGTCTTTGGAACATTGATCCCTTGATTAGTTATTTCCTAAATGAAAATGGAAATACTATTAAAGCAGTAATAATGTTCCATCTTAATAGTTGAGGAGTCAATAAATGGTTCCCATGTGCTTCATTAAGGACCTTAATGAAGCCATTTTTGAGGGCTGAACTTTACATTATCCTTTTTTCTCTTCTTTTTCTTTTCTTTTTTTCTTTCTTTTTTTTTTTAACTGGGAGTCATTTAAGGAAGGGAAGTGGTAGGTATAAAATGTTATACAGATTTTCTTTATCTTAATATGGTTGCCGCTGCTAAAATAAAATTAATGGTGATTTTGGGGGGGATTCTTATGCAAAAGACAGAACACGAGGATTTACTTTGCATGGAGGACTTTTTTTTTTTTTTTTTTTTTTTTTTTAAGTAGAAATGTTTCATCAGTAGCACATTCATACAGTGAGCAGATCCCTTCCTGGGCGAGTCTGTGCTCTCGTATTCTGTAGTCATCTGACATGGCGTGTGTGTGTGTGTGTATTACAGTGATCGGACAGGCCTCTATCGTGTCCCAAAGCAATAGCTGAGATTAACCAGTCCTAGTTCAACTTCTGCAGCTTTCTCCACCACTTAATACTGTGCTGTTGTTACCCTTTACATAATCTTATCCCTCTCTTTCCTTTGCCAGATAGGGAGCTGTGACTGCAGCCTTCTGTGTCTAAACAGGTGGCCTTGGAGATGTTGAGGAGACAAGTCACCTCACTTCCCTCTGTGAGGTCTAAGTATAAAATAGGTTTGAACAATGTGCTTTTAAAAAATCCAACAAAAACAAAAACATCTGTCTTGGTGGGGAGTACTACTTGCGTCTGGGTTAGTGAAGGCATTTAGGTATATCAGGTCAGAGGGCTTTGCATTTTTTTTTTTTTTTTCATTTCCAAGGTATTGCTTCACTTTGTAATCTTATAGATGATTCACTAATAAAATGGTGGCAAACCCTAGTTAGTCAGGAAATAAAGTAGTTGATTACATTTAAAAATATGCAGAAGATACTTGATCTCTCTGCACCTGATCTCCATCCATTCCCACTTCCCAGTGACATCTCTCTAGGTGCAGGGACATGCTTTAAGGTGTTTGAAATTACTCTTTGAATTTTGTGGAGAGGCTGCACAACAACTCTGATAAGAATGTATTGATTATTAGAGTTAACAATCATTTAAAGCACCCCTTCCAGGGATGGCTCCGTTGGTTAAGTATCTGCCTTCAACTCAGGTCACAGTCTCAGGGTCCTGGGATTCAGCCCCACAGAGGACTTTCCGCTTAGCTGGAGCCTGCTTCTCCCTCTCCCTCTGCCCCTCCTCCCTGCTCCTATTCTCTCTCTCACTCAAATAAATAAGTAACATCTTTTAAATAGATAGATAGATAAAGCACCCCTTTCGGGCACCAGAGTGGGGGCTCAAGGGGGCTGAGTTTACCCCCTGACGCCTCACAGATGCCCATCCCTTCATGCTTCACAAACTGTCTCCAAGGACAGAATATTTAGAAAGTCTCAAAATATGTTCACTGCCTGAGAAATTTTACCTTTACCTTAGGGATTTGCGCACTAGCTTCAGAGTGCTTGGGTGTCTGCGGTCAGTCTATGGGTGGTCGCCCAACATTTAAGACGTTTGCAAATAGCACAAGACCCCTTGATTCCAGCCTACCTGTAGCCCTCAAAAATGCTCAGTCTCTGGGCCAGCTGCTAAGTCTGCTCACAGAGCAAGCAGGGTGTTTAGAACGGGTGGGTTCCGGCCAAACTGGCGTGGAGGGAGCATCTGTTGTTGCTGCTTTCCACCTCTCCACAGACAGCCCCTTGTCCTTCAGCAGCCCCCACTCCACTAACTCCTCACTCTGCCGGGTGTGCAACTTCCGGTCTTTCTTTCCTTTTCTTTCCCTTTATCAACAAATCTCCTCCCAGGAAGATTCTGGTAAGCCTGCCCACCCTGAGAGGTAAATAACAGGTGAAGCGTAAGTTTCTTTCAGGCCTATTTGCCCTTTTAGCAGGTAACAAAAGGAAATGACCATTTATTATTATTATTTTTTAAGATTTTGTTTATTTGACAGAAAGAGAGAGAGAAAGAGAGTGCGTACCTGTGCACAAAAGCAGGGGGAGGGGCAGGGGGAGGGAGAAGCAGACTTCCCGCTGAGCAGGGAGCCTAAGCTGAAGGCAGATGCTTAACTAACTGGGCTACCCAGGAGCCCCAGAAGTGACAATTTTAGAAAAAAAAAAAGTATCTGTAGCAGGAAAGTGGGCAAGTATTTCTCAGGTCTCCACCTAGATGGTGGTGATGGCCGGAGCCAATCCAATCAGGGCAATGAGTATCATGAACCTCTGCTTTATTTTGACTCTAAGGCATTCTCTTAAGTGGGCAGACATATTTCTTCTAGATGTCTTCTGAATTCTTTATTCTGTTGATCAAATCTCAACTGTCTTTGGAATTTTAGTGGACAGAGGATCTCAGTGAGTTAGAGTTTGTTACCCAAGGTCAAGTAATCCAATATAAGCTAGTAGTTTCTTTTCGAGCAAGAAGTTGTTTCTTTCAAGGTCACAAAATTATATCCCAAACCATCAGTGACTGCTGCTGCTCACTGTTCATTACAGGCATCACGTGATCAGTGCAGACCAAACCAGTAATCCAAAATAAGCAAGTCATTTGTAATGGTACTCAAGAATGAACTGTGTGTGCAAAGATCGTAAAGGTATATTCTTGAGATGCTCTTAAGATATTGGGAGTCCTCTATTAGACCAATATGGGCTAATGTGGGATGTTTTGAAAATTAATAGCAATTACATATCTAACATTTGAAATCATGGGTGTTGCAATTAGGTGGTCATGAGTTCAAATTTCGGCTTTGACCTTTGTAAGCTGGTTGATCTTGGGTCTCCATTTCCTCTTCTATAAAATAGGAGTACTAATAAGTACCCAACCAATTTGTTTTAGGAACAAATGCAATACTGTTTTGTAAAACATTAAGTACCATGCCTTACACATGGAAAACATTCTATGAATAATGGATTTAGTAGTAATAATGAAAAAAATCAGTTTTTGCATTTTATATCACTAGGTATTCATTTCTACATAAAATCAACAGCCAATCATGTGTTATAAATTTCTCCTTTACTCTGGCTTTTAAGTGGTCTTTGACAAATGGTGGGACTCTAGAGGCTTTATTTATGTTAAAGGGTGGATATGTTTCAAAAAGAATTGCAGAAGGAAAAATACGCCCTTAAATTTTTCATTGATTTAATGCACGATTAACTTTATAAATGTCAGAGGAGTATATTGTTTGTTTTTCTGTAAATTAATTGGCCAAATAGCCATATCTTTGATGTAAGGCGGTAAAGCCAAAAGAGGAAAGTGTTATTTATTCTAAAATGGCAGTAGGTTGCTCTTACCATAAGAATTTTAATAGGGAAGACAGTATTTGGAGATTTTTATATCAGCCCACATATCATATGCCAAAAGTATATATATATGTGTGTGTGTGTGTGTCTGTGTGTGTTTATACATGTTATAAAAAAATTTGTTTTTACTTTTAAATACAGAAATAGCTTCAGTTTCCCTGTTAAATCATGGCTTGTGAATCTCGACAAGGTTACTATTATCCTAGTTTGTTTAAAGTGTTAGCTCTATATGATCAATGATTTTATTTTAAAGTCTGTTTTCACCATGGGTGAGTTTCAGCAGGCTCGTTAGCTTTTGTGTTTTCTGATGTGGGATGGAGGCTCACATGCAAAATTGCTGATAAATAAGAAAGAAGCCCTTCTGGCAATGGACAGAAGCATCTGAGTCAGATTTGCTAAATTACATTTTTCTTCCGATTGGAAATAATTTTCTATCTTAGATATTTCCAAGGCCCTTTATGAATTCCAGCTTCTGTCTTTTCTTATATTTATGGTTTCACTAAAATCCTCAGGTAGCGAAATACCTGCGCTCATGAATCATTTGCAGATAATAGTGGTTCAGACACTCTCTGTCCAAATTGATAATGGGTATCTGATCCAAAGCGATGTCTATTTTTGAAGGTCTATATAAGGAGTTCATGGGGGAAAAATCCCTTTCTCTCTGATCTCATGTTTATTATCACGCTCAATAGTTAGTGCCCTAAATGTAGAAATGTAGAATCAGGCAAACTAGATATCTAACTCTGTTGTTTGAGTCTCCAAAATTTCTTAATAAAATATACATCTCTTCCGGACAGAATCCTTGAACACTTGGTATGATTGGTGCTGTTATGAATAATCCAGGTTTTATGTACATTCTTCCTTGTGTCTACATCCTTCTCCCAAGTATTTAAATTAGTATTTATGAAATTGTATTATTTAGAAGTTATGTTTTCACTTCTGAAGGATTTAACCTATGTTTTACAAGATGTATTGAATTTATTTATAATATTTAGTATAGTTTTAAGTGAGCTAATATTCCTTTTCAGTAAGGTGTAACCTGACTTATTTGAATTATTTTCCAAAAATAGAAGAGATTAATTCCTTTCAGGGAGTAATGTTGCTTTAATCATTAGCTCTCAATCTACTGTGTGCCTAAAAGTCACCTTGGGAACCCATGAGAAAAATGCAGATTTCCAGATCATACCCACAAGGATTTGGAACAAGTAGGTCTAGAGTAAGGGTCTTAGGGAGATAGAGAGTTGAAAGCCAGGTGGCTTTGATGCCGATCGCACGTAGAGAAACACTAGGGCCTCGAAGACACCGGTGACTTTGCACCAGAGATTGTAAGCTGATGAATTACAGGTACTGATTTACATCTGTAGCCTGCACGTATCTATTGTCTATCACATCTGTAGCTCCACTAAGGGGACGCCCCGAGTTTACTGTGCCTGTACAGACAGCTGGAATTCCTGACAGTCTCAGGTTTCCTCTGACTCCACTGGTTGCTTTGGTTAGCCTGAAGCAGTTCTATGTTCCCCCTCTTCTGAGCTGTAGCTCAACTCTAGCCTCCCAGAGAAAAGCTCTCCTACCCGTATAAAGGGTTTCCGTCCTTGGGGCTCTCCTCTTATGTGTGTCCTTCTCTGCAAGGCTGGTCACAATGGCAGTTTCTGTCTGTAGTATGCATGTTTGATTATGGCTTGTCTTTCTCACTAGACTCAAAACTCAGTAAGACACATGCTATGACTCACTTTTTGTTTGTTTCTGGTTCTATCTGTGAAGCTTAATGGGGGGTCTGCACATGGTAGCCTCCTAGCCAATATTTTATATAAGTAAATACATTGAGGTTAACTCTTCATCTCACTCTCTGTTAAAGACACATAAATATGATTAGGTTGTGTATTACATTACTGATGTGCTGGTGTGAACGAGTGTTTGAAGGACCCAGGGTAACGGAACTCAGGAAATTGGAGAGCCCTACAGGGTAATTGCAGAGAGGACAGATATGCACTAGGCCATGTTCCTTAAACTGTGGAAAAGGTTTCAAAACTGTTGAACTGTTGGTACCCAATATACTTAAATATTTATTCATTTTAAACAGGAATATATCTTGTTAAGGTGAAAAGTTTTAATAATTCCATTTTTCCTCATGCAGATCTTGGTGGTGGTATTGGAAATGCTTGATATAAATGCCACTTAGTATCTTCTCTTCAGGGGGACAAGGCTGAAATATAAGTAGGAGGAACAAGTGTTTATTGTGTGCTGTGGACACAATTTCCCGTTTGATCTTCACAGCTGTCTTATAAGTAGCAAGGAAGATGATCAAAAACCACTCAAAATCATACCGTATTTTTTAAGTCAATATTTTGTTTTGTTTTAGTTTCCTAAGCTAAGAACCGCTGCCTCCACCCTTGGATTCTTGTATTATTTAGAAAATCTTTTGTAATAAATAGTAAAGCCTAGTGTGAATTATATAGAGAAAGGATTGCTTCCCACAACTGAAAGTGCCAAAGAATCATGATGCCTTCAGAACTGTAGGCTCTGGTTCTTTGCCAGCTTCCTGGTCCTGCCCTATTTGGGGTTTCAGCTTCTTTCTTAGGTTAGTTTCCTCATGATAGCACTGCATAGCCCCCAGCTAGCAGGGTCCCCTGTCTAGGCATTTTTTACAAAGGACTTGCTGTTGACTGTGATTACTCTGGCTTGAATTGCATGTCTTCTTCTGAAAGTCATCATTGTGGAGGAGAGAATGGAATGAATAGTCTTAGTCAGGTCCCATGTGTTATCCCTCTTAAGATAGAGGGGAATAAGTTTTTCTTACACCACACAGAGATTATGGGAAAGGGGGAGGTGATGGATCCTGGAAAGACATCTCATGCATTAACAGATCTTTTCTTGAAAAGTGCTCAGTGAGCAGGAATGTAAGCAATGGGTGTAAGATAAATATATTTCGAGACTATTAATATTTGAAAATGATTTTTTCATCTGGATATACTTTCGGATAACCTTAAACACCAGTAGTTTAAAACAAGAACACCTTTATTTTTGATATTCAAGAAGCTTGACCTGTTGTCATTGAGTTTGAGCAACATTTAGAGAAAATACATTTCCGATGGCTCAGGCTGTCCTCAAGGTGGCCGTATATTTCAATATATATAATGATAAAGTGAATATTTTATAGCACATGGAAGAGTGCTGTTACAGTAATTCTTTCTCTTTTCTGTCCTTTGACAATAATGTTTGCTGCTCTGTATGCCTAATACATTTATTCTATACCATTGATAGAAATAATAGTAAACATTTTTTTTTGAAAGTTCACTGTGTATTCAGCGACATTCCCATGTGTTATCTGTAATCCTCACCACAATCCCATGAAATAAATGCAATTACCTCCTCCATTTCCCAGGAAAAGAAACTGAGGTCGCACAATCAGTAGACCGTGATACAGGAATGTAAACACACTCCTTCTCCTTCTAGAGCTCTTGCTCTGACCTCTGGGTTATTCTCAGTCCAGGCTCATGCAAATAAAGAGAATCCTCAACTCCAATAATCATTTATTATTATTAATAAATTAAAAATAAATTAATAAATTTATTATTAATAAATTATTATTTATTTGGAAAAATAATAGTTCTATTATTAACTCAAATAATGTTATTTGTTGACATTTTTCCTGTTGGTTTTTAAAACAAGTTTTTTTTAGGGCCACACCCCCACACTTAAGGAATTTACTTCAGAACAAAGACTATGAAGTAGAATCGCACCGTGTTAAGCATGTTTTGGTATTTGCACTAATCCAAGGAAGGCTTACAAAACTAGATCAGCTCACCTTTGTCAAGGTTAACAATTTTTGAGTTTTTAGAAACAAAATGTTGGGATTGAGACCATGAGTTTCAGTCAATGAATTCTTTGGCAAGGGGGGTCCTGATTCAATAGTGTTCACTCTAATCAGGCTACACTTTGTTATTCCAAAAAGTAATTCTCCTTGACGACCTGATGATGTAAACAAAAAACACAGTCCTTTATAACCTCCATCTTTGTTTATCGCTCTTTTCGAATGAGCCAATATTTACTCTATTACCATAACATGGATAATAGCAAAATAATTGATGAGATATTTTTCCCTGAAAATTTTGGGACTAAGTGGATTTCCTCTCAGTTAATTCAGTCAGAGGCACTCTGAATATTGATAACATCTCATGTGTCTCATAGACACTTCTTTTGTAACCATCCAGGGATTTGGAAAAACAAACGCCGTCTTTGAAGAGGGGCAGACCACAATTGTAACTGATATATTCATCTATTTGTCACCCTTTCCATCTGTGTTTACAAGCCATGCCTACACACCTGTGACTCATCAGCATGTTCCTGCAGGAGCCTCTGCTGCGATTTCCTTGTGCTTGCTGGATCTATTAGCATAGATACAATTATACTTCATCTTTTTAGCTCAGATGGATAGCAGCTCCTCTTTCATGGTACAGTTTATTTATTCAAATTAAAGTTTAATTTCACTTGTAGATTTGATAAAACGCTTACTGTCTGTTGATTTAGTCTTCTCAAATGTCCAAACATTTTTATAGTTTTACACATCTCTCATGCATGAAAAATTGAGAATGTGTGTGTTGATTTGCTGGAAATGAGTCATGCACTGAAATCATGCAGATTCCTTTGTGTTGTTACAACCCCATAAGTGCTATAAGCAGAAAGGAAAAAGAGGTGGAGTTGGCCTGAAAGGTGGTGTTTTTCAGTGGCAATGAGCTCTTTGAAATGTAGTTGTTAGGAAAGAAAAGCCTAGTTGAGCCCTGCATACCTTTAAAAACATATGTGCCTCAGTAGCAAGATGATAGAGCTTCCCTAAACCACTTTGGATTTCTACCTTTTGGAACATAGAGAATGCTAGCTTGCTTTGCAATCGATTTTATTGATCACAATTTTAAGTCATAGATTACTTTGTGATGCAGCTGATGACAATTATGCAAACATTTAAAAACACTAAAGAACTGTATGAATGGACAGCCAAGTGCTTTGCTATTTTTGGTTAAGGGCAACTTCGCTTTAGGATTTGGGGACCAGAATAAATAAATATAGCTAACATATAGTGCTTAATGTGTACCACATACCATTCTACAAAGCAAATAAAAATAGCAAATATGAGTAAATCATTTAATCATCTCAACAGCCTCCCGAGGTAGGTGCAGTTATCAACTCCATTCTAGAGATGGAATGATGGAGGCCCCACAAGGTTCAGTAACCCGTCCGACGTCGAATAGCTAGTAGGTGGCCAGTCTGAGATTCAGATCCATGTCTAGGACCCATGTGCTTAAGCTCTTTGGCTATGATGTATAATTGGCACTATGAGCAGGCAGGGTATACAAGGAGTTGTCGTAAGGTTATTGTGGAAGTAAGATTATACATGTAAAATCGTTAGTGCAATACCTGGAAAATAAAGGGAAAAATGAGAAACTCCTAGAGCATCCTCCCAAATACAGTTATTTTAAGGAGTGTAGGTACTTTTGAACTGGCACTCTCTTGGTTCTGATCTCTACATATTTGCCTCCAGTGTGAGTTTCATAACACAGATTAGAGATGCATAGTTAATAAATTAGGGAATGCACTGACATTATGCAGATATTTTTGAGTTAATGAAATTGGATTTGGAGCTTACATACGTAATGAAAGTAAGTTTTCCCACACACAACTTAGGGACACCCGATTACATGGTTTGAGCTCCTCATTGATTTTTTTCTCAGAACTGGTCTCAAATGTGTTGACCTTACTATTAAATGACCTAGAGTTTGGTTTCCTTTCATGTGTTCTTTAGGATTTGTTCAGGAATGTTTCAATGTTTTTATACCTTCTGATTAACCTATTATTTTGGAATGACTATTAGATATGTATACCTGTAAAACATATTTTTTATGGGAATTCCTGCAAGAAAAATAAATTTGTGCTAGCCTAAAATTTTCTAACTCTCCTTTTCTAATTAAAACAACTGTTTTTATAACATAAATTCTTTGATAAGGCATGTTTTATTGGAACACAAATAATCTGTTATTGTAGAAGAGACTATTCCAAAGGGAAATTAAATAAAGAAAAGAATTATTAAATTGCTGAAGAAGGTTACAGGAGATAGATAAATATAAGTGTTAAATTCATACCGGGTAACAAGACATAATTCAAGAGAAACATTTCAAAGCAAAATAAAGACCAGTTACTCTTTTAATACCAAGAAAAAGAAAGAAGGATAGAAAAATTTGTCTAAACAGAGAAGGCATTTAAATTGATAAGAGAATGTAATGTATAAAGGGATCTTGAGAGCATTTAACATCATAGTTGGATATCAGCTTTTCTAGCACTATGTGCGTGCTCTAACACATAGGTCAATTACTTATTAATATCAATGAGATATGAAAGTGCAGCATGGGAAAAATAGAACAAAATTCCCACTTTGTTGCGGAATCCAGTGACAAGATTTGTAACATTATTTCAGAGAAAAATATATAACTTAATTCAACCTATTTAAGCCACACATTGTGAGGATACACACACACACATGCACACAGAGTGCGCACGTACACACACACACACACACACAAGTATCTATATGTATATGTGACATAGTCTCTTTCCTCTAGCAGCATTAATGTAGTTAGGAAGATAGACATGTGCATGGCAGCAGATAGTTCATTGTGATTGGTATTGTGTAGAGGAATAAAGTATGGATAGAGGTTATTTATGGATAGGAAGGGTATGGGGAAGCCATTCTGGAATAGGTGGCTTTTGAGGTGGGCTTAGAAGTATAGGTAATTGATAGGAAGATACTTTGTTATATGCAGACAAGTGTCCAAGTTTACATACCAACTTGGGAAAAGATAAACGGACAATTTCAAAGTGTGGGAGATATATGGGGGCTGGATATATATAGAGATATATAGAGCTGCAAAGAGTTGAGATAAACTAATAATAGAGCTATGCAAGATGTTGCTGGAGACTTTGAATGCCAACCTGACTAGTTGGGGAAATTACTGTGTTAAAATGATCATAAACTATTTACATATGTGTTAAAAATTTGATGTTGTTAATGGGATTGGGATTCATACTGCCCCAAACCCCTGCTATCTCAAATCCCATAAGATGTCAGAAGATGTATGTACACACACACACACACACACACACACACACACACACACACACACAACTAGTCCAGAAGACAGGAAAGACGGCCATCAGTAAACCCCGAAACTTTGAGCAATTTCCAGAAAATAGAAAGTAATTAGAAAAAAGCAAAACAACAACGACAACAACAAAATACAGCTCCAGATACTTTCAAGAAAAGACTACTGTGAAAGATAAGAGCATTTCAATGAAACTCCTAACTCAGAATAAAATATTAAAGGAGGGATGCCTGGGTGGCTCAGTGGGTTAAGCCGCTGCCTTCGGCTCAGGTCATGATCCCAGCGTCCTGGGATCGAGTCCCACATGGGGCTCCTTGCTCGGCAGGGAGCCTACTTCTCCCTCTGCCTCTGCCTGCCGTTCTGTCTGCCTGTGCTCACTCTCTCTCCCTCTCTCTGACAAATAAATAAAATCTTAAACAAAAAAAAAAAAAAGAAAAAATATTAAAGGAGGACAAGGAGGATAATGAGTGAATCACACCGGATGTAATTAATGACTGAGCAATTATATAAATATAGATATAAAATAAACTGCTTTTAAGTCAATGAAATGATAGAAGATTGTAGAATACTATATGGAAATAAAAAATGTAAGGATGGTCATTAGAAGAATAGTTATAAAATGTATAACTTTCAAATAACAAGAGGAACTTGCCTTTATAGATACAGATACCTATTATATAAGCATAATAATTAGGTCACTATGTTACATGATATAAATGTAATAAAAGACAAAGGAAAGAGCAGCACAGACCCATCCAGAAATTGATTCATGCATATACGAGCAGTTGGTGTGTGATAAATGCATATGAAAACAGTGGACTAGAATGAACTATTTAATAAATGTCATTTGGTCAATTGACTTGCCATTCCAAAATAAATAAAATAATACCTGAGCTCAAATTGTTAATAGCGTTGGCCATTGGTGAAAGAACTAGAGTAAAGGAAACTTGGAAAGGAACTTACACTTTTCAAAAATAAATATTTTGAATGATTTTATATGACTCTTTTCAGGCATTGCTTACATAAAAATTTAAGAGGAAAAGTAAGAAACCGTTTGTGAGAGCAATGCCTTTTGACTTGTCACACATAACTAAACTCAACGTTCGCGATTTCGTACCAGGGACATAATACATCCTTGAAAATCAGAATAAAAATATTGCTTTATAAATCAGCAGAGTTTATGTCTATGTATTCTTATGTTGAGAAACAGTATTGGAAGTATATTTATGTGTAGAGTTCGAATATTGTTATTTCATGTTGAAGTCATCATTTTCTTTTTTTTCTTTTAAGAATTTTTTTGTAAGATTTTATTTATTTATTTGACAGACAGAAATTACAAGTAGGCAGAGAGGCAGGCAGAGAGAGAGAGAGAAGCAGACCCCTCGCTGAGCAGAGAGCCCAATGTGGGGCACAATCCCAGGACTCGGGATCATGACCTGAGCTGAAGGAAGAGGCTTTAACCCACTGAGCCACTTAGGTGCCCCGAAGTCATCATTTTCATCTTCTCATATTGGCTCTGCACATTTGGAAACCAAAACTTTTTGCATAAAGGGAGACTCAGGCCCACTGCAAAGCCTGTCCCCTTCATTCTCCACTCGTACTGTCTTCCCATGTAGCCCGGAGGCCGCCACGTATTAGGTACTTAGCCAATATGACGAGTAGAAATAGAGTATGGTGGCCTGATCGAATCAAATACGAGGTCTAGCTTTTCCTTTGCCCTTCCTCTGACTCTGAGAAAATGACTTAACCTCAGTTATTATTATTTTTTTAAATATGCAAAATGGGGATAAAATCACCTATCTCATAGGGCTTCTTTTTGAGATGATGAAAAAAAAAAATAGTATGGCACTTGGTACATATGAAATATCAAGAAGTGTTTGGTAATGTTCCGGGAAAAGGACTATCCAGTAAATGTCTCAAGGAGGGACCAGGATGCTTATGACTCTTCTATATCCAAACTGTGTGAGACTTTACCGTTAAACGCCATTTCCCAGAGAAGCTGAGCTTTGCCATTGCTTGGCCTCTGTGGGGAGATGGAGAGAGGTAGACCCAGTGTCCAGAATGCTTGTGTTCCACACCATCCTGGCCTTCTTGCAGCCACATGGCTTGTCTTGTTCTTGTGTCCCCTTGTCACCATTGCTAGGATTGACAGCATACAGTGGCCTCACCAGGCATGATACTAAGGTTATGCCTTTTCAGAGCTCAAGAATTACAGCATCCAGAGCGTTGAAGTAAATCCTCTGAAAGAGCAATTTCTTCTCTGCTCTATTGCATCAGACAATTACTGCCTCTCCCTCCTTCCCCACTGGTGATGACCATGACTGTGCTGGTAATATTCTCTGCAGACACTGACCTCCGAGGAGCCATGGCACTAAACTAACACGGGAATCTAGTTGATTTATTATAGAGTGGAGATAATTAATTAATAGACTGTTTGTCTAGTTAGCAATTAGTGGTGTGTGAGCTGCGTGTGTATGGCCTTGACATCAGCCCAGAGTATTAGTGTGCAAGCCCTATCTGGGCGAAAGCAACCAGAACACTATAGGGGCAACACCATGGCTGTCAAGAGCATGGACCGAGAGCCACCCACACATTCCAGATCTCAGTGACCGTTCCTTGAGCAAGACTCTTCACTCTGTTTTAAGGACGCATCTACCTCGAGTTCCTGTGTCCATTCAAATACTGATGTAGAAATACTCTTTGCTTCTAAATACCTATATGTTAAGTGTTAACTCCACTGAGATCCCAGATGTACAAGAAAGTGCATAGAGTGTATCATTGAGGGACATTAGGGAGACAGAACTGTGTCAGTGCTGGAAAGTTCCCTAAAATGGATCAGACCCTGAACAAAATGTGACCTTTTTTCTGATAGATTAAGGCCATGATAATTGCACATTCTCTTGACATTCAATTCTGTAAGAGCAGAATGATTTTGAACCCTAATGCTAACCCCAGTGCCCAAAGTTATTGCTCAGAATTATTTGCAGTTAATGAAGAAATCAGTAAAACATGTCTAAACTATACTCTCAGAACTCCCTCCTATTTTACCTTATCTAATGTGTCGTGGCTTTGACAGTCATAAACACATTCTTGTGCAGCACACACACACACACACACACACACACACACTTTGACTACTCAATTTTAGACCAATAATTTGAGCAAGACAGACCAGTTCTTGATGCCATGAGTAAAGTCAGGAAAGGAGTCTGTAAAGCTTTTGGTGCAGAACAGGATTTTCTCTCCACATCAGTTTTAGATGCTATCTGTGATCAAAGGGACATGTGCTGTTCGTGGGCGGCTTCTGTACTTCAGAACTGGCTGTGACCTGGAGGGTGCACGAGTGCCCTTCTGTGGTTGCCTAGAAACTTTGGCCACACAAGTGTCAACTTTCTTTCATGGCTCTAGGGGAGAAGGAGCCTCGCGGAGAGCTCTAGACTTTGTAGAGGGGGAAGAAAAAGTCCTTGTGTGTTTTAAAACAAGTGTCTCACCAGGAGATAATGGTCGAGCTGTGGGTTATAAATGATGCATTTTGTTCTTTCCGTCTTGCTGATGGCACGAGGGAAAAAAAAAAAAAGTTCATCTCTCGCTTATCAAAATACTGTGACATTTCTTCTTCCACAGGAAAATTTTCAATCACAACCTTCTGCAGCAACCGACACCAAATTGAACAATTGTGAAACTCTATGGTTTCTCATTAAAATCTGGTTTTGAGTTCTGTTCTTTCATGTACCTCACTCAAGCTAAACCCCCCACCCACACACGTGGACCCTGACAAAAATTTGAGTTTTTTTAGGAGCAGATCGCACACTTAGGATCAGAGAGCCTTTGGTTCTTGTTCCGTTAATAATATTTTTTGTTGCCATCACCACAATTGCTCCTAAATGATGAGTTTTATTAGGTCTAGAAGCTTTGAAGATGACACACTTTACAAAGTTTCCTTGAAAGTCTGTGTGTTTTGAAAGATATTTAGAAATAATAAAGGGAGAGGGCCTTTCTGTGCCAATCTCCTGAAGCATATGTCCTGAATATTAATTTTTAGTGAAGATTGTATGTCTGTTGAGGTTTAGATCATCATTTCACAGGAGAGATTTTTTTTTTCCTTGCCACATGTTCTATGTAGGAAAACAGGAGTGGTGACTTGGTCAGTCTCAGATCAATAGGCATAAGGATAGTGTAACTCAATTTTCAAATACAGAGTAGTAGGTGGCTAGGTGATAGGATTCCCATGTCCTTACTGAGATTAAATTGATTTTGTAATCTTTATGAAAATAGCCATAGCATATAGAATTTAATATCTCTACAGTTGCTACAGATGTATTAAAGAAGACATATGTCACAGCTATTTAAAGGACAGACTGGTGTGGCAAAGTGCCCAGACAAAGGACTTCGAAGAAAGCTGCCTTAACAATAATGGGAACCTACAACCACAGCAGTTTACTTATCGATAAAATAACACTTACAATGATCAAGGCCCACATTTTGAAAGACTGTCAATTCACGAATGTAATTTTCATGTATGGACCTATTTGTATCAGGTTGCTTAGCCTGAGAAGTGCTCAAGGAATGTTTGGGAAACCAACAATTCCCACATGGGTGTAAAATGCACCTACACTGTTCTTTGCAGCTCTCCAATATTTCCTGGTAAATTAATTATTTACAGAAAATTGAGATTTGTTTTTTCAATTTCAGGCTTTCTTAATACAGTTAACTGAAACTGACATTTTGCTTTCTTTCATAAGAATAAATTCTTTCTCTTAAAAGTCTCCTCCTCGTCTCTTGCTCTTCAAAACATTCACAGTGAATGTACTAACTTAATTCATCAGAACCTGATATCTAATGCTAATGAAACTTGGTATACATGTTAAAACCATAAGAACCAAGGAAAATTTGAGGACATAAAATGAAAACTTGGATTCGTTCATACTCCTGCCTGTTATTTTCTATTATGAAGGAAATACAGGAAAAATATTTCGCACAGATGAATGTTCAAATGTAATATAAATAGAAGACACTAACTGCTCAATGTACTTGATTTTCATGTTTTAAAAGAGTTTGGCTCCCCCCCCCACACCCCGCCCCGGCTAAATTCAGGAACCATGTGGCTGCCCTCTTCTTCTTCTTCTTCTTCTTTTTTTTTTAATATATTTGAGGTTTAATACTGAGTTTTTCTAAAAAGAGTAAAGACAGTGATCAATAGTGAGATAAACTAAAATGGAGAAAATCAGTACCAAAGAAGCAGTGTGTTTGGTAAAACATCCAAATTGCTTGTGGAAAATGAAATATGTCTTTAAGTTGTATTTTTCTTTAAAATATTTTATTTGTTTATTTGAATGAGAGAGAGAGAGAACATGGAGGGGAGGGGGAGGGCAGACAGAGAGGGAGAAGCTGACTCTCCACTGAGCAGGGAGCCCAGTGCTCAATCCCAGGACCCTGAGATTGTGAGCGGAGCCTAAGGCAGATGCTTATCCTACTGAGCCACCCAGATGCCCCTAAAGTTTTAAATAATAATAGAAACAAATGTAGTAGCACATACATTCTGAATTCCATAGAATTATGATTAGGATCAAATTGTCTCATTCATATACAGTCCCACTTGAGGCACAGAGAGTGGAAATGTTTATAAATTTATTAGTGAATATCTATTTTCATTCCCCCTTGCTCTCTCCTTGTAGTGTGGACTCCATGCTGTCCTTTACATGTGAAATTGCCTCCAGAAATCTGTGAGAACTTGTCATGAGTTATTTAATCTGCTATGCCTCAATTTCTTTATCTTTAAACCGTGATGGGGGCGCCTGGATGGCTGAGTCAGTTAAGCGTCTGACTCTTGATTTCAGCTCAGGTCATGATCTCAGGGTTGTGAGATCAAGCCCCGTGTAGGGCTCTGCACCCAATGGGGAGTCTGCTTAAGATTCTCTCTCTGCCCCTCCCCACCCCAAATAGTCAGTCAATCAGTGATAGCAACATGTATTTCATGGGGTTGTCGTCTGGATCTGAGGGGCAAGTATTTGTAAATTGCAAGGAGCGGTGCCCGGGGCATAGAAAGTGGTATGATTATTTGTTAAATGAATAAAAGTAGCATTGCTCTCTCTGAGCATACTTCAGACTTCAGAAGGCTCGCAAGGAGTGTTCGTAGGGACAAGGAATGATTTGGCTTGTGTAGTCACTTGGTATCTTTGAAGGTACATTCTCCTTGCTCAATCTGAGAGCTATCAGTGGTTTTGCTTAAAACTTCAGAAGTGCCTTTGTTTTCACAAGGACCACATGGCAGGTGCTTAGGGGTGTGGGGACATCACCCTTTCATCTAACTCAGAAATAAAAATTTCAGGGGCCCCTGTGTGGCTCAGTGGGTTAAAGCCTCTGCCTTCAGCTAGGGTCATGATCCCAGGATCGAGCCCCACATCGGGCTCTCTGCTCTGTGGGGAGCCTGCTTCCTCCTCTATCTCTCTCTGTCTGCCTCTCTACCTACTTGTGATCTCTGTCTGTCAAATAAATAAATAAAATCTTAAAAAAAAAAAAGAAATAAAATTTTCAAAAACATAGAAGGAGCCAGAGAACAAAGTTATATTTTTTGCTCTCAAAGACTGGAAGCTAAAGGGTCTGCATGGTGTGAAAAAACTGGCAGCACTGAAGAGGGTAGAAAGTTGTTGTTTTTCTTGTCTATGATGGAACTTATCCATTAGCGCTGAGCCTCAATGATTGAGTCTTATTAAAGGGTGGGGGTAAAACTAAGCCAGCTGCTTCCTTGAATGCCCCCTATTACTTTTAAGGTGTTATAAGCCTGTAAGAGGAGCTTTTACAGATCCAGAGCTGGTCTTGTATTTGTGTTGAGCCAATCAGTGTTCCAGCATCACCTTCCCTGGGGAGCTAGTGCTAGAAATAGAGTCTCCCAGGCACCTGGGTGACTCAGTCAGTTAAGCATCTACCTTCATCTCGGGTCATGACCTCAGGGTCATGGGATCAAGACCTCTGTAGGGCTCCCTGCTCAATGGGGAGCCCGTTTCTCCCTCTCCCTCTGCCACTTCCCTTGCTTGTGCTCTCTGGCTCTCTCTGTCAAATAAATAAAATCTTAGAAAGAAAGAAAGAAAGAAAGAAAGAAAGGAAGGAAGGAAGAAAGAAAAGAAAAGAAGGAAATACAGTCTCAGAAGCCCAACACCCTCAGAGACAGAATCCACATTTAAAAAAGATACAGCCTGAATTTAACAATGAACAATGTGTAGCAGATCATATACAAATTAGAATTAGGTCTTTGTAGGATTTTAGAGCTTCAGAGGATCTTAAAAAACAGTGAATCCAACTGTTTTATTTTCTAGTACCATGGCTTTAGGAAATAGTAGTTTAGTTCCTGCTATGTGCCAGGTTTTTAAACTCTGTGTTGTGTCTACAAGGATAGATAAGGAATATATTCTTTTCTCTAGAGGTCTCTTCAGAGGGGGGAGTGGAATGTAAACACAATGCAGAGACTGTTCTTCTAGAAGTAAATCCACAGAGCTACGGAGAAACCGTTGATCCTTGATGGGAGTATCAAGGAAGCCTTCCCAGGCACAATTATATTAAGTGTGAATCTTGAAGGATGAGTGAGTGTTTCTTTAGATCTGGATTATACATTTCTAACAGATAGGGCTATGAAGCAAACTTACAGTTAGAGCCTTGAAAAACAATTGCCACAGACTG
>NC_081559.1:165484567-165674567 GCF_022355385.1 Mustela nigripes
TTTTTTTTGTTTGTTTGTTTGTTTTGTTTTTCTTGAAATTCTGGAAGCTTGAAGTCCAAAGTCAAGGTGTAGGAAAGGTTGATTTCTTTTGAGTCCTCTCTCCTTGGCTTGTAGATGGTCATCTTCTGGTGTCATCATATGGTTTTCCCTCTGTGTGTGTTTCTGTCATAAACTCCTCTTCCTATACAAAGTCAGATTAAGGGGCGCCTGGGTGGCTCAGTTAGGGAAGCATCCGTCTTCGGCTCAGGTCATGATCTCAGGGTTTTGGGATCAAGTCCTGCATCAGGCTCCCGGCTTAGCAATGAGTCTGTTTCTCCCCCATTCTCTGTGATCTCTCTCACTTGCACTCTTTCTCAAATAAATAAGTAGATCTTAAGATAAATAAAGTCCGTTTAAGATCTATACATATGACTTGGTTTTATCTTAATTATCTTAAAGGTCCTATCTCTCAATATAGTTACATTCTGAGGTAATTCAGGTAAGGATTTCGGCGCTGGAATTTTGAGGGGACACAATTCCACTCTTAACACGAGGGAATTTTGAACATAAATTTTGCATCAAATTTTACTATAAATTACTTTATTTATATGAGTATTATAACTGCTATATGTTCCCAGTATAAAATCTGATTACTGGGTTTCAAAGTTAATAACCAGTATACCAAGTAACACTGCATATTTTTCTTCGACATGAATGTCTCCTGGATACTCACAAATTCACTGTCAGCTGTGATGTTCTCTTTTAGGACACAACATCCCCCATTTTTTTTTTTTTTTTTTAATTCTTTGAAGACACCACTCAGTCAGAGCCAGGTGAGCATATCTACTAAGAAAGAAAACAGTTCACCCAGTAAAAGGAAAATAGAACTATAAGAATTCAGTTTATGGAGAAAACCTGCCATTTTCATTTTTAGTTCAGATACCTATGAAATTCTGGAATAACTTTGGATAAAAAATTGGGAAAAGATGAGATTGGTGGCCAAAAGTATTTGTATCAGATTCTTAAATATTAAAAGTCAGGCTGTCGTGTTAACAAATGTCTCCTAATTCACAGAATGACTGTAGTCTTTGGCACTTGCTGTGAAAGACATATGCCAATACTTCTTAACCCCCGGTGAGAGACTTTCTATAATTTTGTAAAAGTTATTATTATCCTGTGAAAACCAGTAATACCAGAGTCTCTATAATCGTCACCAAAATCTCATTAGCCTTGGTAGATTAGCCTTATGACCCTCTGATGTTTTGCCACAGACTTCTGTTCTGGATTTTTTGCCATAATCTATGTTGTATTTTGGTCATCGTTGTATTAGCTTGGAAGCCCATAACAAAGTAATAACAAAAATTCATTTTCTCACAGTTCTGGATCCTGGAAGTCTGAGGTCAGGGTGCAGACACGGTTGGGTTCTGGTGAAGGCTTTCTTCCTGGTTTGTACTCAGAGCACCTTCCTCTTTCTTCCTCACCTCATAAGGACACCAGTCCTGTCAGATTAGGACCTGCCCTTATGACCTCATTTAATCTTAATTACCTCCTAAAGATTCTGTCTCCAGATACAGTCACAATGTGGGGTAAGGCTTCAGGATTTGAATTTCAGGGGAATACAATTCAGTCCATAGCAACTAGTAAGCATTTATTGAAATACTGATGCTGTACTAGGTACTAGGGATTTACAGTACTCAAGATGCAAAGCCGGGCATCAGGCAAACTTACCGTGTTGGTAAGTTTGTACTTACCAGGTTGGACCAATGTTCAAATCTGATGGTATCTAACACATCATCGGAAATTTTATTTAAATTTCCTCATTGTTCAGTATATTTAAGGAAGTTTTGATATTTGGCTCAAATTCATTCTTTATTTTTTAAGTAATTATCTTGAAGGATTCAGCTCTTAGAGTGGTAGAGGTCTGAATTACAGAGATCTTACACAAGTTGCTTCTGTGTTCCAGCGATAGGAGTGATCGAGAGAGTAGCATTAAGGTCGGTGGGTGGTGTGGACTGAGCTGGGTCCCAGCTTATCATGTGCCCAGTTTCCCTCCTGTATTAATTTCCTAGGGCTGTCATAACCAAGTACCACAGACTAAGTGGTAAAAAACAACAGAAGTTTATTTTGTCACAGGCCAGTAGTCTGAAATCAAGATGGCAGCAGGGCTGTGCTCCTACAAGTGTCTATAGGGGAATTCTTCTTTGCCTCTCCCTGGCTTCTGCTGCTCTGTTGGTAATCCGTGGCTTTCCTTGACTTACAGATGCATCACCATGACCTTACCCTCATGGTCATGTAGTGTTCTCCCTGTGTGCCTCTGTGGCATGTCCATCATTTTCTAAGAACCCCAGGCATCTAGGTTTAGGGGCACAGAATACTCCTCATCTTAGCTCATGGACCCTATTCCAAATTAGGTATAATTCTGAGGTATTGGGTATTAAGATTTCAACATATTCTATTTTGAGGGGAAGGGTACAGTTCAACCCCTACCACTTCTGAAAGGAAATATTTTGAAAATCATTTTTGAAGACGGAAAATCTATTGTTTGGACAAAAATATGCAGACTATAATCACTACCCATTTTCTAGACTCTTGCTGATGTCTAAATAAAAGTGCTTAAGGTATTAGTAGTTTCCATAAAAATAAAATTCCAAATAACTTTTCTGTTGGTATAGGGGGTCATTCAAAAGTCTAAATAAGTTGCTGTTTCTATGCATAGTTGTTTTTTTTTAAAAGATTTTATTTATTCATTTGACAGATAGAGATCACAAGTAGGCAGAGAGGCAGGCAGAGAGAGAGAGGAGGAAGCAGGCTCCCCGCCAAGCAGAGAGCCAGATGCGGGGCTTGATCCCAGGACCCTAGGATCATGACCTGAGCCAAAGGCAGAGCCACCCTGGAGCCCCCTATAGATAGTTTCTATGGATAGTTGTAAAATCAAATTTTCATCCTGTGCAATGTAAGGATGGTAAAAAATTGTCTACAAAGAAAACACCTTATTTAATATATTAATGTAATTTCATAAATCATATGACTTGTTAAAAGCCAAATTTTCCACTATTTCTATATATCTTTATAAAGATTATATCCTTATTCAGGATTAAATGACTTTAGAAAACATTTGCTTTTACCATAAAATGGTAATAGAGAAGGTTGGATGTGAACCTGACAAATTCATGTGCTATTGATTTTTTAAATTTTACTGCTCTGGAGTCAAAAGACATGATTCTTAATTCTCCTAAAGAAGAATCACCCTTTACATGTTTTAAAGAGCTAATAGCGATGTTAAGATTTTCCAACAACATCATACTATTTTTGTTGAAAGTGTTGAAAAGATGCTTACCTGCAACCTAATTCTCTTGCTCATCTTTCTTGTGGAATAAAAAAGAACAGCACTGACAAATTCCTGTTGACTTACATGTAGTGACTGTGCATTTTACATTTCTATTACATAACCGTGCTCTCTGAATGATGTAATTGGGGGCACAGCATACCCACTCTGATGGGTAATTCTAACTCGTTAAGGCAGGTTTTCTGGGAGATGCAGAAGGAAAACAAAACAAAACAAAGAAGAGTGCTCTTCAATGGCATTAAGTAGTTGTGGCAGTGAGAGACATAGGATATAGCTAAAATCCCAGTACTGGAGGATCTGTACGCGCATTGGGAGGGAGAGGAAGGTCTATATCACTGCATCAGTATTCAGAACCGTGCCTTTTTTTGTCATAAATTCTTGTAATGCTCCAGAAAAATTGAAGGATGTGTAGAATTAACAAATCTGATTCATGTGTAGGAGGGATAAAGGCATTTTAAATATATTCCTTGACATCTATATTGCACAAACATAACCAGATGAAGAGCTGCCAGTGAAATGCAGGTAAGCTAGCACTGCTTTACCTGAGTACCCCTGGAGTAAAGGAGACCATAAACGTACTATTTGCCTTGCCTATCTTGTAACACTCAGAAACATAGCTTAATCAGACTCTCTAAGAAAGGGCAGTTTTAAGAGAAGATGTTTCTAGATTTTGGTAAGCACTGTGACAGTATTAACAAGAATCCCTCCAGGGGGTCCAGATGAACTTCCAAATCTGTAAGGGTTGCCCCGAGAGATAAAACACCACCTTTCCTCTATAACTGCTCATCGGTGAGACGCGTGGGACTTCTTAGGTCATCTTAAGGAAAAATGAAAAGACTTCTTAAGTATCCGGGAGGGTTCTGTAGAGAAAAACACATAACGTGTTCTTTGAGAGTTTGGGAGCCCTGTTATCACAGTTCCCATTAGAGTTTGTCTTAGAAGACCAGCAGGATAGAGAAAGCGGAGTATTTATGCTGTAGGCCTGTCCCAGGTATTGCTCCCTAAACTCCCTAAGCTCTTGTTTGTTTCAGCTCCCTCCTTCCTTCTTTCCTTTTTTTCTTTCTTTCTCACCCACCTTTCCAACCAGAAGGCAAGTTCTATAAAAGGAGGGAAGTTTTCTCTGCCAGAATAGCATGAGGATAAATACGACTCAGACAAAGAAGAATATTCGGGCAGAAGGGACGATGCGTGCATTTTTCTAAGTACATATGAGAAACTCCATGAAAATCGGTGTGGCTGAAACACAGAGAACGAGAGGACAGGGACCAATCAGCCCACTTACGAGAGGTTCGAGATTCTCCCTTTGTCCTAAGAGCAATGGAAAGACATTAAGAGCAGGAAGTACTCAAGAAGAGGATTCTGTTTGCAACTTGAAAGTGACTGCCTTCGCCATAGTGTGGGGCTCGGACTGGAAGGGGTCAGGAGTATGCCTTTTTCTAAGTGACCAAGGGAAGATGTGTCTATAGCAACAGCAAGTTTTCAGAGATTAGGAACGTTGAGATCATAAGATGGCATTCTCCTAATACATGGCATATCTCCTAAGACACGGCATTTGGCTCTTAGAATTTTCCACACAATGTTCAAATAAGGTCTTGAGTCAAATATATGAAGGCGTATCATCGGGGAATAAATAGACTGGAAATTCCAAGTGGCTTTGCCATTGGCCTCCTTCCCATTAAATAAATAACTACTTTACATTATGATCCAGATTTCCATAGAAGCTTCATAATTCATAAAGTAAAGACAGTCTGTTTCCCAAGTAACCTTTGTGTTTTCTGTGTAGCATACATACAGAACTACAGTTGTGGGGTTTCTTATTAATGCACGCTACTGAGGCCCTCCTGATTAATGCACCTCTCTTATGAGCCAGTGATTCAAAAATTAGTCTAATCCTGAATGAGTAGAATGACAACACTGTTAAACCCAGATATGATTGCATATCAGCGGAGAAGACTGTGGCAGGAATGTTTTGAAAACTTGCCCCTACATTACATGTAATAAACAGGATTTCAACATGTACTCCATCACAAAAATAGAGTATTTTGTTTGCTTTGGAAACAAACTGAACTTTGTATTACAGTCTACAGTTTGGATTCTTTGGATAATAATCCTTTGCTTTGATTTTTCTGGGCTTCTTTTCAGCATTTCAAAGAAATTATGAAGTCAGTCTCAGGCCTAAAAGGACTGTGAGGTTCTCTGAAAATTATAGTGTCTATATTCACCTGATTATTTTAGCCTCCCGGCTGACTTCAGATGTTCAGCCCTGGAGGGAGAGTTTAGCTCTGTCTGCTTTCTGATTAAAGTCATTCTTAAGCATGTTACATGGGATGTTGGAAATACATGTTCATGGACTTCAGTATTTGCAAATGATCATGCTGTGACATTATCTTTAACTGTGTTATGGTTGTTTGTTTTCAAAATTAGGAATTTGATTTTACCTTTCCTATATTCCTTATTTTTATAGTGTGTGGCTATGCAGAGTTTCATGAAAATTTTAATTAGGGATGAGAACTTGTCTGTACAGGGAATAGGTCGTGACAGAGACCTCTGAATTCTAGAGAGTTATGGAATATTTCAAAGTTTTAATGAGCTATAGATTTGGCTAAAACAAAGGTGTGTTTGAAATCACATGATAGCTTAAACAAAAATTTTACACAGTAATAGACCTTGAGTAAATTATGTATTAGTTAGCCCTAAGTTCTTAAGGAATAAAATGTAACTCAACTTCTAAAGACATGAGGTCATATTGCGAATATTGCTATTTTAATTTTACTGTTTAATTATGAATGTGGTCTATTTTAATATTTATGTTAACTTTTTCAGACTGCCAATTCCTTTGGTCTCAAAGTATTATTATTGATAGAACATTTCTGATGATCTTAAAGGGACAAGAGAGTTGTTTATAAGTAAGTTTAGATGGCTCTGCCAAATTCCTTTTCTCTCTCCTGTCTCGCTTCTATTTTTCATAGTTTGTGTGGAATCTTATCCTTTTTTTTTTTTTTTTTTTTAATGCCATACTCCTCAAGTTGAAGGTCAGGGAGGCTTTTATAATGTTCAGTAAAGAAAACATATTTCTGTTAAGAACTACTTTTATTTGCACCAAGATAATGGGGGCTCTGTCCATGTTACAAACAATGAAAATTCCTCTAGATGGTTCAAAAGACATATTTATGAACACAGGACACATTGTTGGCTTTAAGTGCTGTTTTCAGTTGTGAATGCTGAATAAGATAGCCAGAAGATCACATACCTTTAGCATGATTAGTGCTAGGGAGACTTATATTAAAACATGGGGGCAGTCAGGGAAGAATGGGTGTCAGAAAAGAAGAATGATAGGACCAAGGCTCTCTTTTGGAACCTGTGGGAGAGCTTTGGCATGCATCCAGTAAAATGGGCTGTCAAGTCAAAAGTCTGCTCCAGTTAAAGCATCTACTCTTGAACTGTAATGTATCAGTTGTGAATACTTCTCTTGTTAACCTTGTGATTATTATATTTCATGGATTGAAATGTGGGTTTGTGCCATATATCCTTGAAATCATAGGATTAGAAATGATTTTCAGAGTTCTTACAGTTACGAGTCCTCTTGCTAAAGCAGATTTCAAAATCATAGCCCAGCAATTGTTCTCTTGGAGTCATAAAATCTTTAAGGCAATAAAATCTGCCACAGTCTCTTTGTTAAGATGATAAAATATTAAATAATTTTATTTAATTGCTATTTATTTAGTTATTTATATTAAAACCCTACTATATTATATATTATAATACATATTATATATAATATGAATCTTATTTATATTATACATTATGATACTTATATTAAAGTCTCACATAGTCTTACTATGGTTGATAGAATGATATTAGAGATATTTCAGGGCTGGCTTTGTTTTTTTTCCTACTTCTCCCAATTCTTTCTTTGTTTAGGTCCAAACTACTAAATCAGACTACAGAGGTATTTAATCTTGGTTAGTAACTTCAAGTCTTAAATGAAGAATAGATTGTTGATCTCCCAAGTAGAAAATGAAAGTCAAGATAGCTTCATTAAAATCTTATAATCTATCTCATATGGTTCCTTTGTTGACAGCAAATCTTTGCAAATGAATAAGGTAGCCTGTGCTAATCTAAAATATGTTATATTCCTAATGGTCTTGAGAATTATATTGAATACACATCCTTCAGTAAGGAGGGCTGTGGTGTGATGCAGTCTCCAGGCATTGATGTGAAATCCTGACTGTGCCCACGACAAATAGACAAATACTTAGTCCGTTTAAGCCTTTGCTTCTTCATATGTAAAATGGGCACGTTGATACTCACCACATAGGATTAATTCGAGGATGAAAGTAACTATATCCTTAAGATACCTAAAAAAGCCCTCAATAAATCTTCTCTTCCTGACTCCTTCACTTCAATGGAAGGAAAAATATTCTTGTTCCAAAATGACAGATTGCATTTACTTGGGCTGGAAGATGTTATGTTTAAGACATTGTTGAAGTGCTATTACTAGATCTTTGGAAGTATCTTCTATTCTTTTGGGTAGAGATCTTTTCACTTTTCAGCAGTTTAATATATTTAATATATAATAGATATTATATATATACACAATATATATTTTTATTATATCTGAAATTATATTTCAACTGAGAGATGATGTTTATCCTCAAGAGGCCAGGAAATTATGAAGGCTGTCACTGACAAAAAAAAGTTCAAAACTTTGTGACTGTTTATCGCTGTTACAAGCTTTTTGGACTTCCAAGGTTATCGTTATGTTTTAATCTGTTTAAAAAAATATTGCTTCATTTTGAATTAAAGCAGTGAAATGGCTCCTGTTTTCTTCTGCCTCTTGCACCCTTTGTGTATGTCGACTTCAAGAATATTTTCCTGTCCCAAAGAGGTAGTATGTGCCTGAGTAGTTCAATAGTGTTATGATCAACTGCCAATATCTGTTGCTCACAAAATGTCTGTATTCTGTTCAATAGTGATAGCTAAATGATACTTTATTGAGGCACTGTAAAAGGCAACACATCACGGTGTACATACTTCAGTTGATTCTATGAAAAGCCTCAATTTGATCCTAAAGGAGAGATGGTGACACATGAAATTGCTAAATATAGACCCACTGGAGAATTATCAGTGAAATAGGCTATTCTTCCAGGGGACCCCTGGGACCACGCACATAGGAAGTTTTGTTTAAAGTAAACATAGGAGTGCCTTTCTAGACATTTTCTCCTCTAGACATTTTAGTACATTGCACATTTGGACCCACAGTTTCATTCCAGTGGTTACACATGGTGGAAAAGAGTAGGGGCTTGCCTGAGATATATTTATTGTCTATGGGACAATTTTTATGTGTAGTCATGACTATGATAGATAGTAAACGAACCCATAAAACTGACCTTCAACAATTTACATGCACCTTTGTGAGCTGGCAGAAAGAGCCTAGGATTTATTATACACCTCTTTTTATTGCAAAGTTATAATTATATTGGTGTAGCAGATAGTCACAGAGCCCTAAACACAAAGTTGTCCAGCATCAGCCAGGCAAATCAAGGGGTATTTTTGCATCATTTTATAAATGTTAACTCCCTTAAGTGTATCTTTCTTGGTCATCCAGTTGTTTAGTTTATTTTTCATTCATATTTTCCCCTGCTTTACCAATTTGGGCTTTCTATAACATTTAAAAGCAGAATATTTTGCAGATCTTATTATTTTAATATTATCAGAAATGTTATTAAGTCCAGTTTTCCTGAACATTTTATTTTATTCTGTTTTAATTTATTTTAGTTTAGTTTTAGAGGGATGGGAGAGGGAGAGAGAATTTTATGCAGTCTCCATGCCCAGCACAGACCTCTGAGGTGGGGCTCGATCCTACAATCCTGAGATCATGACCTGAGCCAAAAGCAAGGGTCAGAGACTTAACTGACTGAGCCATCAAGCACCCCTCAGTATTTTATTTTAAATTTTACTTTGGATTGATGTATCCAGATTACTTGCTTTTCTCTAACTCTTCCTTTCTCAGACTGTCTCTTTCTCTGTCTCCCGGTGTCTGTGCTCCCTTATTCTGTTTCAAGATGAAAGACTATTTTGAAGTGTTAGGGTATTTTTATATATATATTTAAAAAACAAAACAAAACAAAACAAAACAAAAAAACCTCAGAATAAGTTTTAACCAGAGATTTGAGGAAGGCTGAAATACATTCAAAGGGATTTTGGGGGGTGGCAGAAGGATATTTAGCATGTGGAGGTCATATTTACAGGTGTCCCAGTGCAGGCTCTGCTCCTTGAGCAAGGTTTTGTGAACTTGGTCAAAAGACATAGTCTTGCAAAGCCTCAGCTCTTTCCTCTGCTAAATAGAAATAATATGCTTCATGTGGTTTTTCTCACAGGTAAATGAGATAATACAAGAAAGGTAAGTAGCTTAGTACATGGTGCATAGTAGGCTCTACAAAGTGTTAGTTACGATATGTGATAAATTCGTAATAGTAACATATTTTTTTTATAATTAATGAAGTATGTGAAGATTACTGAAAGATAATTAAATGAAGCATACTTTATCTTATTGAATGTATATTAGGAGACTTAATCCTGTCCTCAAAATTTAGCTTGGAGACCATGCCTTATAATACTTGTTCCAGGGGCACCTGGATGTGTTGGCTGATTAAGCATTTGACTCTTGATTTCAGCCCAGGTCATGATCTCAGGATTGTGAGATATCAAACACTGTTTTGGGCTCCATGCTGGGGGTAGAGCCTGCTTATGATTCACTCTCTCTCTCTCCCTCTATGCCACTTAAAAATACTTGTTCCATGGAAAAGAAGCTGTAACATACATTTTAATGTTTACATGAAATAAGTGATCACTACATGTCAAGGAATTCTTTTCAGCAGACGTCATTCTCATCCCTTTGGTGGATCTTTTATGTGACACTTCCTCGCATCACAAAGAAGAAATAAGAACATATGGCTCGAACTAGGAGATTGGCAGCAAGGTCCCACATTCAGAAAATTGCAGCTGGAAGATTTTTTTCCCCTTTACTTCCATTTTTTCAAATTATTTAGCTTGAAAAATGTTTGTGAATATGCAATTTGTTTTTTTTACAGTATGCGACATTTTTTTTTCTCAATGCCACTGGACGACTTTGAAACAGTTTTCTGTGGCTTGCTGTTTGGGTAGTCGTAGGACAGTAGCCTGATGTATAAGTTCAAATTTCTCTTCTTTAGAGTTAAAATGTGGACCCATGTCTCAAAATAAGGCATCTGGTGCTTCTTTGTTAGCCAACGGAGAAGGTTCACAAATACCTGATATTCTACTCTCCAGAGTCTGTACAAAGTTTTAATATTATTCTTGATTTAATATTCTTTTTGAAGTGTGTGCTTTATGTTAGGCCTTATCATGCATATTATACTATTTAATTATTATAAGAATCCCATATGATAAGCATTATTTCTCTCATTTTTATAAATGAGGATTTGGAGTTTCAGTTTAACTAACTATGCTGTCGCACAGTTGTTAAGTAGCAAAGCTGGAATTCGAGCCTATGTCCATCTGACTTCAAAACATATCCTCTTTCAATTCCACCATGCTGTGCCTGTACTTTTAAGTGAAATATCATGAATATCCTGGATCAAAGAAGAATCTCTATATTGCAAGAAACACTTGACTTATTGAACAGAGTTTCAGATGAACATACCCATTTAAATGCATTTACATCTTGCTTAAAGGCAGTACTTTCCAAGGAAACTGAAAATAAGCAATTAGATTTAATTTACTTGTAGGTGTACACCTAAGGCCATACCTACACCAGCCAAATAAATGGAGATTTTTAGTATCTTTCACCAGGGAGCAGTAATATCTGTGTTGCCATTTTACAAAATGTATAATCGTACAATATATTTCCATTTAAAACAGTATAGAAGATTAAATCCACTCTGGTAGCATATTTCTCATATTTCACTATTTTATTGCTGTATTGTAATGACTTTATCTGCCTTGATGTAGCATCTGAGTCTCACGAAAAGGAACAGATGAGAGCATGGACACCAAATGCCATTGAAATTACCTACATTTAGAAGAAATTGCTAATATTTTATAAATGTACAAAATTACTTTTCCCAAAACAGGTATTTGAAGATTAATAATGAACATTGTTGATAAGTCTTTCTCTATTTTAGGAAACCTAGTTACTAGTATTAATATTTAAAAATTAGTACCTTAAAAAATTGTCCAAAATTGCCTTTTTCAGGGGTGCCTAGGTGGCTTAGTCAGTTAAGTGTCTGCCTTCGGTTCAGGTCATGATCTCAGAGTCCAGGGATAGAGTCTCACGTCAGGCTCCCTGCTCATGGGGGAGTCCGCTTCTCCCCCTCCCTCTGTGATCTTTCTCACTTTTGTTTTCTCTCAAATAAATAAATAAATCTTTTTAAAAATAACTTTTTTTCATACTCGTAGGAATAAAACCCAACTCCAAAGAGGATATATGCTTTATTATTTATGCAATAAACAATTCTTACAGGACAAATAATTATTTTCTGTCAGCTACTGTAACTAATTTTTATTTACCAATGATGAATTACAAATATTATAGTTGAAGTTCTACAAATAAGCAATAAATATTGAACAGAGAGGTGTCATATTGTTTGTTCTCAGTTCTTTAATTAATGAGGTGGATATTTGAATGTTCAAGATAATTTCTCTCATAATTTTACAAAACTTGAGATAGATTTTATATGTACTTCAGTTATTGATTATTCTCTCTGTAGTGGGGTAGGTTACCTCTGTTTGGCTTTGTTTTTGATAATCATAAATTAGTAGTTTAGGGGCTCACAAGGTTATAAATCCATATTTTCAACTGAAATTTTTTTGATATAATTATAAATTCACAGGTAACTGTAAGAAATAACTCAGAGAGGTCTCTTACACACTTTTCCTAGTTTCCTCTAATAGTAGCAATTGCAAAACTATAGTGTAATAGCACAATCAAGATATTGACATCAATTCAACCCTCCTATCTTATTCTGATTTCTCCAGTTTCTCTGGTTCTTGTCTGTTGAGAGAGAGAGTGTGTGTGTGTGTGTGTGTGTGTGTGTGTGTGTGTTGAATCTGTAAATTTTTTGAGAACTAGCAGTGTTCTCAGGAAGTCAGATAGCTCATTAGACTGTTTCTAGTGTCCAGAATGGTGTTTCCTGGCTAGGGATCTCTTGAAATGCATATTTAAAGCCAATATAAGATCTTGGTGATATTAGTAGACTATTTGTCTGGTTTGATTTGCATTTCCCTGATTAGAAGTTAAATAAGAACCTTTCTGGATTAAAAGCCTTAAAGAATTTACCTCCATTTCCTTTCAAGACACAGTTCACCCAGCCTGTCTCCCCATGGATTAAAAGGATACTGTTACACAGAATGGAATCATAAATTCAGCCGCCAAGAGGAACTTTATTGCATGAATCTCCCTGACTCAGTTTAGCTTATATAAACTCATTAATCTCTCCTTTTTTTTTATAATTTTCTTTTCATATATTTGGAAGATATTAAACCTATTAACACTATGAAAAAAAGAACCTTTGTTTTCTAATATAAGTGATGTACCCTTCATGTATTAGTTTCATATTCCTTTTATTCTCTATAGTTGAAATCCCTCTATAGACTTCTGCAAAGAGTATCTTCACACTCCCTCTTCCTCTCCTCTCTCCCTTTCCTCCTTCCCCATCTTCCTTCCTTCCTTCCTTCCATCCAGCCTCTGTGTATTGACATAATATTTATGAAATCCTCACTTTATTCAAGGCATAGGACTAGGTCTGAGGAACATAGTTGATTAAACATAATACCTTATTTTCTGAAGCATGTAACTTGATAATAGTCAACCAGACATCATTATGGATATTAGTCAAGCATAAACGTGTACACACTCACTTACTCCAAGTACTCTCATGGATGTTGGTGACAAGAAAAGAAAGGGGAATATGAACTATTCCCCTGGAAGTGACTGGTTACCAAAAGATGTTTTGGAGGACTGCCTCTTCATGTCCATTAATACTCCACACAATGTTCCCGTATGAGTTCAAAACCAGAAGCCCTTATTAGTTTTCTCAAATATTAAAATTCTGAAGTAAAATACCATGTTCCAATATAAATTTCTCAGTTATAGGGGTAGGGAAACCTCAGTGGTTTGAACTGTTTAGTCCTAGCACGAGTATTAGAGTATATATATATAAAATGAGGATCTGTCATTTTTATTGCATATGATAGTATCTATTTGTGACTAACAGTATTCTAAGTGAGGTCAAGTGGGAATCACCATGATTTGTAACTGGAGTCCTCTTTCACCCTGTCCTGGTGATGCTGGCCCCTTCTTTTCTTATAATTGCATTGTGTGTATGTAAATTAATTTCTCTTAAGTGCTTTAGAATTTATTCTATGAAGTACTCTCATTTTAAATATTGTTTATATTATTCTCTTGCTTCAAGCTCCTGTTTCAAATTTTAGCTTTGGTTCTGCCAGCTTGATTGTCATTCCATGTAATGAAGCTGAAACTAAAAATGTTCTACTCCAATTCTGTGTTCTGGAAAAAAGGAGGTGTAATGGCTCATATGGTTGTGTTTAAGTTTAAAGGCAGAAGTAAGAGCTTGCTTTATTGTGGACTCAAGTTGGGTTTGGAGTACTGATTTAATGATCTTCAGTTGAGCAGAATTGTTTAAGGAAGGTGATCCCCAGAATGCACAATGATTACAAGTTATGCTCATCGCATGTTTGCTCAGCAACTGAATCAAAAAATGATTTTGTTAGGACTACATGCCATAGGCTTGTCACACAGCTTTCTTAAGGAATCATAATCTTTTCTAATGTACATGGGTTAATAATAAATACTGGGAAATACAGTCATTGTGTAGGAACCTTGATAAGTTCATATTTTGTTGGCTTTGAAAATTTAAGAGAATAATTAATAATGTTATTAAAAATACCATGCTTTATCTAGATTTAACATCCTTGGCTTAAGGAGCTCAAATTGTTGAACAAAATGGCCAAAAACACCTATCATAGTAATAGTAATAATAATAAATCTGCATTTTCACAGGGTTTTGGCTAAGGAATAACCTTTTATTTTGATAAAGAAAGATATGTAAGTGTGAGGGATTATAGTAAGGAACATTTTTGTAGAAGTATTAGAGGGAGTATCTGTTTATATTTGGAATACTGCCATTTTTACCATCAAGAAATTAGTATTGTCCATGACTTTAATTTAACTCTCCATTATACATTAAATCATTGTTATTCAATATAGCAGTGTTAGAGCCTTCTGTTTGTTCCCAGTATCTGTCTCTCATGTATTGGATAATTATAGCTATTCTCTAATCCTGATCAACTTTTCTTTCCTTTACTGTGACTTATTTAATTACATCAATTTGAGTCAGCGTATTCTCTTGAGTTAAAAGGTAGTAATATTTCCAGCCACACTAAATAGCAGAAAATATAAAGAACAGTCTTCTCAAAAAAAAAAAAAAAAAGATTACAGAGACACCTGGGTGGCTCCGTTGTGAAGTGTCTAACTTTGGCTCATGACCTCAGAGTCCTGGGATTGAGCCCCACATCAGGCTCCCCATGCTGTGGGGAGTCTGCTTTCCCTTTTCCACTGCCCTGCCCCCTGTTCATGTGTGTGCTCTTTTTCTCTCACTCATAAATAAAATCTTAAAGATTGTAACAATTAAGGAAGACATTTTTACTTTCATTTAAGTGGTTTACAACGGGCATCAAATTATTTTCCAGCTGCTTCTCTTAAATTTGTTGTGAAAAGGGAGACCATTAGGTAGAGGACTCAATATAAGTTCTGGAACAAAGTAAACACTCAATAAGTGTTACAGATTTTATCTTGGTTATTCTATAATTGAGAATATTTGAAGAGAAAAATGAAAGAACTAAAGATGGACAATAACATAAGAGAACTATTTTCTATTGCTTTATAAATATGGTTCTTTTTCACTAATGTATAAGTATGTTCTTTATTTTCTCTTTTTTGGAATTCTGTGTCAAGATAATGTCAGTGGAACAGTTAATCTTGGTTATCTAGAAATGGAATGGGTGACTCACCTTTGATGTTAACCTTCATAGCTACATACCTTTGCCTGCCTTAGCTCTGAAGTTTAGAAGAAATACCAGCATGGGGTTACTATGGGTTGAAGCTCTCCATAATCTAGTAGGTGCAATCTGGGAGCTGCTCCTGGCATCTTCTAGATCAGTATGATATTTTATGCCATCATTTTTTTTTTTTGATCTGGGATTAAAGGAGTTTGGGGTGAAAGCTAGATCTAGCTAAGGTAATTATGATTATCGAACAGGTCTGTATATTGAATACAAGTAGTTATTACTTATGTGCTTCATTTGCCTTCTCAATTATAAAATACTAAAGTAAAATGTATAATATTTATTGAATACTTACAATGTACTAGATATCATGCTGAGCCTTCCACATATATGATCTCATGTTCACAACAAACATAGGAGGAACAATTAGGAAATTCAGTTGATTCCCAGAGGAAGCAACAACAAATCAGTGGATACTCAGAGAATATAAACTGGTTCCCAGGATGGTCAATAAACTTTTTTCTCATGTGATCTGCATTACTGAATCCTGAAAGTATATAAACCCCACCTTAATGATTTATGAAATTAATATAAGAATTTGTTAAGTATAATTTAATGACATTTCGTTGGTCATCTCCTTATTATCTATATATGTGATTGTTTTCTAATATGCTCAAGAAAGTATATGGCTTCCTTTTTGGGGAATTCATCAAGTAAGAAAATAAAAAATGATGGGGCATTTGGTGGGGGAGAAAAAATATTGTAAATTCCACTATAATATTATAATACTATAAACTATTATTACAAATTGGAAGTAAAATGTTCAATGTATATTCTTACATTATTTTGACTCTAGATAAAAACTTGTGCATAATTATTTCCACAGTGTGATATATGTTGTATTTTAACTCCATTTCAAATAACCAACATTTCAGATCAACAATATAAAGAAATCAGAACAGGTGTACAGAATGCTACTTACTCTCTGTGGTTTTAAGTTAATGAAGCTAGAAAGAAAGTCAGTCATAACTTACTGATTGGATAGTTAGTGTCAGATATCTTTGCATTTTTACCCATCTTTCTTTTAAAAACAAAAGCCTTTTTTGAAGGATGTCATCAATTGACATGTTTACACATATTTGACAGATATGCATCATTCCAAACATACTTGCTAGATTTTAACATTTGTTTACAAAAAGCTGATCGTTTTTGTAGGCAACATGTATTCATTTACATAGAGTTTTACAGATATCCTTTAAATTTAATGCCCTTTTAACTATGTGAGTATCCTGATACATAGGCATCAAATAATAAGAATGGTGTTAAAAGTCTAGAAATTTTTTAAAGGAGGAGCAGTTGACTTCTTAGAACATATATGTAGCTTAGATAATTGTGGTCACTTCTGGGTGCCTGACTGATACCAAGTATCATGTGATCAGCTCTGAATGTGCTCATCTGTTAGAGAATTAGAAACTGCACCTAGCTTGTCCAGGAGCAAGCGACGAAAGGGTCCCCTTTATTGCCAAGCATTGTAAACTGAGAGGACATGATAAATGTACTTACAGATGAGCTCATCTCCCTGATTTTTAGTGCTTGAGGTGATGGCTTCTAGTAAGATTATTATTGTTATCTTGATTCCAGGAGTTTATGAAATCGTGAAAAAAGAGTATAGAAAATTTTTAAGAAAAGGCTAATTATCATTTAAGATGATGGCAGCTTATAAGATCTTTCCCAACAGATTTTAGAAATACTCTATTTTCATAACAAAACCAGATGAAGACACCACTAAAAAAGAGAACTACAGGCTAATATCCCTGGTGAACATGGATACAGAAATCCTCAACAAAATTCTAGCAAACTGAATCCAGGAGTACTTTAAAAAAAAAAAAAAAATCATTCACCACAGTCAAACGGGATTTATTCCTGGGTTGCAAGAATGGTTCAATATTTGTAAATCAATCAACGTGATATATCACACCAATAAGAGCAAGGATAAAAACCGTATGATCATTAGACTAGATGCAGAAAAAGCATTTGTAGCAAGTACAACATCTATTTATAATAAAAACCCTCAACAAAGTAGATTAAGAGGAACATACTTCAACATAGTAAAGGCCATATATGAAAAACCCACAGCCAACATCATCCTTAATGGGGAAAAATGGAGAGCTTCTCTCATAAGGTCAATAACAAGACGATGTCTGCTCACCACTTTTATTCAGTATAGCCCTGGAAGTCCTAGTCATAGCAATCAGACAACAACAAAAAAAATATAAAAGGCACTCAGATCAGTAAGGCAGAAGTACAACTTCCATTATTTGCAGATGATATGATACTATATCTAGAAAAACCAAGACTCCACTAAAAACACTGCTAGAACTGATAAACGAATTCAGATAAGTTGAAAAATATAAAATCAAAGTACAGAAATGTGTTGCATTTCTATACAACAATAATGAAGCAGCACAAAGAGAAATTGAGAAAAACAATCCCATTTATGGTTGCACCCAAAATAATAAGATACCTAGGAATAAACCTAACCAAAGAGATGAAAGACCTGTCCTCTGAAAACTGTAAAACACTGATGAAAGGAATTGAAGAGGACACAAAGAAATGGAAAGACAGTCCATGCTACCCAAAGCAATCTATGCATTTAATGCAATGCCTATCAAAATACCAATAGCATTTTCAAACAATCCTAAAATTTGTATGGAGCCACAAAAGACCCTTAATAACCAAAGCAATCTTGAAAAAGAAAAGCAAACTGGATTCAGCATGATTTTGGACTTCAAGTTATATTACAAAGCTGTAGTTATCAGAATAGTATAGTTTTGGCACAAAAATAACACAAAAATAACACATAGATCAATGCAACAGACTAGAAAACCCTGAAATAGACCCACAATCATATGGTCAGTTCATCTTCAACAAAACAGGAAAGAATATCCAATGGGAAAAGATAGCCTCTTTAACAAATCATGTTGGGGAAATTGGACAGCAATGTGGAAAAGAAAGAAACTGGGCTGCTTTCTTACACCATATGCAAAAACAAATTCAAAAGAGATTAAAGACCTAAATGTGTGGCCTGAAACCATAAAAATCTTAGAAGAGAGCACAGGCCTTGACTCCTTTGACCCCAGCCAGAGCAACTTTTTTCTAGATCTGTCTCCTGAGGCAAGGGAAGCAAAAGTAATAATAACTATTGGGACCACAACAAAATAAAATCTCCTGCACAGCAAAGAAAACAATCAACAACAAAAAAGGCAGACTATGGAATGGGAGAAGATATTTGCAAATGACATATCTGATAAAAGGTTAGTATCAAAATTATTTAAAGAACTTATACGACTCAACACCCAAAAAACAAATAATCCAAACAAAAAAATGGGCAGAAGACGTGAACAGACATTTCTCCAAAGAGGACATGCAGATGGCTAAGAGACACACAAAATGATGTTCATCATCACCTACCATCACAGAAATGCAAATCAATACGGCCATGAGATATCACTTCAGACCTGTCAGAATGACTAAAAATAACAACACAAAAAACAACAGATGTTGGCAAAGATGTGGAAAAAGGAACCCTCCTGCACTGTTGGTGGGAATGCAAATTGGTACAAGCACTCTGGGAAGAAGTATGGTGGTTCCTCAAAAAGCCAAAAATAGAACTACCTTATGATCCAGGAATTGCATTAGAATGGGTATTTACCTGAAGAATATAGAAAACTGACTCAGAGGGATACATGTACTCCTATGTTTATAGCATCATTATTTACAGTGGACAAGATATGGAAGCAGCCCAAATGTCCATAGAATGATGAATGGATGAAGAAGATGTAATATATGTATGTATGTGTATATATAGGTATGTGTGTATATATATGTATGTGTATATGTATATATGTACATACATGTGTATATATATGTACATATACACATACATAAATATATATCTGTGTGTGGAGGAACATTATTCAGCCACAGAAAAGAATGAAATCTTGCCATTTCCAATGATGTGGATGGAGCTACAGAGTGTAATGCTAAGTAAAAAAAAGTCAGAAAAAGACAAATACTGTATGATCTCACTGGTATGTGGAATTTAAGAAAAAAAATAATAAACAAGCAGAGGGGAAAGAAAAGGGTGAAAGAGAGAGAAAGACAAATCAAAAAATAGACTTAACTGTAGAAACAAACTGATGGTTATTTGATGGGAGGTGGGTGGGGGCTGGGCCAAATAGGTCATGGGGATTGAGGAGGGCACTGGCTGTGAGCACCGGGTGTTGTATGGAAGTTTTGAATCACTATATTGTACATCTGAAATTAACAAATTACTGTGTGTTTTAAAAAAAAAGAAACAGTAAAAGAGGAACAAATACTATTTTATCTAAAATTAATGTATTTATAATATTGAACAGAATTTGTTACCATCAGCTATAATTTCCATGTTCTTCAAACTGTTATTTATGGCAACTTCCAGTCATTTGTTTCTTCCAACCTAGGATTACTTTTATCTCAAGGCAATTCTTTTTAATTCATTGACCCTCTGCCTTACAAACAATTTTATTTGTAAATAATGATGTGTTTAAATGTTTATGTTAACATTGTATTCATTATGAAAGAGATTCTTTCTGATCTATTAAAGGAAAGAGATGATTTATACTGTCTTTTGTCAGCTTTCCCTCCTCTGAAGTGCCATTCCTGATTTCTCTGAGTTGCCTCCTTGGGAGTCTTTATTTCTTGCTGGTCAGATTTTATCTTTTGCCATACCAAAAACTTCCTAAGTCGAGTCATAATTATCTCACCACCATTAGAATAGGTCGCATAAGGAGAAGATCCACGTCAGATTCATGCTTGCATTTCCAGTATCCAGCATTGTGCCTAGCATTATGTGTTCAAGAAATAATTTTAAATGAGTCTGTACTTCTTTAAATACAGTTTTGCTGAGTCCCGTTTTATCAATACAGATAGTCTGAAAGTAATTCTGCTTGCAGAATTTTAATACCTGGTGAGCTGTCATAGCTCTACTGGGTCATGTCCCAGATGAGCCTAGGCAAGAGTTCCTATGAAGGGTCCCTCCCCGGAACTGATGTTTTCAGAGGCAGTTGCTTCGACGTGGAGGAAAGGATCAATCCTCAGGTGGTGCCAGAAGTTCTGAATCTCTGGAAACTACACACACAAATAATAATACCTACCAGCCCGCCTAGCTGCTTTCTTTCCTCTTTCTCTCTCTTTCTTCCTCCCTCCTTCTCTTCCTCCCTTTCTTCCTCCTTCACGATTGGGTATTTTTGTATCTCACTCATGTTGGGAAGGAGCAGATCCAAGGAAAGTGAAGAAAAAGAGAGAGGAATTCAAGAGGAATAACATGAGCGTGTCACAATGGAGAGCACACGGTCCTGCTGAGCCCCCTGAGTGTTAAATGTGGGATACAGAAATATTTTACAGGCTGGAGATATTGTAAATACATTAATTTTAGGTAAAATAAGCTGGAGAACATGAGGGCATTGGAGATTCTAGTTTGTGGTCACTATATACAATTACTCACCAGGAAGTTTTCTTCAGAGAAAATGCTCTCAACCAAATGAAAAAGGAAGGAGTTGTTTTGGAATGTTCACAACGTCTTTTATACCTATATTATTAGGAAGGAAGGCTTATGTCGTTTCTTACATTAGTATTGATGTGATATATTTAATCAGATTTTCAAGTTTTCATTTTATTTATTTCATACGTACTTTCTCTGAAGAATGATCACCAAGGATGGGGGCGGGGGGGCAGGTAGGAAACTCCACTGTTTTAAAACCGTGTATCTTAGATTTCGTCTCTCTGGAATTTTGGGGACAGAAATGTAAAAGTTTATTGTGAACTCTGATAATCATACAATAATTTTGCCACTCCGCCCTGTAATGCTTGCTCAATGTTTTGTTTGTTTAATCTTTCCTACCACCTTGCCTTCTTCAAAACGCGCCCTGTGGCCCCAACCTTCAGGCACTCACATTCTGCTTTCCAAATTGACTGGCAGCTAATCTTATAAATGAATCCATTCTAATGGTTGCTGATATGATACTAGGGCTTGAGGTCAATCCTTCCACCTAGTGAAGTTGTTAAAATTTTTTAAAAGAGGCAGTCTGATAAACTGAAATGAGCATGAGAACACCAGCAAAACAGGGTTGGAGTCCTAGTTTCACTCCTAATTTTGTGATTTAAATAAGTTATTTTAATTTTAAGCCCCAGCGCAGTAAATAGGATAGTACAATTTTACCTCCTCTACTTACATTCTCAAGGAACTAACTATTATGGCGGTATTATAAAGTGAAAAAGTACTATATACAACATTGAATGATTTAAAGACCTCCTTAGAAACAATGACTTAGCCCCAAAGCAGTGAAAATATATATAGTTTCTGCAACTCTACTAGGTACAAAGCTTTGTGGGATATGTAGGAAGTACCACATAGAGAGATAATAAATGCATGCAGATCCCTAATATAAGAACAATGATGAAAAATATTAGAGTTAAAATCAAATACTGTAGGAGTTCAAAGGGATCATCACCTCTGAACTTCTGGCCAGGAGAAGATGTCTGAATCAGGGAGGTGCTCCTTTAGGAGGTAACAGATAGAATTCCCAGAAAATGGTAGTTTTTTTGTTTTTATTTTTTTTAATTTATTTTTTATTTATTTTCGGCATAACAGTATTCATTATTTTTTCACCACACCCAGGGCTCCATGCAATCCGTGCTACTTTTTTTTTTTTTCATTTAAGAGTTTATTTATTCATTTAGGAGGTAACAGACTTCCAAAAAAAAAATTTGTAGGTTTTTTTTTTTTTTTTAAGGAGTTTATTTATGTAAAAGAGAGAGAGAGTGAGCACGAGTAGGAAGAGGGACAGAGGCAGAGGGAGAAGCAGACTTCCTGGCGGGTAGGGAGCCTGATGGAGGACTCCAGCCCAGGACCCTGAGATAATGACCTGAGCTGAAGGCAAAAGCTTAACTGACTGAGCCACCCAGATAGCCCCCCAAAATGGTAAGGTTTAAGCATAACACTAATGATGGGTATTTAGAGCGATATATCACACAGCAAAGGCCTTTGAAATACAAAAGATTGACTATGACTATACTCAAAAAAAAAAGAGTGTCAAGATTACTTTTGGCAAAATTACTCAAAGTTATGTGTAACTTAAGAAGGTATACAACTGTAAAGATAAACAAGCAATAATAAAAGGCTTCAGAATTACTAGTAAATGACAGCAGCTTTCTTGATCTAGGAATTATATTTTTGGAAGTATCTTCTGAAATTAATGATATTTTCAGGAATATGAGTTCAAAATTTAAATAAAATAAAGTTAACAGCTTTGTGCCAGCATCATAGCCTACATATTAATGTTTCCGTAGGTGAAAGGATTTTCAAACCAAATAAATATACGCATGTATTGTATTTATTGAAGAATGCCAAACAGTAAGAGAATTAAGTGACTGATACTGCACAACTTTTATTCCTCCAAATTTGTAGACCCACATCAAGATTTCATAAAACATTTTGATATTTTATGTAGTGAATTGGTGATTATCTTAGGGATGAACTCGAGTATTCTAGGATCTGTACTCACTGGCTACATGTTAAATTTTTGGTCTCTTGATTGTGCTATATCCCACTCTATATTCTTTTAAAAAGTGATACTTGTACTTGTTTGCTGGATAAAGAATTAAAAATCCACAATGGAATATCACTTTCAGACTGGTCTTCTGCACATTTATTCTTGGCTGAGAGTACTTCAAAGTCACCTCCCCACGCCAAACAATGACATTTCCTTCCAGGTGAAACTCATCTTAATCAAAATCAGTGCTTAAGAATGTTTATCGGTTAAAGCTCATCAGCATATTTTCATCTCCATCTACACCATTTCACAACGTTAAAAAAAAAAAAAGGACTCTATCTGGATTAATATGGTTATTGAGCAAACCAGTGGTGTTTAAACAACAGCAATGACTTGTGAAAATTTCCATTGAGTGCCCGCTTTTTCTAGATTCATATATGTAATGTAACCTATGAGAAAGTATGCAGTTTTAACATACAGAAGTCGATATTGCCTAAAATTTAGAACTCCAGACATCAATAAGGGCCACGGATGATCTCTAGCAAATGTTCTTTAAAAGCTATTTCTAACTTGTTTTTAGTCACACAGGACCTATGGTTGATGTGTCCCCAAATTTTCTCTTTTGGAGTTTTTCCTCCTGAAGAAAACAGGCCTTCTCTGTCTCACCAGGGCCCTACAGACCCTGCCCCGTCTATGGACCTCCTGTCCATAGCTCGACCTTGCCCCTTCTATGGACCTCCTGTCCATAGGTCGACCTCCTGTCAACTAACTTTTGGATGTTGCTTCTCTGCTGCTGTTTTCTGTGTCTGCTAACCCAGACCTCTCCCCTCCATGATGTTTCCTCCCTCTCCATAGCTTCCAAAGCACACCCCGCTCTGTGTCTCAAGATTTCAATCAGGAAGTGGGATTGGGTCAGCCCGTGACAAGGAGTGGTGTCTAGAAGGTCAGGGAGGGTTTCTGGCAGCAAAGAAGCACACGGTGCCAGGTTGCTTGAGCAAGAGTGGTAACTCCCTCCTCCCTCCTCCCCGCAGCTGAAAGGAGTCCAGAAACTTCAGCTCCGCCTTGCAGGGACACTTCCAAACATTTGCAAAAGCCAGTCATACCCCAGGTGACTATTTTCAGACACCTGGGATGAGCTGTTTTTTTGTTTGCATAAATAGACCATAGGGCAAAGGACAAAATAGGGGAGATCCCCCCCCCCATCTTGAGCATGGTTTCTGCACACAAAGTTTGATTTTATATATATTCTGGTTTTATTTCACATCATGGTTTTAAAAGCATCTTGAATCTTAAACCATCTTTTAAATTTTAAAATTTAAAAACATCTTGAATTTTCTACTTTATTACCCATGATCTAACTACCTAGAACCACATTTTCTCTCTTCTATTTCTCTCTCTCAAAGATGATAATTTACAGGTTTCAGTAGGCCTTACGGTAGAAAGAATATCCAAACCTATCACAGCCTCAGAATGAATTCTCAAAGCCAGCCAGAATCAGAAAGTAAAAGACGCCCGAGTTTGTATTACAGGCTGATCTAGGGTAGCATAGGCATGTAAATTTGCTTCTTAATGCCATACACATTGATTTCTATGACGTTTTAAGAACTATAGCCAAAGGGTATGTTTTTATTCTTGAAAAATGCAGTGATTTAACTTGCTCTAGGTTTTAGGCCATTCCAGTGTCTTGTTTTGGAGTTTGTAGTCAGTGAATGCATGAAAAGGGAATGTTTCTATTTTGCCACCACCATTATGTTATCTTTTCCAGTGCAATTACAAGCTAATTCAGGGCTCTTTGTGTTAGACTAATAGCTTCTGATTCGCTGCTGTCACCCAGGACCTCTTCATGTACTTTTAATAACATCTGCAGTGGCCCCCAGCACTCACCTAGGGTGAGCATTTTTCTCTAAATAGAGACTCATCTTTGGCAAATCATTAATGGAACATCAAAAAGATCCCATCTGTTAGAATTACATATGGCTAAGATCAGAATTATCAAATATCTCATTTTTTTTCTTTATTCTTTTTTTTTTTCTTTTTTCTCCCTTCCTTATCCACACAATAAATGTAGTTGTCAGCAGGATAAGTTCATGTGCCGGATAAGGTCACAATTTCATTTAGTGACAACTTCCAACAGTACGAACTTACAAGGTTCGATTTATTAAAGAGTCAGAAGGGATAAGATCACTCCATGGCCAGCCTGATTTATCAGGGTTTGACTGGAGTACTTGAATAGGGAATGTCGTATTTCAAGTTTATGTTCAAAACTGTAGTTTAGTGTGCGTTATGACTGTATGGCTCAAAAATCGAGAAGGAAAATTAGAAAAGGCATCCCTAGAAGGCGATGTGAAAGCCACTTACGGACAACTATCATTTCCTGTGCCAAAACGCGCTTTGAGATGGCTCAATGCGGCATGATATAAATGGCACTATTTGTCTAAAAATGCAGATGAAACATGCTGTTATTAGTGCCTGAGGAAACACACATATAGTGGCGAAGCTGCGGTTTGGCTGTGGAGATAATCAGCAGTGAAATGATCATCTCTCCTCTTCTGTATCCGGCGGGCAGCTGTTAAATGGTTAAACCATAAAATAGCGGGAGCTCGGCCATACTTCAGCCACCTTGGCTGACTTTGAAAATGTTTTGAGATTTTTAGAATCTTTGAGCGCTTTTTGAACTCAGCATGACTTCGGGGCTGTCCATGTTTGATACCATGATGTATAATGTTTTCCAACCATGGAGAAAATATAAATACGGCTTCTGACGCTATAGCCTTCTGTTGTAGTCAGGCCTGATAAACATTATGAACTAATTCATGTGGTCCGCTTTAAAATTTGGTTATATATTTCAAACCCAAGTTCAAACCAATCCAAATTTTATTTTCAGCAAATGAAATAGGATCTTCTGTCATCTCGTTTATCGGCAACCATGTCCATCTACGCAGTCCGAGCCAAGAGTTAAGGGATGTCCTTTAAATGCCATATACATTTATGTCATCAATTTAATACTGAATTCAGTTGAAGCAGGATGGCTGATAACCATGCTAAAAGACCCACAGCTTGTGTGTTCGCCTTTGGTACACTACCGTTTTCATAAACTTTGCGTCCTAAAAGGCATCAAAGGGACCTTATGTAAAAGAAACAAAACAATGGCTCCATTGTACCTTCAGTAAAATAAGATTTGAGGGTATCTCTCTTGACTTTAAGTATTTTCTTTCCACCAGCAAATTTCTTTTATTTGCGGAAAAAAAAAAAAAAAAAAAAGGTGGCTTGATATCTTAAAAGCTGCAGTATGTTTGGTAGTGATTTCGGACTTAGGGCTTTTTTTTTTTTTTTTTTTCGGTGAGGCTATCATAAGTCTTTGAGTAATCACAGACTTTTAAAAGTATGCATTATCAAGAAGATAAGAGAAACAGCCCTCAGCACTAACAATATTATCTTTTACCAAAATTGATTAGTCCATCCTATGTGTCTCAAATATTTTGTGTGAACTTACGCAGCATGTTAAAAAAAAAAAAAAAAAGCTTCTTTTTGAGGAATAGCTATAAAAATATGAACTGGCTGGGAGGAAAAGAAAAACCTTTATTTTTTCAGCCTGCTCCATATTTTACAGAAGAGGTAACGTAAATAAATGGGGTAAAATGCTGACCAAATGAAATATATGGTCGTTGTAATACAAAGAGAAGACACATATGAAGGCAACTTTTTATGTCCTCAAAATCAACTTTAACTCCACTAAAATTAAGTCTATGAACTTAAGAAAATCTTTATCCAGTCGACTATGCTCAGTTTATATTTTGCCATTACCATATGCCACATGTTATATTGGTTACCAGAGGATATATGGAAATTAAAAACTATACCTGTAGTTCAAGATGCTCATATTCCTCTTGAAGTGAAAAGGGTTATCAAAGGGAGAGCGCTAGGGAGTCGTTAACTGCAACATTGTATGTAGCATTGGCTTATAAATGCCTTGGGAGTGCTAGGGCAGGAGAACTCCGCTTGTTCTGGAGTTCAGAGACATCTGGGGAAAGAGAAGAGCTTTGGGTTTGATCTTGCAACATTAGTGGAGTTTACCAAGGCAGCCAGGAGTACAGAGTATCTGCCAGGTAGCAAGAACAAGTCTCAGAAAGATGGGGGTTAAACGGAGCATGAGGAGGAAGGTATAGTGAGGAAGACTTTCTTGACTGGATGGGAAAAAATGTATATATTCTGAAGAGCAGAACAGAAGACACCATGGAGCAGTTTTGTGGTTAAGATTCAGGCACAGATGCTCAAGTTGGGATGGTCAAAAAGGAGCTACGAGAGAAAGTTTTACCACAGTGAGTGACCACGGAGTTGTAGTAAGTTTATCCTGACAGGAGTTTGGAACCTGAATTGGAGCTGTCGAGTGAAATGAGGCTGGTCCAAAATCTAAACCTGAGTTAATGAACCTGGAGAATGCTGCTAAGAAAGGGGGATCCAGAAGATTTTTGACAGGGAGATGAGCCAAGGTGTGGGCAGTATTGTGGGTGGAAGTGGTAAGAGGGACTGTGATCACAGACACTGCAGAATGGTTAGAGGGGATGATGGAAGTATGTGGACATGCTCTCAGATTGCTTCCGTGAAGTAGTAAATATTTATTAGGCACTTTGCATGTTGTGTGAATTAAACCTCTCTTGCATGTTGTGTGAATTAAACCTCCCAGCAGTCATAGGAATTCCTTTTTTGAATGCAGAACTGAAGTTCAAAAGGTTAAGAATCACATGGCTCGAGTTCATGTTCGTCGTATGGCTTGTTCAACTGACAATTACTTCTCCCAGTCAGGTTTAAACTCATTCCAGTCTGGGGTTTGGCCTCCAAACTCCTTTCACTCCAGATACACATGATTTCCATGTCATCAAAAGGGACCTTTCTGGTTCTTTTCTCACTCTCATGAATTCTCAGGTTACTTGATTCATCCCTCCTCCTTTACACATTCTCAATCAACCCATTGGCAGCTATATCCAGTTTCTTTTTTATTCTCTTGCATTTTTTCTAAGTTTCTTTTTTTTTTCTTTTTTAAAGATTTATATATATTTACTTGAGAGAGAGAGAGAGAGAGAGAGAGCAGAGAAAGGGGCAGAGGGAAAGAATCCCCAAGCAGATTCCCACTGAGCATGGAGTTGGGCTCAGTCCCAATACCCGTGAGATCAGGACCTGAGCGGAAACCAAGAGTCAGATGCTCAACTGACTGAGCCAACCAGGCACCCCACTTCTAGTTTTCTGAGCCTGCTCCTCTATCACTCTGCTTTTTGAAGATTCTTAGAACTCTGCCCTAGGTCTTCTTACTTTACTCTGATACACTCTGTCCCAGATGAACAATCTATGGCTTTTGTTACAATAGGCAAGCGAATTTTAATTAATGAATAAAATACCAAAATTGATCACTCTAGTTAAGACCTTGCTTCTGAGTCCCAGGCTTGTACCTCCCCCCCTCTTGCCTTCCTTACAGCCATTTTTTTTTTTAGATTTTATTTACTTATTCATGAGAGACAGATTGAGAGAGAGAGGCAAAGGGAGAAGCAGGCTTCCCATGGAGCAGGGAGCAGGATATGGGACTCGGTCCCAGGACCCTGTTATCATGACCTGAGCCAAAGGCAAATGCTCAACCCACTGAGCCACCCAGATGCCCACTTATAGCACCACTTTGACCTCAATATTTCCAAACTATAACTCCTCACTTTATCCTTAAAATCTTTTTTTTTTTTTTTTTTTTTTGGCATGTGATCCTTATCTCAAAAGGTACATGACCATTGGCCTGCTTACTTAAGCCAGATACCTGAACATTATTGTTGGATTTTCCCTTCTCTAACTCCTAAAATCTAAATAATCACTGGGTTCTATGATGTCTACTTCCCAAGTCTTATGGGTTACATTTCTTGAAATTTGTCAGGGTCCAGGCTTGTTTTGTTTGTGGCTTTATGCTTGGGCATAACCTACTGCCTAATATTTGGTAGATACCAAATAAATACTAGTAGAATGAAAGAATCAATAAACTAATGCATGGAGGCAAAAACAAATGAATAAACAAATTAAGAATTGGAGATCTGTTTCCTGATTTTAGAATATCTGATCTTTTCAAGTTAAACATCTATTTTCATGATAAACTATTAGACGTGGGTCTTTGACCTACAACCCCAGTGTTCTTTTTACCCCTCATGATACATCTGGGGAAAGAAAATCATGGTGTCATGGACACCTTACCAAGTAGCAAGTGAGTGCAAAACCCTCTTTACCAAGGACAAAACAAAGACTCAGAAAAGATAATTTTTCTATTCAAGGCCCTTTAGCTGGTTATTGATAGAGTTGGCTAAAAGTTAATCTTGTTTTTAGGGCAATAATGTTTTCTCTATTTCATGGCACTTATTAATCTTAGAAAAATTTAAATAGTATGTTGCTAAGCAACATCGAAGTTAAGTTAAATATAACTTACATTTATGCAATGTCTTATTTTTCTATTATTAACCTGTGCAGCCTTGGTAGTGTGTAAATGCTAATTATTTGCCTTGTGCTTGAGGTTTTCTTTAACACTGTTGTGAATAAATGAATATTTTTATTTAAATACCTCAGCAACAGAATGGATTTCCCCAAATCTCAAAATAACTTCCTTATAAGCAAGAAAGAAGACTGGGATTTGCCTGTTTGCCTAATAAAGTTGAAAAGATTGTCTTGTTAGCCTGAATAGTTACTGGGTCTTCTGTTATGGTCATGTTTAAGAACTCATAAAAGTAGTTTTGGTTTGCTTAAAATTTTAATGCATAGGCAAAGACACCTCAAGAACTTTGGTGATATTTAGGTATCACTTTATGATCTGCCCTAAGTTTGTAGTTCTTAATCCATTAAGATAAGAAGTCACTGCTTGACTGAGTCTGAACCCTTTTCAAATGAAACATGTCAATGGCACAAAGAGAGGACAAATTATTTTTTTTTAAAAGGTTTTCAAAGATCCTCTGATTTCTCTTAAATGTGACATGACTTTTTTTTTTTTTTTTTTTTGGTGTGTAAAAACAAACAAATTATTTGGGCATCATTTTTACATTGAGAAAAACATTTTTACCTAGTGTTTAGCAGAGGAATTGACATGTATTTTATATTTAAATGATAATTTGTAAAGACATTGCTTAAAATTTAAGGAAGTATGGTTGAAAAACTCAAAGAACTACCAGAAATTAAAGTTTCTTTTCAAATAGAAAAAAAAAAAAATCTTAAAGATTTAAGCAAGTACATGATCACATATGAATATGAGTATATACATTGAGGGACATTTTCCACTGAGTCGTCCCTGACATCATAGTAGATTGCTAGCTGTCCTCTGTGTTGGAGAATTTTGTGAATGAGGCCTCTGATTCCACTGCATTAACCAAAAAGATTGTACAGGATGAAAAACATTTTCAGGGGAAAATCTCAGAAATGGGTTTGTTATTCTACATACAGAAAACAAATTATTTTTTCCCATATTTTCTGGACTCTGTATTTGATACTTAAGCATTAATACATTATTTGTTGCAAGTATCTTATTTATAAAGCAACATTTCAGAAACTCAGACTTATAGAATGTTTTAGCAGTCCGTTTTCCTAATTACTGATCATCATACCAGTATATCAGAATGAAAAGAAAAGGAAGGGGATGTGTGTGCCTATCTTAATGAGTTTAATGAGTTTTTCCATTTTTAGTGCATTTGACAAGTGGGAGAGAGAGGGAGTGTGAGAAGGTGTTGTCCTTGAATTGACATTGTTTACAGTGAACCTGGGATTGTTACTTCCATTGTATCTTCATTGTCCCAATACAGATAAATTTACATTTTCATAATGGGCATAATGGAACCATGACACAATATTTTTTTTTTAAAGATTTTATTTATTTATTTGACAGAGAGAGATCACAGTAGACAGAGAGGCAGGCAGAGAGAGAGAGAGAGGGAAGCAGGCTCCCTGCTGAGCAGAGAGCCCGATGCGGGACTCGATCCCAAGACCCTGATCATGACCTGAGCTGAAGGCAGTGGCTTAACCCACTGAGCCACCCAGGCGCCCCATGACACAAAATTTAACTGACTGTGATTTACATACTTTGATTTCAGTTTTCAGGATGAGCAGTAATGAAAATGTGAAAAGAAATATCTGGTATTTTTAACCCGTGTTAAATGGAGGAGACACAAATGTAAAGGAATGGAGGAGATATCTAACTGAACTCAGGTTGATGGTACTGCTTGTAAAAACATCAAGATCAAATCTACATATTTCAAGTTATAGACTTGGAAAGAAATGAAGGCCAGAGTAAGGCAAAAATTTTAGAATATATGATCATGTCATTTAGAAAATGTAATTACTGAATACATTGTGTTTTATTTAGAACTTTCCTTAGCTATCCGTTGTATGTGGGCTTCTAGTTATACTTCTTATTAATCCATTCCTTCCCATTTTCATATCTACTCTTGAGCCAGGTGAGAAGAAATATCAATTAAAAAATAATAAGTTGGGGCACCTGGATGGCTCGGTGGGCTGGGCCTCTGCCTTCGGCTCGGGTCATGGTCTCAGTGTCCTGGGATCGAGCCCCGCATGAGGCTCTCTGCTTGGAGGGGAGCCTGCTTCCTTCTCTCTCTGCCTGACTCTCTGCCTACTTGTGATCTCTCTCTCTCAAATAAATAAACAAAATCTTAAAAATAAATAAATAAATAAAAATAATAAGTTATATTATTAAGATTAATGTTTTGAAATATAAAGCTTTTGCTATGATAATACGGTATGGTAATACTATCAGGACATAAATATCATAGTTTTAATTATTTAAAGGGAAAGACTCCAACTTCTGATTGAGATTTTGTTGGTTTGTTTATCCCAGTTTTTAGGCTGATGGTTATTCTTTGAAGTTTTGAAGACTTTATTTTTTTAATAATTCATTTATGTCTTAGATAAATTTCTTAAGGGAGCATTTTATGAATTCCTACTTTATGCCAGTATTTATACTGTCTTTACTTCCTATTTCCCTTTAATGATCCTAATGTAATAATCTGGAGGGAATGAAAAGAAGAAGACCATCCCAAACTGGCTGTTTTATAAGGGTTTTTTGGGTCCAAACTGTTTTGGTAACAAAGAATCTGCATCAAGTACCAAAAGTTAAAAGGTAATGAATTTGACTAAGCAGTTTTTTAATTTGGGAAAATGTACATCTCTACTTTTTGTACATTGTATTTCATCCCTTAAAACTAGTGGTAATTTCAGAAAATTAACCAGTGCTTTCAAAAACTCACCAGATATTGTTTAACACGAGTCTTAAATAACTATAATAAAGTTATTGCATAAGGTATATATCTTTAATTAAAAATTTTAATTACTTTGATGATCAGATATAAAATTTTAACTCAGCACCATTGTCCTCGTGTTTTTTGCCTACTTGTTTTTTACATTAGAGCAGTGCCTTTTAAGGTGTTATTATTTCACTAAGTAATAACGGGACTTACTAAATAGAATTGACTTCTGTAGATGAGGTGTAGAAAGAAGTTGGACTAAATTCCAAATACAATTCTAAGGACAAGTTTTCTTTTCCTCTCAGGATAGCAAGATCAGTTGTTTTTCAGACAAGCGTAATTAATGATCTTAATACAAATCCCGAGAATATCGTGTGTGTAAAGCAAACACACAAAAAGAGCTGGCTGTGGGTAAGGCACACGTGAAAGTGCTCCAAACACCTCTTGTTTTCATTGTCTGCAGGAGAGCTGGAGGTATTTCAGAAAGACGGAGAACGGAAAATCCAGAGTCGGCAGCAACTTCCTGTGGGAACAACCTGGGGGCCATTTGCTGGGAAGATGGACCTGAATAATAATTCCTTGGTATGTGGATGTTCTGAGACGGTTGACTCAGTTATTTTGTCATAGCTCAGAAATGATCTCTGCTTGCTTCCCAGGGAAATCACTAAAAATAACAGTTTGTTTTTTCTTTTTCATGGACCACAAAACTTGGATGTTTTCCAAGTGGTCTGTCTCTGACAGTAACACATGCAGAATTTAGAAGGAAACAGGTTAATCATACTAAATGGTTGTTTAGTAAGGTAATTTATAAGGTTGTTGCTTTATCTGCTTAGCCAGACTAATACTACTCACACTTAATAATATATACAAATGCGTTTATTTTTAAGATGACAAATTAATTGTCATACATTACAGGTTTACATGAAGAACAAGAAATAAACAACCTTGTTATTCCTTGGTAATATTATTTGTAACTTTAAGAGCAAAGATGAATGATCAGCATAATAATTTTTGTTAACCTCTTTGGAAAATCTCTGTAAAAACTTCCCCTAGGTAAGCTTATAGGGATAATCGATGAATTCATTGTTTTAAAAAGTAGTGGAAAGTGTGGATACCTTTACACTTCATTTCTTTATTGCATATTTTAGTTTTCTGTTGCTGCTGTAGCAAATCACCTACCACAAACTCTGTGGCCTTAGAACAACACAAATGTATCATCTTGCATTTCTGCAGTCTGAAGGTTGACATGAATCTCACCGGGCTAAAATTCAGTATCTGCAGGACTGAGTTCCTCTCTGGAGTCTCTAGGGGTGAATCTGTTTCCTTCACATTCCCAGCTTTTCCTGGCTGCCCACCTCTCTTGGATCATGGCCCCCTGCCATCTTCAAAGCCAGCAATGGCTGATTGAGTCTTCACCATATCCACATTCTGACTCTGAGTTTTCTGTATTCCTCTCACATTTAAGAACACCTGTGATGATAGTGGGCCCACCCGGCTAATCTAGGCTAATGGTCCTATTTTAAGGTCAGCTGATTAGCGATTTTAATGACAGTTGCTTCCTTAATTCCCTTTTGCTGTGTAAAGTAACATTCTCAAATTCCAGGGATTAGGGCATGAGGACCTCTCCTATTTAAATGATAACACAAGTGATAAAAGTTGGGGAGAAAAATGTTTTATATTATTCAGGAGAGCCACAAATTATGTATATGAAATGAAAGTCTTTCTCTCTAAACGCCACTTATATGGAAAGATCTCACGGCAGCTAAATGATGCAGTCTGCACTGTAGGGACATAAAAACTCCCAGAGGGGTTTGGACAAAAGTACGGAACTCAGCAACATTGCATTCCTTCTTCAATTTGTGACGTGGAAGAGATTCTTCTTCAGGTCTATTCCACGAAAGAAACTTGTACATGCGGATCTCTGCTTATTCAGTGCCATGTGGATGAGACCGAGGTTATTGGTTCCGTTAAAAGCAATGATTGGAATACATGAGACCTATTTGTGTCACCAAACTTCTAAACAACATGGGAGATTCTAGGTGTGATTTTTACTTCCTAAATCCACCCGTTTGTCCATAAAAAGATGAAGTAGATTTCACATGTATTTAAGAACCAAATGGGTTGATAGACCAAGCTAAATATTTAATAATCAGGGCAATTTAATTCTTCGTGGTTCAGTGCACCTACCTTCAAAAAAAGCTTTGAGATGTGGCCATCCTTGGATAGTTATGTTGTATTAATTGGACTGTTCTATTGACTCTTTTGAGAGAACAATATTTACCACACACATTTCTCAAGTGAAGGCAACAGGAAGGTTGTTTACACAGCTGAGTTACATGCTATTTTTTTTTTTTTTAAAGATTCTATCCATTTATTTGACAGAGAGATCACAAGCAGGCAGAGAGGCAAGCAGAGAGAGAGGGAGGAAGCAGGCTCCCTGCTGAGCAGAGAGCCAGATCCCTGGATGCTGGGATCATGACCTGAGCTGAAGGCAGAGGCCCCAACCCACTGCCCCACCCAGGTACCCCAAGTTACATGCTCTTCTAAACTCATTTTATCTGGAGGTTTCTGTTGGTTCTCTAGCTTTACTTAAAAGGTGTTTTAGGCAATCAGATACTTATCACTGCGTATCAGTCACCAATATAAACTTTAGTTATTTCTCTGATATTTCTTCAAAAGCATACTACCACTGAAGTAAATGTCTGCCCTTTTATCTCACCAAGATATCTATATGAAAATTCAATTTTTGGTTAATCTTTATATAATTCTCTATCTATATATGTGTTTATATATGTAGGGTGGTACTTTTATACATTTTTAGCATATACTAAATTGTGATGGGTGGAAAATAAACCATTTCGTGAAAGGTGAATTTTTCAATGAAATAATTTCCTATTTTTAGACAGATTTTTTTTCAATACTCCTGTACTAATCTAAGGCTATTTTGTGCCATATTTAATATTTTTAAAGGATTCAGTTTATAGATACAAAGTTTTCAGAATTTTTATATTACTGGACGACTGAATACACTTTAAGGTATCAAAACCCTGTAGTGGGTAATCGATTTTTAAAGAACATAACTTAATACTCTGGTTTTCTTCTTTTGCCTTAGGGTTTAAATATTTGGTTCATGTGATTCCCTTATACTGTAGTATTTTTCTCTATTTAAAAAGCTAGTTGCGGGGCGCCTGGGTGGCTCAGTGGGTTAAGCCTCTGCCTTCAGTCAGGTCATGATCTCAGGGTCCTGGGATCGAGCCCTGCATTGGGCTCTCTGCTGAGCAGGGAGCCTGCTTCCCCCTCTCTCTCTGCCTGCCTCTCCGCCTACTTGTGATCTCTGTCTGTTAAATAAAAAAAAAAAAAAAAAAAAAAAAAAAAAAAAAAATTTTAGGAAAAAAAAAGGAAAGAAAAATAAAAAGCTAGTTGCTTTGCCAAAATACACTTTAAAGTATATTTCTGTTGTAATGACAGTCTTTTCAAAAAATTACTTTTGACTTTGTCATTAAATACCCCTGGTACTACCGTTGATACTACTGTTCCTACTATAAAACAGTACATCCTCATTCTTTCCTATCCACTGTAGAAAGAATTCAAGATGGGTTCATTCATCTAACCCTCAAAACAAACCTGCGAATCTGGGTCCATTTTAAATTGTGTTTTATAGATAAGAAAATAAAGGCTCCAGTATTTTGATTCAGATTCGGTACTTTTAAGGACTCTGCCACACTGTCTTCTTCAAGAGCATCTGTAACATGACTGGAACATGATAAAATCATTCAGGATTTCTTCACTTAAATTCTAAATTTATAAAAATCTCTGGAGAAAATGTGCATTAGAGGTGTGCTCTTTTTTTCTTACCTTAGGCAAAATATTTGTTATGTACTTCGTAGACTGTTGGTACAGTTACAAGTTAATTTAAAGGCTCCCCCAATTTCATTATTTCTATAATCTGGACAGGACTTCAACATATATTTTATATCAGGAAGATACATTTTTCCTTATCGTAAAATATGTAGCCTCCTAACCCTTCTTTACCCAACCTTGAATCAAAACTTGGAATTAGCACACTCCTAAAGTGCTTATTTGCCAACCAATGTAATGTAACTCTGCTCAGACTCCGTGTTGGCTCTGGAGATTCAGCAAACTAATTAATCCAACACAGTAATTAATTGAGTCACCATGCCAGATGTCAAATCCTTTTTATATCGTTCAAGTTCCCATCTTGAAGTGCATTAGCAATATGCCACCTTCTGCAGGAAGCCTTTGCAGCCCAGGCATTTGGATGTATATAGATCATTTTGAGAATATAAGCTATACAAAAACCCCAAACAAATTGATTTGACAAAAAGTTATTCTTGGAATTATATAACACACCAAACATAGAAATAAATTATCTTTTGCCCACACCCTATTATCTTGTGAAATACTTCATGTTACTGCCATTATCGAATCATTAAAACAACATGTAGTTAATACCGTCATTGGAGCAGATGTGGGTCCGAGGGAGAGATAGAAGAAGAGAGGGAAAAGGAGATTTATTATAAGGAATTGGCTAATGTAATTATGGAAACTGGCCAGTCAAAAATCTTCCATGTTCACCAGCAGGCTATAGACCCAGGAGAGACAATAGTGCACTTCTAGTCGAAAGATTGGTAGGCAGAGACCCAGCAGAACCAATGGTGCAGATGAAGTTTGTTGCTTGGAGAAGCCAGTGCTTTTGTGCTTTTCAAGCCTTCAACTGGTTAGATGAGGCCCACCCATATTACAGAGGGCAATCTGTCTCACCCAGAGTTCACTGATTCACATGTTAATCTCCGGACACCTGGGGCGCTCAGTCATTAAGAGGCTGACTTTGGCTCATGTCATGATCCCAGGGTTCTGCTCAGCGGGAAGCCTGCTTCTCTGTCTCCCACTCCCCTGCTGTGTTCCCTCTCTTCCTCTCTCTCTCTCTGTCAATTAAATAAACAAATTAATTTTTTAAAATGTTAGTCTCATCCAAAATACCCACCAAGCTGACACATAAAATTAAGGATCAGAGGCTCCAAACGTCCATGATACATTGTAAGTTTCAGGTTTTTCAGGTATAATTGTATACCCCTGAGTGAGAGAGTGAGCCTAGTCTTCTCTCCAAGATCCCACGTCTACACCAAGGAATAACTTACATTAAATGCTATCACGGTGACACAAACTTCATGTTTTTAGAACTCCAGCAATTTTATTCATTGAAAAAATCAAAGGACTGCTGACAAGGAAGACAATTTAAAAATCACTTTAAATTTGATCAATATTTGTCATGGAGGTGCTTTAGCGTCTCTGTACTTATGTATCATGTCTTTGAGGTTTTCCCATTTTCTCCTAAGGACAAAGGTCTTTGTTATATGCTAAATCTCTCTATGTTAGCACATGATGAGTGCCTAATAAGTGTCAAATATCAGTGACTATTTCGAAGATTGGATGTCTGGAATTTAAGTGACATTTGCCTTCTCTTGCTTTTGAATATATCAGCTGTCAGTAGCTACCTAGTGTAATACAGCCCACTGCTGGAATTACACAACATGCATACTTAATTAAATAGAACATAAATAAGGTCCCACATTACTTACTACATAATAGTAAATTCAGTGCAAGCTGTTAAATTCAACAAATGAAATTTGATGGAGAAGTCTCATTTTATCAATGCTGTTCAATCAGGATAGATTGTTTTATTTTCCCATATGGCATTTATGACATTGAATTCTCCGAATACGAAATACTCATATAAAGGGTGCTATAGATGACATTTCATTGACTTAATAATGAAATCATGCAGGCATTAAATTGCACCTTAAAATTTTTAAGGTAGTTACCATCATAAAAATGTGGTTAAGGGGTGCCTGGGTGGCTCAGTCATTAAACATCTGCCTTCAGCTCGGGTCATGAACTTAGGGTCCTGGGTTCATTGAGCCCTGCTTCAGGCTCCCTGCTAAGCAGGGGAGCTTACCTCCTGCTTCTCCTTCTTGCACTCCCCCTGCTTGTGTTCCCTTTCTTGCTCTCCCTCTCTCTCACTGTCAAATAAATACACTTAAAAAAAAAAAAATGTGCTTGAAGAAAGAATCAGAGGTTCCTGTTCCATATCATGGGAAAATATCAGACTTATTAGGTACCTCCATCTCTCCCCTTCCAGATCTAACTTTTTCTCTGATCCCATTCATGGCCAGAGTCTTCCAACTTCATGGTGTACACACCTTGTAGCAAATCCACCCCTACCCATATGTCTCTAGCATTTATCTGTATAGTCAAAAGCTGCTTAGTGGAAACATCTATGACTTTCTAGTAGAGGACTTTATTCCCAGCCTCAGGAGCAAACTCCCCATAAGGCAGGCAAGTTGGAAGTGTTGGAGAACTAATTTTCCCTGAACTAATGCTCAACCAATGAGGGACAGAAGTTGGTGGATAAATACTCCCACTTCCTTGCCTCTCTGTTCTGAAGAGAGTTCTACACCATCTCTTAGAGTTTGCCAGTGCAACTGAGATTCATTTGGCTTTATAAGGCCTTCTTTATGGCCAGCCTTTTCTTTCCTCCTCTTTCCGTTACTTCTCCCTTCCTCTGTGGAAATTTTGTGAGATCACCTTCCCCAGTGGACTACTTTCACTTGATTCAGTCTCATGGTAAGTTCTGGGGGAAACTTAACAAAACAGCCTCTAAAATATATTAATGAAGTAAACTGAAAATAATCCAAATTATTGGGAGATTCTAGAGAACATAGATTTCTTTTTAAATTTTGATTATTCAGTTTTAGACCTCTGCCCCTGGCACATAGTAGATATCAAAAAATGCTCTTTAAAAGAATCATCTCATCTAATGGACCTTCCTTACCATGACCATTCTGATGGATCCTACTCATAGGCTCCCATCTCACCATCTCAATGATACAATTTATAATTTTGCTGAGGTATGACTTTTTGTTGGGTCTTACATTTCTTTTCATTGATGTTGACATTGGGAAAAATCTCTTTCTTTTTAATGTTCATTCTAATCTAGGCTCCTGACTACCATACTTTCCTACTTCTCATATCTCTCTGGGTCTTGATTCTTTTGAATTTAACTGTGCGTGTTTCCCAAAACACTCTGGCCTTTCTTCTCTTCTCCCTCTGTTCCCCGTGCCCCAGGGAGCTTATCCACTTGCAAAGCTTTAGCTACTAATTTACAAATGACATTTAAATTAAAAAATCTCTAACCTTGGCTTTTTACCCTTTCTTTAATAGCACATTTCAACTATTTTGTAAGCCTTTCCCACTGACTTGCTCCAACAAAATAGTCACAAGGAGTGTTTAGTACTGTCTCCACAGATGCTTCTCTATTCTTCTCCCTAACTTCCAACTTTTAGTCCTCTTTGATCCTCAGTCTCTGTCTGTATCTCCTTTTCTACCTCTGCAAGAAGTTCATCCTGTAAGTTATTCTGGATTTTGTCTCCATTTCTACTTTCCACCTCTCACATCTCCATTGTCCATTTATACATGTAGTCACACATGCTATATTGCCTGAAACTACTACCCTTGCTTTTGACTTCATCTTTCAGGATTCTTGTTCTCACTTCCAGGAACCAAGGACCATAACTCCTGCTTTCTCCATGTCGGCTCTCTTCTTTCTGTTTCTGCTACTACTATAGTTGAAACCTCCATCTTTTCTTCCCTGATTATCACCATATTTTCCCGTCCTTTCTGCCATCCTTCTTGTCTATGTTTCTTTTTACCCAAATCACAGTATGTCCTAAAAACAAAAGTGGTGTTATTTTTTTGTGTGCATGCTTAAAATCATCCTAAAGGTCACAACAGAACCCAGATTCCTTGGCAAAACCCAAGTGGACCTTTGTGATACTCCCCTCCTCAGCTTTGACCCCTTTTCCTCTCTCAATGTGGAAATTTGACTCCATGTAGCGCTCTGAATATACTTTCTTCTTCATCTCTGTGCATTTGGCCATGTTGTTCCCCCCTGCTATTCCTCTACATCATTGCACTGACTCCGGTTGTTGCTTAAAGACTCAGCGGAAGTAGACCTTTCTTAAAGTCTGGAAGAGACACGGGCGCCTCAGTATTTCCATGATGCTCTAGGTCCACTAGGATAAGAGCATTTATTACATAATTGTGTCTGTTTACTTGTCTGTCTGCAGACTATGTGTCTTTTTTATCTTTGCATCGTTTCTACCTAGAGCAATGTCTGGCTTAGAGCACAGGCCCAATGAATAACCTTTAAAGAATTAGTAAATCAGTTTTTTCCTTTCACTTCTCTCTAGTATCAGTGAATGATGCACATCTCTTTATTCAAAATCCGTACATTATCCCCTCCTCTTCCTACCGATTTCTTTTGTTTTCTCAGGGATCTTCCTTGATATGTCCAACTTAGCAATAAGATCACTATACTTAATACCATCTTGTGTCTGTTTTTGGTTTATATATTGGTTTACATATTTAGGTTTATTCTTATTCTCAGTTGAGTGTAAGACTCAGTAGATTAGAATAACTGTATTTCTTCAGTGTTTACCCAAAAAGGAGATATGTTCATGATGGTTTCTTGATAAATATTGACTAATTTCAATGTAAGATTTGTAACCCCTAAAGTGGTTAGTGGGGATGCGGTGGTGAGCCCTTTGAGGCAGTTACGATTTGTTTACAGCGGAATCAGTTTTAGATCCCTCACTATGACATGGGTGAAGGCCAAGAAGGTGTTCTGCTCTACCATGCTTTCTGTGAAGTCTCATCCAGCATCTCTCTCTCCAGTGACAAACCATCTGGGAAATTCCATCTGTCTATGCTTGGAAACTGAGGTGGCAGTCGCCCACTGTGAGCAATTTTCTATTAACTTCTTGGATAAGATCAGTCAGATTTATACTGAATTGATGGGAACCGTAAGAGCAGGGTTGTTCCAAGAGAAGACAAATGTACTGATTCCTCTAATTGGGCTTAAGCCAGTTTCATTCACGGATGCCCTTAGGTTCTAGTAGTGCAAGGACTTTATAACCTTTTTAATTGTACCCTCTTCCTCTTGGGAAGCGTTGGTGAAATTCGTTATTGATGGAGGTTGTAGATTTGTCCCTTAGGGAGGCCAAGATCCTGGCTTCTCTTACACTCTATCTGCTTTGTGGAGAATTAATGGAAACTGAGTGGAAGCTGCTCCAAGAAGACATGAGACAAGACATTTAATACAGCAGAGCCTTGGAAAGTGACGTATCAGTCTGGTCCTATTTGCCTATACTTAAGCCAAATTTAAATTTAAAAAAGTATCTTTTTCTTCATGTAAGATTATTCATTGTTCCCTTTCTCCAGAACTTAAGGAGAACTTTTATTGAAGACGATCTTTTCAAGGAATTATAAAATGACCCCATGTTACACGACTGATTTAGTCAGTGTCTGGAAGGAGTAGCTATTCCTATCATCATATGACCAAAGTTGTTCTACTAAGAATATATATATAAATTTGAAGAGACTAATGATTAGTGCTACCTTTCTCAGAGAGTATAGGCATTGAAGGCAAGATCTGGCTATTGGTTTGGAGCTCCAGACACTCTTTTGAGTCTGGAGTTAGATGGTAGCACATCATTTTGGCTGGAGGAGAAGTCAAGATGAGAAGATGAGAAAGCACTGTGAGGAGCAGTTGAAAAGTTGATGAAAATTTTCTGTGCTTTGCTGATTTATCTAGCATGACTTTCAAAGTCTTTCTCTTTGATTTATTTTGAAGAGTCGCTATTCCTTAAGTCTTTTTAAAACAATTGGATTGTCCTTATGCACTTAGCCATAATTTGCACGGTTATAATAAATAGTGTTCCTACATGAGGAGGATTTAGCAGTGATCTCAGCTAGGTGTGACAATTAATACATTCAGTAACTGAAATAACTGTAAAAAAATGGGCTATTTTGTATTTCTTCTGTTTGGTCTTAAAAATCAATATGACTTAGGGGTAATTCGAAATATGTCGTAAAGTATTAGACTCTGTTTTAAAATTATGAATATTTATTCCCAGGACACCATTAATCAAATAGAATTTAACAGTACCTCTCAGCTGGCAAGGACAATCTTTAGTATCATATGAGGTTTTCCTGGTATAGGTAAGTCTGGGAATATGACCTTCTTTAAGCCACTCTTACAAAGCTCTATGTTGATATTGTATGATGGTCCACAGGCAAGAATTCTTATATGCATTTCTAATAAGAGAAAAATAAAATAATATTTTTCAGTGCTTTTGGAAACTTCTTAAATTTTTGAGAAACTCTCTTTTGGAATTAACATGTCTTTTTTAATTTGTATATAGAATTTAAAATAATTATTTTTCATTTGATCGTCCATCACTTTTCTCATAATGACCTTCGACCTAGTTTGGCGAAACCATGGCTTCTTGATTTTAGTAATTTTTGTCTTTTATGCCATTTTATATGTGTTATACCTCTTTCTGTTATAAAGGTCAGGGTCTCAGAGTCAAGCCCAGGGCTTTGTGTGTATGCTTTGTGGTTTCTCTCATACTCTCTCTTCTTAGTTTCTCAGAGTCAAAAATGGGAGCACAGCTTATCGAGTACAATGTCTCTCACAAGGCTGCCGTCACCAGGACAGTCAGGTTGTGGTATCATCTGACTCTCAACTACAGGAAGATCTGCTTGCAAGCTCACTAGCGTGGCTGTTGACTCAGTTCTTTGCCTCGTAGATCTCTTTATAGAGCACTCAAGTCACAGCAGCTGGCTTCTATTTGAACAAGTGAATGAGGGAGCGAGAGAAGGACCCTAAGAGTCTGTTTGTAGCCTAATTTTGGAAGTAAGATTCCATTACTTTTGTGGAATTCTATTTATTAGAATTCAGTCACTAGTCTCACCCACAGTGAAGGGAAGACAACTGCACAAGGGGTTGGACACCAAAGGCTGGCTCATTGGAGCCATCTCAGAGTCTGCCTAAATAGTTACCCAACCTCTGGATAAAAAAAAGACTTTCAAGTAATAAGAGCAATGGGAGAAATCACAAAAGAAAGTCAAATTAATATGAATAGAAAAAAAAATTAAATCATACATTATAAAGCACCATCACCAAAATCAAATATTAACTGATTAGTTAAAGACAGTTGTGGAAATGAGATCTATTTTATTCTTACTTTTGGAGCTAAATAAGCTTTTCCACATGGAAGGTGGTTAGTATCCTCTTGATTAATTTATTTAGAAATTGTGAGGCTAGAGAAAGATAAAATTAAAGTATATGAAGTGTGAGTTATACAAAATACAGTGGGAATTAGGAACCAGAAGCAGGTTGATTGCTGAGTGCTCCTTTTCTTAGTAATTTTGAGAAACATACACTACCGCATTGCAAAGATCAGAAATGGGGGAGAAAGTATGGAAAAGAGCTCATGATGTGGTCAGAGTAGCCTGATTCTACTTCCAACTGTTATTACCCAAAGTGGATATGCTATCTTGGGTAATCACAAATGCTCTCAGTTTCCTCATTTATAAAATGGATGTTATTATACCTGCTCAACATCATAGAGTTGTTGTAAAATTATATAAAATTATATGCATTTAGTCACTTTGAAAAAAATACACAGATTGTTACATAGACCTAGATTACTTTTTATTATGCCCATGAATAGAAAATAGATTACCCATTCCTTTAAACACCACCCCCTTCCCGCAAGCAGTGCATCCAGGCTTTTCTCTTCTGTCTCCTCTCTGAACAGATTTGAAAAGCACTTCAGCTGTCATCGTCCATATACATCTTCACACGTGTGTGCACACATGTATTTATACACACACAGACACATACACTTATTGATTAGCTAGCATGAGTCTCTTGAAAACTCATAGCCTGGAGAAGTACAAGTACGTATCTGGAGTATTCACCATCTAAGTACAATCACCGGAGAAGCAGAGCAAAAACATATATATTTTGAGGAAGAGAAAGAAAGGTTAAGTGGCCAAACTGCTTTTTGAATGATCCTGGCTTCTTTGTGTTTTCTTTTTGTAAGGAGTCGTTCTTCAGGAGGCTTTGCTCAGGTGTATGATCGGGGATTTCAGACAATTGGAAAAGTAATTTACCCTGTCCGATTCACCCTGTCTGATTAAGTTAGGGTTGTATTTTAAAAGCATTAACTCGATTCTTTCATTATTTATGGCATTTCAGAGTTGGGTATAGAATGGAGTGGATAAGGCATTCATAACACAGGCAGCGACATGCCAGGAAATATGAAGAAATGGGGGGACAGAGTTCGGAAGACCAAAGGCATTTCCCATGCCTTAAGTTTCAGGTTTTATTAAGAAGTCAAACAAATGCCATTTGTTTCTCATTACCCTATATGTGAGCCTTCTCCCGTGGACAGGAGCAGCAAGAGGCCGGTGGGTGCAGATACTAATCTCCATATGGCCTTACCACCTTGCGTCATAGAGCCACTGCTCCTCGTGCATGTGGAGCCCATTAGTCTACATAATGGGCCCCGGCGACGTCCGCGTGCGCATCTGACATAGGCGTCGGGTCCCACGTGCATGTTGAATTGAAGTAGCTACAGGAAGGAAAAAAAAAAAAAGACATCATTTTCCTTCATGAAGGAAGTTCATTGGTGGTGAAAAAGTTCTATTCCTTTATCTGAATATTGTCAGCAAGGAACACAAGCAGTTTTATAATCGTTGTCTTCCTTCAAAACTTTCTGAGCATGACAGCTCTTGGAAGGCAGCGGACACACACGGGCAGGGCAGGCGTGTTCCCCATTTCACTGATACTCCAGGAGGAGGAGGCGAGGGAGGGGGCGGGGGGGAGTGCATGATGGGAGTCCAACCGTGGTTGCTCCATTGCTTCATTAATCAGGTGGAGGCACTCTGAAAAATGTTTCTCTTTGGTTGCAGCCATCTATTTTTTGGTGTTAATCTGCGCCCCGTGGCAGGGTTTTGTGAAAGGAAACAATGAACGGTTGTATCGCCCCCCCTTCCCCCATTGTTGTAGCCCCTGTCAGAAGGCTCCGAGGATGATGCAGGTCTGTATCAGCCTGATAAGGAAAAGAGGATTCCAAATGGCTTTGGAGAGCATCTGTGGGAGTAGAGTATGCCGTTTTGGACTAGACGAGCTGTGGAATACAGCAGAGGCCCTTAATGGGATCCTAAGGGTTCAGTGCCAGACCTTCTGCTGCTTCTTGAAGATTTTCTAAGGAAACACAGTGATGGTGAAATTCTGACTGTCAGAGGGGCTGAGGTTCAAGATGCTGTTTTAAGTTGCTTGCTCTGTAATCTGTGATTAGTCAATCCAGGTCAAAAAGACAAAAAAAAAAAAATTTTTTTTTTAAAGAAAGAAAGAAAAAAAAAAAAACCACCTCAAGATACCTCCCAGAGTATATATGGAGGTCACTTTTAATCTGCTGACAATGAGTTTCCATGTCATTGTCATCACAAACTCTGTGCAAGTGGCCAATGCATTTTATATACTGTAAGTTTCTATTTTATGGCTAGATGAAATATGAAACGATCTTGTATAATTCTGATTCCATTTGGCAGGCCTTTGGATCCACATATGGTTCAGTTAAGCTGTTTTGGAGCCCAAGGTACCTTTGTTATTTATTGGGATTTTTGTGTAAAGGCGATAAATGTGCTATTTTTGCTGTGGATTTTTTTTTTAAAAATCCACATTACATGTTCCCCTCCCCCCATCAAAAAATTCGTATAGCTTAAAGAATTCTAGTGAGCTTTAGGAACTGATCTACAGTTCCCAAGACAGCTAAAATAAAATCAGTCTGACCCATGAAGAAAAACAACTAAAAGATGGCCAAAGCTCCAGCAAAATAGAACCGATATTTTATAGTATACTGCAGTAAGAAAATAAAAATGGAGCGCAGTTAGTGAATGGGGACCGAAAAGTTGGCATCCTGTAAATAGGCTGTTAAATTTAAACTTTTTTAGGCTTACAGATTCTGCTGGTTTGTTCTTCCATTCATTCCACTGTTATTCTGGCATGTGATAAATAAGCATACAGACATAAAGACTCAAAAACAAAGTGGTTGTCAGAGGGCTGAATGATAGGCAGTGACCTCACATACCATGGAGAGTGCCGTGCTCAGTTAGGAACTTAGATGCCTAGAGGTGAAGTGTGTCCCTCAACTGAGGTCTGACTGATAGGGGGAGACTCCCACTTCAACTTTAATCTCCTTGTTTTGGTGAGTTTAACTCAGACTCTTAACTTTTGTTTAAAAGAATGTCTGCGTGTGAAGATAAACCAGAAGGAAAGTGACATATTTACCAGTGTCATTTCGAAGCACAACTTTTTCTTCCTAAAAAAGCTCTGGAAGGCGAGATCTATGTGGATAATAATACTCAGACGGTGCCTTGGTGATGAGCAATTGGGTTTTTTAATATGGTAATTTATTTTTATTTGAAGTTAATCATTAGTTAAACTTTGCTAGAAGGGGTGTCTTCTAAACTTCTGGTCCCTGGATACATAAGGGATGACAAAAAAGAGAGGAGATGGACCCATTTTAATTTGTCACACTAACTAACCAAACCGACTGCCTTCCAAGTTGTGTGTGTGTGTGTGTTTTCATCTTTCTTACCAAAAAATGAGAGGGGAGTAGGATATTATTTCGTAACTATTTTTGTGGTCTCTCCCTGTTGTTATTTACAAGCAACGGAATGACTAACGTCTGTTTCTCAGACACATTGTGCTAGACATCTTAAAGGAAAACTCGACTCGATGCTGCCTGTACTATACAGCAGAAACTCTGCTAATAAGCAATGACACAAAAATCTGCATTCTCCTCAAACAGAATTACTTCTCAGATGAGGCTTTAAATAAACTGAATTCTAGCCAGAGTCTTTACATATTGCAACGCACAAAAGGCCGTATTTATAGACAACCACACACATATACAGTGTCTCACATATGCAATAAATGTTTGATTTTTAAGCTAACAAATAAGATTAATATTTTAATTTTATCTTGTTTATATTCTTAACTTTCTTAAGTAAAAAAATCACGTGAGGTAAACTAGCCCTATGTTGCTGAATGAGTTACACAAAATTATTCAGTATTTTTCTTGTCATAGCTTAGGCAACATTATAAATATGGATAATGTTTCTGTAATTTCCTTATTGCTCATGATCTCAATATTTTACCTTATGGCAAAACACACAATTGCCAAATCATCATAAGGATATTTTAAGTAATAGGTAACTTGGAACAAGTATAGAACATTTAAGTGTATAAGTCTGCAGTATGAAAAAACATTTATAATTCTTGACCAATGGGAGCATTATAGTGAGACCCAATTGGGTTAGTGGCAGATATGGGAAGAAAAGAAAAAGAAAATGTGAGAAATGAAAAAAAATATGCAAGCAGTAAAACTCAGAATTCTCTCATATTAGTTGATTTTCTGTCAGTTTTCATTTCTCCTTATTCTCTATTCTCCATGAGCCTGAATTATTGAGAACTGTCTATAACCTTCATTGTAATAATATAAAAATATTTTGTGATTATTAAAGATAATTTAATTGAGATAAAAATGGAATATTTAATTTTTAATATTTAGGTTTAAGAAATAAAGGGATTTGGGAGTAATATTATTATTGTAAGGTATTGTTAATATTTACTGCAGACCTCACATACCACTCACATTGTAGGGGACACAGGGGTACTCACTCTTTTGTTATTTGTATATCTCTATAGCCACTGAAGGCTTGAAAAGAGAAGCAGATCCTCTCTGTCCAATTGGTTTGACAACATCCAAAGGAATGGAGTGCCTACTATTTTAGGAACATCTCCTTGATAGTTCTTTAATTATCTTTTGCTAGTGCATATGAAGTTATCTTAATGTTGCAAAGAAGGGATATCAGTAGAAACAAGAAATACATTCCATTTGAGTTGATCAGTTACAAACGTTCACTTGTCTTATTTTACTGTATTCCTTTACCTTGGTGGCTTCTGAAATGCATTGTGACATGAAACTGAATGTTGGGTTTTTTTTTACCATCAACTAATACAATATATACATAATGTCTATAGCACTTAAAAGTTGCTCAGTAATTTGCTTCCGTTTTGCAGATGTGACTCCTCTCAAAATCCACATGACCCGTGTTGACTAGTTGTGAAATAATAGAATTATTTTTTAAACTTGTGAACCTAACATGGTAAAAGTATTAGATTCTTTTTTTTTTTTTTAAGATTTTATTTATTTATTTGACAGATACACTGAGAGAAGGAACACAAGTAGGAGAGAGGGAGAAGCAGGCTCCCCACTGAACAGGGAGCCCGATGTGGGGCTCAATCCCAGGACCCTAGGATCCTGACCTGAGCCAAAGGCAGATGCTTAAGAACTGAGCCACTGAGGCAATCCTGAAAGTATTAGATTCTATCAGCACTTCACGTGGACATTAATATTATAGAGAAGTGCTTTTATCATTAGGGTATATGGAAATAAAGCAGATTCCACTGTGAAATGACTGAATGCTTGCTCAAATTGCTTAAGTTGGAGCTTGAGAATGCTGTATATTGAATGCAATTGATATATACTAGAAAACTGATAAAAGAGAGGTAACTTCATAACTCCACAGGCATTAATTACATTTTTATAGTTTCCATTGATATTTATAATGCTCTTTATGCCATTAAAAATCTGATCCTAAATCAGGATGAAGTTTGTTATTATTCTGTATGCCCTTATTTATGAAATGGTAGGTGAGCCTTCTTTGGAATATTTTCTATTAACCATGCACTCAGTGAAATATAATGACTTCTGAAATAGCTAAAGAAGTGTTTTTTTTTTTTTTTAAGTGACAATGTAATTAAAGGTGCTGCAGATTTAAAGAAAAAGATGTTTTAACACTAGTATTTCTGTCAAATGCTCGAAATAAACTGCATTGCATTTTTAATACAGCAATATTTCTGGATGAAATTCTGTCCATTCTTGTAAAAGAGATCATCTTGGCTTTAAGCATTTAGTAATCAACATGGCTGTTCATATTTTTGTCATTGAGATTAGAATATGAAAAATTGGGTTAGAAAGTAACAACTAGCCTTAATCTTTTTTAAAATGAGGAATTTTTGTCCGTCCAGATCTCCAAATTCTCCCTCTAATTCTTTGCTCCCTCTTTAAAGAGAGACGGTAGCACTGTTTTGTCTTTGGTTTCCGTGTCCGGGAGTTGAGAGGTGAGAACAGTGGGATTGCATTTTCAGGAAGCCATATGTGCTCTCTTTGATCTGGGGTACTGTGTGCCTTAGGGAATAAGTCCAATCTTGATTTCCTTAGTCAGTCATCCACTATCAGGCAGCATTGCCCTGATTAGCAGGCTGAAGAAAAAGAGCACATTGTGGGTATATGTTACAAAGATGAAAAATAGTGATGAGCCTGTTGGCAACAGAGTCAGCCCCTACTTTCACCGTGTGGCATTTGCTTTCTCTTCACATAAATCCCCTTTGCGCGTGAAGGAAGAAAAACCAGTATTTCCATACGTTTTTCAACAAACTGATGATTTTTCCCCCAGATAGTAGGTTCCTTTCTTTGTTTAATCCGTTACTACAAAATGGAAACCGGAGAGAAAATTAGCAGGATGCATCATGGTAGTTGCTAAGCGAGATTCAAATATAGCTGTGCCTGCTTAACATTCCTGCCATTCTGTGAACCAAGCCAATGGCTAACTCTTGGGAAGTGTTCCAAGTGTGGAAAACTAGCACCACACCTGTGCTTTTGTGATCTCTTCATCTGGTGTTAACATAGATGTACAATGTTCTCTAGATCTAGAGAGCCTCAGTATCCATCCAGTACCCATTAGTGATCACCCTCCCCAAAAATCAGGGTCTAAAATTTTTCTGAATTGTCTCCCATATATCCTCTTTCCTTTGGTCAAAATAAAGGAGAGACTATCTCCAATCATGCGAGGGTATATGCTGATGACAACTAATGTCTTTGGTTTCTTTAGATACATATTTGGGGTTTGTCCATGTGTATCATATATTATGGTGTTGAGGTAGAAATGGAGGCTCTGAGAAGATGACTAAACAGGGGATAGATCTCCTTTGTATCTAAGTCTTCACCAAATCTCACAATCCATTTCAAAATTAAATTTATCTACTGAAAAAATTAATTTTTGTGAGCATACTTGATGTAGGAAAGTGCAAGTATAGATATAGTTGTATCATACTAATGGTATGCTCATGTCCAGTTGAAGTTATTTACTATTGTATTTGACCTTGATGATGGGACCAGTTTGATAAGGTTAAGGTCAATGACTGCATTATTTTTAGACAAGATACAAAGTGTAGAATGTTCTGTTTTGCTTTACTATGTTAACAACTAGTAGCGTTTAGAGTTCTCTATGCCCTGCTGATTTAAGGGATGCATTCATCCTGGGTGATTATCCAAAAGATTTCAGCACCTGTAATTAATCACCCATTTGAGAAAAGAAACACCAAGTAAGATATAGTTTGGCTTTTCCCCTCCCAGAAAAGTCTAGGCAGAGTGTGAATAAGAAAAGTAACAGTGCTAGTAGTAATTGTAATTATGCTTTCAATATATATGAAAAAAAATCACTGAAACAATCTTTTGATCACATTTACTAATTAATGCTCTTACATTGTTTACTTAACTTTATATGTTGTGTAATAGTGGTAAGAAAAGGACTCGTTATCTGTTTTATACAAGGAGAGGGAGCAGTGACCTCTTCAGAGTTTAAAAGTAAGTTTCTAGCAAAATCATTTGTGTTTTCTTAATTATTTGGACTGATGATCACTAGTATTTTTTTCATGCAAATATTTGTTTAACTCAATGTAATAAACAGAAAAATCTTAGTAAGTAGCAGTGGATTTCTACAACAGACCTTCCTGAAGATAAAAATCGTGTACTAGAAGCCAATATATAATCTATTAAATTGTCATTAAGTAGTTAAAAAAAAAACACACTATCCTGCCTCCTTTTTAGCTCGCTTGTACTTCCTTACTTCTTTGAGAAGTAAACAAAGAGGTGTTATCATGACTTTTTGTGTCCTGGGGCATGGAGGCTGAAGAATAAATGAATCAATGTAGTACAAGGATCTTATGTTTGGAAGTTGAAAAAAACACTTTTAAACAATTTCTGCGTTTATTTTATTTTATTTTATTTTTTAAGATTTTATTTATTTATTTGACAGACAGAGATCACAAGTAGGCAGAGAGGCAGGCAGAGAGAGGGGGGGTAAGCAGGCTCCCCGCTGAGCAGAGAGCCTGATGTGGGGCTTGATCCCAGGACCCTGAGATCATGTCCTGAGCTGAAGGCAGAGGCTTTAACCCACTGAGCCACCCAGGAGCCCCAATTTCTGCCTTTCGATGCCTTATATGGTGTCGGAAGAATATACAAAATCTGGGCCAAGGATAAACAGATCTTTTCTATTTCTTGTGATGGAGATTAATTTATTAGATTGATGTCTGGTAGACTGCAAAGAGCAAATACATTTAACCTCGTTTAGAAGTTGGAACTAACCTGCTTACAAAAACTCTAATTAGATCAAAACATAAGAATAACTAGAGTGGATGTAGTCAGCAGAAAAAAAACAAATAAATGCACTTGCATCAGCAATAAACTGGCATTTTTTTTCCCCCGACATGTTCTTGGTATTGAAATCATTCTCCACTTCCCTGTTCACTTAGAATCTAGTGTTTTAAACTTTGAAAAATGACTTCGAGAACACCTAGGACCTCAAACTATGATTCTCAACAACCTTGTTTTATCTCACTCAAATTTGTTTAGACCTAGGGAGGCCTGCTTTTTCCTGTCCCAGGCTCTATTAATGATAATTACTTAGAATACTATCCCCATTCTCTGATAGCATCGCATTATTGGTAGGTAGATTGTGATCTTATCCCAGCCCATTCTGTTTAACTCTGACACTCCTTCTATTATAGTGGGGCCTTGATAAGATCGTGCCTGTTAGGTTCAGACATTAGTTGGAATCAATATTTGAAAATGTGCCTGCTTTTGCTTAATAGTAAAGTTAGTGTTCGCATCAAAGTGAGATCATTTGTTGGAGGAGATTGTATAACTTCATCTTGTCAAGTGTTCTTTCTAGTACTTTATACTCAAAAGCACAGAATGAGATCTCGGGGAAACCATAATTTTACTGACCAACCCACCTGGACATATTAGCTTTTAGGTAGGTATCCTACCCTAATGAGAATAAATGATATTTTAAAACTGATTTAGATCAGAAAGAAGAGTGGGAAAGAATGGGAGACCATCTTCATAACTTTTCATGAAAGACAAACAGTGGGGTAGTTCTCAACCAGGGACAGTTTTGCCCCTAAGGGACATTTGGTAGTGCCTAGAGACATTTTTGGTTGTCACAGACTGAGGGTGGGGGACAGAGGAGGGAGAAGGAGATCCTTGCTACCACAATCAAGTTGGTTGAGGCCAGAGTTACCTCCTGCAGGGTACCAGCTAGCTTCCCACAAGAGAGAATAATCTGGGTTGAGATGTCATAGTGCCAAGGTTGAGAAACAATGTACACGGTCTATATCAAAACTAGCTGTTTGGCAGCAACGGATTTCAGTTCTTAATAAGACCGACTGTCTGCCTGGGAGAAGTAAATGCTACAGCTTCCTTCTCCTGGCCAGCAACATCTGGGAGATATGTCATTAAGGAATTCTTGGAGGCACACACAGCCAGAAATCTAGGTGGTTTCCTTCAAATTTGTGCTGAATGGAACTTTATTTATTTATTTAAATAGAACTTTAGGTAGAAAAGGTAAAGTGAGGGCACCTGGGTGACTCAGTGGGTTAAGCCTCTGCCTTCGGCTCAGGACATGATCTCAGGGTCCAGGGATCGATTCTGGCTCTCTGCTCAGCAGGGAGCCGGCTTCCCCCCCAACCTCTGCCTGCATCTCTGACTACTTGAGATCTCTGTCCGTCAAATAAACAAAATAAAATCTCTTAAAAAAAAAAAAAAAAAAAGAAAGAAAAGGTAAAGTCAGAAATCAGCCATAATCCTAATAGGGTATTATTTTCTCCTTTTGGAATTTATTCATAATTTTTGATATGAATGAAATAGGAAATGGAATATCCATATTTATCCCTTCCCCAAACTTCTCTTACTTCATGAGATTTGCTTATTCTTTGGTTATATATTTAGTTATATGTAGGATTTGGTTATTTATTAATTATATGTTATATATTATCTGGTTACATACCCATGAATAAAAATACAGAGTATTATATCTTTATAATATTTGGGAGATGGTTATTGCCCAATAAATGTTGAAAAAAGGAAATACTTTTTTTTTAATAGTATTCTAATACTGGGAAATACAGACAACAAGGTTACAATATGTTTTTGAGAAATAAATGAGAGCATGTCTTTCTCGGGTTTGCGTTTTATGATTACTGAAGTCAACGCAACAGGGTTTTGTGACTAAGCTCTTTCATCTGCCGAGACAGCTAAGGGATTTTTCCCCCCTTACTCTTGTATTGCTGTGAGTCCTAAAACTGCCCCCCACCCCAAGGAATACTCAGCTGGGAGCGCTGGAAAGGGGGCAGGAGGTGCCCATGGCAGGGGTACTGTGGAAGATCACACTTCTTTTGATGAAAAGTGACTTCCCCAGCAGGTTGGAGAATAAACGTAAGGGCTGGAAGTGCTGGTTTGAAGAAAAGGCACTGAAGTAAATGAGAGGGGAGTGTTCCACTGAGATGGACTTGAGGGCTCAGGTCTCTGAACGGCAGGACCGAGCAATTCATGGCTCATTCTCCACCGGTTTTAGCAGAGACAGCACGGAATAACCCTATGCAACCTACTGTATTCGTAAGCCTTGTCAGACAAGATTCTTTGTGAAATCTAAAAAGTTTCTAAGAAGTTGGCAGGTTAAACCAGATTTCTTTCTGCTTGATTTCTAAAATGACTCATGATGTAAAATATTTTTTATCATATCCCTGCCCCCCCCCTTTTTTTGTTTAGTGTTAATATTTTTTTTGAAAAGAGTCCAAATTCTAATTTCGTCAGTTTGTTTGTTTGTTTGTTTGTTTGTTTGTTTTTGGCATCTGGAAAAAATGATTTTGCACATGAAAAATATTATTTTTAAATATTGAGAAATTATAAGTTATTGTACTGTTTGGGAGTATCTTCTGAATGGAAATTAACAATGTGGGGTACTCAGAATGGTTTTAAGGTTACTTTTGAAACTACTGTTACTCTCTTTTATAATTTTTCACTTTTTTTTTCTAAATTGTTTGGAATTATGCCCCTGTATCATCAACAGAGTGTATTTTATGATGTCTCTCCTAACCACAAGAGAAAAAAAAATGAAAGTAAATTCCTTCTTCCTGGTAAATCCTGATCTGATCGTGCTGAGAAAAAAGCCAATTGGGTGGGTAGTACCGTGTATAGCTTGTTCTCTCCTCTAGTGTCAAACACGTAGAGTAGCCTGGTTTAGACAGAGTTAAGTAAACTAAAGACAACCCATTGCTCCCAACCCACTATCTCCTTGGGGTTCGCCAACAATCATTTCTTCTTTTAGAATAAGATAAGTTTTCATGTGTTTGTGCTTGATGTATTAACAACAGAAAATTAAGGAATTTTACAAAAATTCCAACTTGGCAAATAGTAGCAACCCTTATCATGCAGAGGCCTGATAAAGCCCTCCGATAAAGCACCAGGGAAACTAGTCTGGACAGTGTCTTGAAAAATACTAGGTATCTGACAGCGGTCTGCATCTCACCACGAGGACTGGTGATCAGTTAAATGCAAGTGCCATGTTAGAGAGCAGAACGGTCATTCATAAGTCTGTGTTTCTGTCCTTAAAGGCAGGACATTGGTTATGATAAGGGGCAGGCGTATGGCTGTAAACACTGCATAGTGGGGGCTGTGCTCCTTCTGACCAATTTTGACTGCGAGCAAATGCCTGTTTGGGGGAAGGGAATGTATGATGGAATAAATAATACCACTCATAACTTGAGACAGGGAAGCATTGGGACCTAATCCAGACAAGGCCATGCTTCACATAGTAGTCCTTACAAATTATCAGCTATTTAATAGTTGTTACAGGGCTATCTGATCTACATAAAAAAGTTTTTAAGAGACTTTAGTGTTCCTGTTTTTTTGCTGGGCAGGTTTGGGGATTTCCATAGTAAGCATACAATGACCAGAATACAGTGTTTCTTAAAGAAGAAAGCACAGAACATCCTGGAGAAGAGTGGGATATCAATTTTTATCGAAACCCATGGTTTCAGTTGTTTTTTTTTTCTTCTCCCCTTCTATTTGTATCCGCACTCAGGGCTTTCTGGCTTCCTTTTTAAAGATCTAGATCCCCAATTCATTTCAACCTTGATTTATTGTTCGTTGTGAATAAAACAGTCTGGTCTGAGTCAAATCATACATGTGCTCTGAATAGGAGTAGATGCATAGAAAGTAACTGTTCATGTTTTTTATTCCATTCATCTACTCATTCATTCAACAGACATTTATTATTAGTAAGGAGATGCTAGGCATGGTCCTGGGCTCTGAAGATATTTCAGTACCTGAAACAAACATTGATCTTGATATCCTAGAGATTATATTTTAGTGAGAAATGTGGACAAATAAGTGGGCAACTACTGTCTAGTAGGTAATTAGTGATGATCTTGTAAGTGCTAAACAAGGAAGTATAGTATATTAGAAGAATATCTAATGTATATTTGGGAATTAAAACATAGAAGTGATATCTAAGGGGAGGCCTATAGACTGAATGGGAATAAATTAGCTTAAGAGTATTTGCAATGGGAAGGGGTTTGGCTGTGCGTGTGTGCGTGTGTGTGTGTGTGTGTGTGTGTGTGTTGGGGGTGGCAGAAGTAGAGCATAATGCACAAAGGCCTATAGGCAAAAAAGAACACAGCCAACTTCAAGAACCATTGAGTTGTCCATTAACATGAGATAACTCCTTAGTCAGCTGAAAAATATTTCGGTGACAGACTAAATCATCAGCCTAGTACTCTTCAAACTCTACCGCAGATTACTTCTGTGAAATTTTTTATTTTGTTTTGACTATCCAAGGGTACTTCACAATGTTATCAGAGGAGATTAGCACTAGAAATAATCCTTTCTCCACTATTTTTTTCTACCACTTCCCAGGTTTCAGAGAAATATATGGAACAGAGCTGTTGTGCATTAGATCAATAAGGGCTTTTCTGGAAGTTTCTGAGATCTCTTTATCATAGTTGACCCACTATTAAAGCATATTTAAAATTCTTTGACTTTTTTTTTTTTTTAAGATTTCATTTATTCATTTGACAGACAGAGATCACAAGTAGGCAGAGAGAGAGGAGGAAACAGGCTCTCTGCTCAGCAGGGCTCGATCCCAGCACTGTGGAATCATGACCTGAGCCGAAGGCAGAGGCCTTAACCCATTGAGCCACCCAGGCGCCCCTCTTTGACCTTTTTATGTTAAGTTTTTTAGGCCCTTCTTTTCTTTTTCTTTTCTTTTTTTTTTTTTTGAGAAGCTAAAGAAAATATCCTTGCCCTCAGGGAGTTTATAATCTAATTAAAGGCTTAACCAGATAGATAGCTATTTTGAGGATTGTGTACAGAAGTGAAAGCTTAACACTCTTAGAGATGAATGGCACATACATGGAATAAAAGTGAAGTTGGTACCTCACAACACTAAAAGGATTGGTAGGATTGGTTTAGTCATAAACAGAAGAACTACCCTTTATTTCAAACTTGGAACTGTGGGCCTTTTACTATATTAAACTCAACATAAAAATAGTCAAAATGCCTTTTAAGTAAGAATGTATGCCAAATGCTTTTTTTTTCCCTTGTGATAAAACCAAGAAAAAAATGACATAGAGTAAAAATATTGACTGCCCTTACTTTGTGAAAGTATTAGCAGGTACAGCATAATCCAGAAAGAAATTGCTCACAGGTCTCTTTTTAGGTTTCCATATGAAGCATTTCTATAAAGCACAAATAACAATGAGAACTGTTGCACAGAGATATAAATTATAAGCCAGAAGACTAGATTAGTAATACAGATTAAGAGAATTTTTTAACCTTGGCAGTACTGGAATGTGGGCCCAGATAATTCTTTGGTGGAGAGCTGTCTTGTACCGTGTAGGATGTTTGGCAGAATCCTGGTCTTTACTAGATGCCCCTTGGTTTGACACTGAAAAATTTCTCTAGGCATTGCCAAATGTCCCCTGGGTGGGGGTACAAAATCATCCCCATTTGAGACCAGAGGAATAGAATATTTTAAGAGATCACCAGTATGGATTAAGGCCATGGGAAAGGTTGAGAAAATCTACATACTATGTTTTGTTTTGTTTTTAGTTCTAATCATTGGTTTTTATTTGTTTTAGTGACCATTAGGCTATTACATTTGGTGAGAATATACACATTTGGAGGAAACTGAAGTCTAGGGTAGGTATGGAAAATAAAGCTATTTTATAACCTATATAAGCAAGAGAAGAATTGGATTAGAATGCATATGATAGTATTTGATTTAAGGATTACTCTGCTTACCTACAAAGGGCAGAGAGTTGAATTCTGTCATAATAGCCAACTGAGTTTCTTGTGTGGTAAAATCCAGGATGGCTCAAGAATACTGTCTTTGTATGGCAAAGAGGATTCCTATGGCAAATTTAGGGAAAGGAGACTGGAAGGTAAAAACATGTTTTTCTTCCTTTGGTAACCTTTCCCAACATAGTTTTGAAAGCAAGTTTTACATTAAAACAAAACAAAACTCATGTCAACCTAAGAGACAGTGTGTTGCGATTTCCCTTCTCCCCTTCTCTGAGCTGAAAGCACTTCATTCTACAAGACTCTCCATGTCCACCCTTTGGGGCCTGGTGTAACTTCAGTTTAAGGCTGCTGAAGGAGCACTGGATGTTGGGTCGGACTTCAATCTCTGTGGAAATGATGATGCTGGAATCAAACTTTCAATCTTTTCTAAATTTCTTTTTTATTGGCAGCCTGAATGGCCTACTTTATTCTTTTGCGGTTGGGCCTTCCATTAGACATTTGTTTTGTTGACATGTGAACGCTCTTTTGTCAAAGATTAACCACACTGCCTCCTCACAGGCAGGATGCCATTTAAGATAGTCCTTTACTAAATTCTTAGAGTAAGGATGTATGTCAGGCCAGTCAGGGGGCAAGTTTAGGTGACAGCTGATGATGGGTAGGCTTGGGGGCTCTCTCCTCATTGACCTGTTGAGAACATGGCCACAGGCAGAATTCGGGAGAAAGGCCTGATCCACAGTGCACACAGTTGAATGGGATTTAAGGATTCCTAATCCCATTTATGTTTTAAAACCTTTAGTAGCTCAAAACTGGTCACAAAGCAGCTAGCCTGGACAGTCACTTGGAAGGTGAAAAACCCCATGAAAGGGCTTGTGCAAACCTAGCAGGTCTGGGGTCTGAACTCCATGGACCGCCTCTAGTCCTACAATTCAACCCCACTTGAACCCTTTATGGCCCATATTTATATAAGGGCTTTTCATGCCGTTAAGTTATAACAGAATGTCATTGGGTCGTGCTCTGTAGGACAGAAACGGTCTGCGGAAAATGACAATCCCGAGTCTTGTGGTGTCATCCAAACCTTGTGAAATACATACAGCCAGAGTTTTCTTAAGCCTCAACAAAGAGCCTGTCTTGGCAATATACCTACCAGCCATATGGCAGTGTTTTATACATAATCAGAAAAAATAACTTTTGCAAACAATTTTAGCTACTTTGCCAGCAAAGCTCACAAAAACCTAAAGTTAAGAAAAGCTAGGCATTTGTTTAGTATAGAAATTTGAATTTATTACAGGCAAAATGTTTGAGATGTTTGTGATATATTTAGATTAATAGCACTTTTTTATCGCTAAATCCCCCGTTTGGCCTCCTATCGCCTACGGCTAGCTTAGTTTTGTGTCTTCACCTCGCCAGCGCATTGCCGAGTTATTCTTCCTTTTCCTCCTTTTTCTTCTGTGCCGTTCACAGTCTTCCTGTCCTTGGCACTTTCCCTTGGACTCATCTTCTGATTCATTTTGTTTACAACTCTGCTGTCTTCCTCTTTCCTGTTCAAACGAGCTGCCAGGTACCACTCTGCTGCTGACTTTTATTATCTTGCCTTGGTTTTCTTTTGAGCTCGCCTGATGCTTCATGTCCTTTTGCTGTGTGCTCTACTCCTAGCACTGTTAGGGAGTCTCTTTTGGCTCTGAAGAGCTGCATTTGAGTTCGGTGACGTCACTGTGATGTGTCTGAGAAACCCCCTTTATTGGGTCCCACGCCCTATCAAGTTATTTTCCTTCCATCTGTTGCAGATAGGTGACTCTGTGCAGGATAATAATGGACATATCCATGACTGCAGTGTATAAGTGTCTGATAGCATACGACTTGTGTCCATACTACAATTGTATTACTTATTTTAAAATACCTCTGCTTTGAGCCACACATCTACTAAAAATGCTTTATGTATTTCCTTTTGAGGCTTGGTTCACTTCAAGTCATGAGAAATGCTTTTGGGGGCCGTAGACTCAGCCAAAGGTGTTTTTGAGTTAGATAATAAATTTGAAGGGAGATCTTTGTATCCAAAACTTTTAAGAGTCCTCTATAAGGGATGCAGACAGCTTTTGCACTTGGCACAGTACCTTGAAGAAATTCAGGTGACAGTACAAGAAAAAAGCATGTGTATATGTATACACACATGCGCACGCACACGCACCCACCAAGTTGGGGAAGTGTGGCTAGCTTTTTACCAACACCCACTCAATCACTGCACAAGACATACGGTGCACTTTAGGAATAAGCGTATCAGACTTGAAAGAGTATAGTTCTGCCATAGTATTAGTAGTTTGGAACTTATCCAGGAAAATAAAAATAGGAGGGATTAGAGGGATAATGCAAGGTTATTATAAGTATTTATCAGTTATGGGTAAGATAAGTTAGTAGGGTAACAACCACCCCCATTCTCTTAAAATAGCTTCAGTTTTCAGACTTAACTCCCTACTAAAGCTTGGAGTCTTAGCTGAATGTTCTCAGATAAAGAAAAAGGTAAATGTAGGTTATGAATCCGTGGGCTGATCCCAGTGTTTTTCTTCTCTGTGGAGGGCCACAGACTGGGTTGTAAACAATAAACTCTGCATATTCATGAGATTAAATTTTTGGAACTTCTTAGAACCTCGTGGAGTTCTCCTCAAATTGATTATTTGAAAAACAACAAAAAAGCAACAATTACAAGTCACCCCTAAATGTTAATAAATGATTTTGCTTCATAAGAAGCTGGATTACTTCAGCATTTTTATTCATGGTAGTGTTTTTTTTTTTTTTAAATCACAAAATTTGTTTATTAAGTGTAGGGTTTAACAGGTCTTTAAAAATGTAACATTTCTTTACTCTTACAACTGTGGAACTAACAAAGATAGTGCTCTAAGTATAGCTTTTAATTAACACTTGGGAAAACATTAGTATCTCGAGTATAAGACAATTTTAAACTTCTATGTAAGAAAAAATAATGCTAAAATGTCACATCATAGAAATTTTATTTCAAGGCTTTTGAGTTTTATATGGTTTGATAAGCTATAGAAATTGGATTACCTTAATCAATCTGAAAGTATGCAGGACAAATACAGTCATATTCATGTTGCTGAGTAGAAATGCAATTTATAAAGCCGTACGTGGAATACTCAGTAATATCACCATTTATAAGAACATAAATAGTAGTGTTAAGTTTTCCAATACCTGTATCAGCATGACATCAGCCATCTCCAAATTTTCAAAATTAATAACAGGAAAATGGCAAATTTTGCATCATGAGTCCCCAGAAGTAAAATACAGAGCCAGCCATTAAAAGGTGAAAATAGAACAGAAAAATAAAACGCCAGATAAAGCAGAGTTGCCTTGTGTGTTAACTGTGTAAAAGACAAATTTGATAAACATTTTTATTCTGTTCTCAAAACACAAGCAGCTTAGCTTTAAAATTTCATCAGATCACTATTAGGCTTACAAGGCATTACCGAACCTTCTGAAAAAAAAAAAAAAAACAGTTAAATTCCATTTCAAAGCACTGTAGTGAGCACAGGAAACCTGCAACAAGCCTTTAGTATCATTTGGATAAGAAATAAGGGAGACTCAAAGCAAAAATATCAAAAGGTCAAGAGGATTCTTTACTCTCAGTAATTGCCTTGAAGGCTTTTTTTCTTCTCCTTTTTTCCCCCCTTGATACATTGTTTTTAAAGGCTTGTCTAAGATGTGAAAATATAATGATGCAATCATAGTAAGAATTCAGAAATCATCCGGGAAGGTGAAAGGACTTTCCTATTTCTCATTTGGCTACCGAAGGGTCGCTAGATCGGCAGGCCTAGAAAGGCCAAAGTCTTCTACATTTTGGTACAATTTCATTTGATTTGAAATACATTTTCCCAGTTTAAAAATGGTAACTATCTCACAGTGCAATTGAAACTTGCCTTGTGTCAAAAACAGGAAATTCTAAGGAGAAATAGACTGGATACATGTCAGATGTTTCTCTTCTTTTTTTTTTTTTTTCCTTCTCACTTTCTTTTTTAGACACACAAAACCCATATGCACACACATATATTAATATATATAATATATGCAGATATTGATGGAATTCTGTGAGTTGAAAGAGGAGGAAGATGTCTTGAAGGATCCCTATCTCTCCCAGCAGATTTGTGCTATTATCACTGAAATGTGGCCTTCAGTCTTGAAACAGTTAAAAGAGTTCTACGGCCACAAAAGAAGAGATGTCTTCAGAATTATCTCCCGCCTCACATTTGCTCTTAGGCAAGCAGTTTAAAAAAGCCCAGTGATTGAGCCAGTGATCCAATTTGAAATGCAGAAATGATTAGAGCTGCTTGCCTCATTTCATATCGAAATTCTCTGATTTATGACAGGGCTGCAGCCAAGATCTATCTCCAAAGGGAATTAGTGTGCAAGTTTGCATATTTTTGTTATTTAGGTTTCTGATAGCAGCTGCTAGCTAGAAATACGGAACTGGGAGGTGGCGGGGCAAGGATTTTCAGCCACTGGAGCAAGAGAAAGATAAGAGCTTTCTGTTGAGGACATCGAGACCCCTTGACCAGCATGTATCTGTGTTACATATGCTTCTTCTATGTGTGTATATTTAAGAACTTGTTAATGGTGTAGATGTGAGTGTATGTATATGCATAAATTATGAGGTTCAGGGAGCCCAGGAGTGTATCGGAATGGTTAATTCTAGTAACGGAGCAAAGAATTACCAAAATTCCGTCTCCATGTTTTAACTAGTGGAATTTTAATGAGGCATAATACTTCAATCATGCAACTGACCTGTGGGGCAGAGTATAGAACATATAATGAAACAGAAATAGAATTCTGAAAAAAAAATTATTACCTTATCTGGAATTTACATGAAGTGTTAACAGGAAATTATGCAGCAGTTATAAATGAAAAATATGGGATTTAATGTACTTATTAATAAAGATTTGTTACATACATGATACCAGTGTCCCAAATCTGCTGTCCGCAGCTGTCCCCAATTTCTAATGTTTCTGTCCTCAGATGCCTCATTTAGAGTCATCTTATTACCATGGAAGCTAATGCCAGTTTCTCTTCAGTGAGTATTCCATTCCAAGGGAAAAAAAAATAAAGAAAGAAAAGAAATATCTTTGTGCACAAGTCAAGGTGTGCAGACTTTCTATCAGTTACATTAAAATATTAAACACACACACACACACACACACACACACACATGCCTGCATACAGCTACCTTAGGCCGGACCCGTCCTTTCTTTAAATTTGTAGATCTGAATCACTGTTGGCAAAAACAAAAAAACCATGATTCTTCAAGTAAAAAAATTCCCTTGAAAGAAAGATGGGCGATTGTCAGTCTACATTAGTCCTGCGAAGAGCAAAGAACTCGTCGTGGGAAAGTTTATTACCTTCGCTGGTCTCTGGCTCCATATGGAGTCATTATAGCCTCAAGTCGTAGCACTGCTCCTCGGCTGACCTTCCTATAATGCAGCTGGGCTTCTAGGTATTAAAACCACTCTCATATTTCACTGACTATTCTCCAGGGGACCCAGGGTTATTGTAGTAAAAACTTTAAATTTTGATTATCTTGTTCGTTGACAAAGAATGCAATAAGATCTTTAAAGACATCTTAAAATGCCTGAGTTATTCCTTTTAAATCAACTCATCTCTTCTGTTGTGGGGCTTTTTGACTTCTCCTTATCTTGCCTAATTCAGGACAATAACCCTCCATGTGGCTGATGTCGCTTTGTATTTAGGAAGAATATTGTACCAATATTGCAAAAAATTATTTTCTAGAAGATTCTTCCATCCCCCCACAAAAGTTCTGCCGATAAAGTTTAACTTCTTTCGGCCTTTTAAAACAGAATGAAGCCTTCTTTAGTACTGTGGCATTTTATAATTACTTTTTAAACATGTTGAGATTATTTTGAGTATTTATTATTGTAGATCTTTCAGTTCTAACTTGCAAAAGCTCACAGTTCTAACTTAGAGTGAGTCATTTTATTCAGAACCTAAATATTAATGTTACTGTTTGTAGTGCCAGGGACTAGCTTGGTGTTTGGTTGTTTTATATTTCTGTTAACTATGTGAAGCTGATCTAGTTCTTCCGTGTTACAGAGGGGGAAACTGAGGTTTTCAGTGATTCCTCCAAAAGCACTCACTTAATAAGTGCAAATCCTGGATTTGAGCTTAAGTCTGACTTAAAAGTTCTTCACTATTTACATAGCTCCCTACAGTTACGTTCTAATCATGGCACTCATGAGCCTTTGTGTTCATCATGATTCACTCTTTAAGTCTTTCATTGATTCAACACACACTTGTTGAATCCTTGCCATGAGCCCATCACTGTGCAAGAGAATAGGAATAAACAAATGACTTAGATTTAGCCTTTCCCCTCAAGGAGCTCAGTCTAATGAGAGAAGCAGCTATGTAGAAATATGACTATAATATAGTAAGATGATTTCTGATATAGGCGTATATGAGAAATTTTTTTTTCTTTTTTCCAAAGAAAATAAGCAAAAGAAAAAAAAAAGAAAACAATAGAAACAAACTCAGGCTAACTTAGGCAGAAACAGAATTTATAGGGCAGATACGGGAGTTTCACAGAATCACTAGGAGGTCCGAGAACCAGGTTTAGGGAAGGGCAGGAGTCAAGGCAGTTTGAGGATGGCAGATGTCTGGGAGTAGGAACCAGTGTACAGTCTTGTCATGGCACTTTTCAGAGGCAAGAATGAGCTCCAACAAGTGTTGGTGTTTTTTTCTTTGTTTGTTTAAGAAGTAGGTCCAGGAGAGGAGTGCCCACTCAATCCAGCATGGGACACATCTCTGCCACTTGGCTAGGGAAGGAAGGGCTCTTCAATTATTACCCCAGTGCGTGTGTCCAAAGGAAGAATTGCCCAAGAAGACATGGAGAGCTATTATCAAGTGGAACTGGACCAGATGCTGGCCAGCCATAAAACAGAAATTATCTGAGTATGAAAATGGAACATTTAATTGTCTTAAGTGCTCAAGGAAGGGTGACTTTCAGAAAAAAATTTGGAGGATTAATTTACTCAGCAAATAATGTAAATAATATAATGATATAAATTCCAAGGAAAGGCAAAAGCATAGACAAAGGTATGAAGGCATGAAACAAACACATATTTGGGGCTAATAATGAGTAAAACGAAGGATTAGTGACCAGAGAGTGGGAAACTTTCCATGCCACGTCAAGGAATCTGGATTTCATTTTCTGTTTGTTTGGTGAAGGACCAGAGAAGTTAAATATGGTGAAATTTTTTTGCCAACATTTTAAAATCCATGTCACAGCTAAGCCCATCTCTTTTATTGTCTCTAGCCATTGGATGAGCACATAACTACTTCTCACATCTCTTGTAATCTATGTATTCTTCAGGATTAAATACGAGAGAGAATTGTATAATGTTCACTAATATACTATAATTGGTTTCTAGTATCATCCAGAATCTATGTGTACTTTCAAACAACCTGAAGAGAGAAGCAGAGTAAGCAGAATTACCTGATGTCTTACTTTTGTTCAAAAGAAAAACAAGCAATGACTGGTTGTGTAATAAAATTGACAAAAATGGGTGAAGCCTTTCAGTATTTAGTACACAGTAATTCTGTGTACTCATTAAACACTTATGGCAAGTAGCAGTAACCATATCAGAACAGAAGAGGAGGTTATAAATTGTATGAGTAGAAACATGTTGAGATTCTCTGATAGTTACATGCCTTGTCTAGGCAGATTAAAAGGAGTAGAAATGAATGAAGAGAAATCACCAAGAGGAGAGAAAACAAAGCAGATGATAAAAGTCAGAGAAAGAGTAAGGGGTTTTATTAATTCTCTTTTTCCTTCATTCTGCATTTTCAAAAAAAAAAAAAAAAAAGAAAACCAAAGAATTCCATTTATAATGAGTAACACCATCCCAGTTGTAAAGAGCTTTGCACTCTCCCTAACTATTCTGGTACATTGTACCTAGAGAAAGAGCATATTCTTTTTCTTGTGAAAACCTTTACCACTTTAGCATCTTCCCTAAAGCTTCTGGAAGTTTCTTAGTCTGATTTGGGATCCAGAGCTGCTTCTGCATAGCAGTGGTGAGAAAAGAGCCCATGATAGTTAAATCATATCTTTTCTATGAGAATTGAACTATCCTGTGGTTATCCTGTAGTAACTCATGCCAGAGGGGAAGATCTTAGAGTATCAGATCTTGATCTGTGTTTTTGTGGAGGTGGTTATAAGATTCCTAAGTAGATAACGCCCTTGAGGGGAGAGAAATCTTGGGACTCTTTTTTATCTCTGAAACCTCAACCAAGCAAGGCAATGTCTGTGGTGATTTTCACTTATGACACCCAGGAAAGGGACAGACATACTGTAGTCACCCCATTGCTTCTTGTTTCTTTACTCCAGAAGTTTAGTTAAAGCTGTTGTTCTTTGGGAAGTAGAATTCAGATTATACACGTAAGTATCCATTTGTTTCACATATTTGTGACTTCATTCCAAATACCTCTTTGGCGTAATAGCTGTGTCCTTACCATTACCCGGTGTATATGAAAGCTGTGCTCTGCTGTCAGTGGCTAAAAGGGGCCGGGCCTTATTAACAGGAGCAGAATTTTTGGCTCAAGTTGAATGTTAGGGCCCTCTTATTCCTGAATATCAGAAAGAAACCTCTGGATTGGCAGGAATTGATTTGATGGTCAGGTTTAAAAATGCTGACTTGTTTTCTATATATACATGTCTAATCGTCTTAGAAATTGATATAATTTGGGTGACAGTAATAGCAAATGATGACATGGTTCTACTTATTTAAAACTGGGTGTGGAGATGATGTGTTTCAATTATTTTTCCATGTATGAGGCTTTATGTGTGTTTGCTCATGACAGGAAGAACAGACTTAAACCTTTCACCTTTGATTTTTCTCAGAAACAAACTGTGTATATCCTCATTAACGCCCGATAAAAGCACAGCTGTTTATTAAGGACAATGATAAAAGGATACAGATTTTTTTGTTTTCTTTCCCTTTAAGTTTTTCATTTCCAATATCCTTCTTGTTTTTCTCCTATTTAACACAAATAAATATTCTAATGATAATGACAGTGGTATCAACCCATCTTAATTAAATAATAAGAGGATAGCATAATAATATATTTGAGTTATCCTAAGTTAGTGAGGAAAATCTCCATATACTGCAGCATGCTTTAAATGGTCTTCTATTTAATTTTTTCCCATGAATAGTGTCTTTCACTTGGGAATGATAGTGAATCAAATTCCTAATAGTACCGCTGCACTATAACTACATTATATAAGACTATTAATGAGGATAAATATTAAATTTGAATAGATATTGCAGGTGTGAGACATCAAATGAGAACTCCAAAGGATTAATTTCTACAGAGGATCATTATTTAAGTTCTTTCCAGTCCTGTTATTCTGCTGCATAAAACTTAACTTTAGTACCTCTCTGGACTGTTATAACATCTGTTGTTCTTGGGGGAAAAAGAGTCTTCTTTTTTCCTTCTTCTGCTTCTTCTTTTTGGTCAGAAATGGCTGTGTTATTCTGCGGTGTTGGCCCAGAATGCCTTGCAGGGAGTAAGCTGTGTTTTCGTGTTCTGACTAATTAATTCCCATGAGATCTGCTCCTTACAACCAGACTCGCTCGCTCGGAGTCCAGCAGTGGGAAGTACTGCCTTTGGGAAGGTCACTTGACAAAGCTGTACTACCCATACATGATGATCATCATGTAAATAAAAAAGAGGGCAAATGATAAGAGACTTGAAATCCAGGGAAATTTTATGAGAGGACATTGATCTGAATTATCACTGTTATTTTCATAAAAGGCTTTTGATCTGTCACCATGAGCAAATTTTCAACTTGCCAAGTTGTAATTGTCGTCTTTTAGCTTTGCTTCGTCAAGTTGCTCAAATGTGATGAAATTTTATGGACCAGCTAGAAGAACTTTCCGGAAAACTGTCAATTCTTCCCTTCACCTCCCTTCATAAATAAAATCACTCGGTACCCGTTCACAAAGTATCACCCCTCACCTTACAGCTTCTCCTATGAAATAAATGACTTTTGTTTCCCAGATGCTGATTTTCTTCCTTTGCCTCCTTGTTCCTACATCTGCCTTATAAAAAGAATTGGTTTTAATTTCTTGGGACTGACCAAGAAAGATAATGAAGTCCTTTCAAAAACTCTTTATGTGTGAAACCCTGAAGAAAACCCTAGAGCCTTCTTACTTCTAGCAACCAATTACTATATACAAAAAACTTTCTCCAATTATGAAGTCCACTAATGCGTCCTGCACAGACTCAATTTCACAAACCTTGTTGCAGCGGCAGCGTTCACATAATTAACAGGAAGACACTGCATGTGGCCAGACCTTTTGCTAATTGATTAAATGAGTCTATTCCTAAATCAGATTCTAATCACACTGGCCGAGAGCTATGGATCATCGCGTCTCTAACAGAATCTGCAAAAGTCTAAAATGTGCCTCTACCAAAAAAAAAAAAAAAAAAAAGGCACAATACTCAACAGAGAACTGCTTCAAAATTGAACCACACACACAATAAAAAATAAAATTAAAAAAAAAGACCACATTGCTCTCTTGAAATGCCACTCTCCCCCCAGCTGGCTTTCTTTAGTATTCCCACTTCTATTTGATCCTTGTCTCTTTGCGATTCTGCGATTCATTATCCACACCTAAATGATACAAAACATGCCCTACTTCGGGCTGGCTTCATGATTATTTTAGTTAACAAGTGCTGGATAGTTTGCCTGCAGTTTCCTAGTAAAACACAGAACCGCCTATCTGTTCGTTAGGGTTTTTTTTTTTTTTCTCTCTCTTCTTTTTTCTTTCTCCTTCTTTTTGCTTTCTTCCTTTCTTCTTCTTCTTCTTCTTCTTCTTCTTCTTCTTCTTCTTCTTCTTCTTCTTCTTCTTCTTTTTTCCCTTAAAGAAGGCCATGGTGTTCCCTAAGGGTTGTGAGAGAAGTTCATCCCATTGAACTGGTCAGCAAGATATCATTAGCTCGTTGTGTACATGAAATCCAGGGGTTAGAGCACCGAGCGTCACAAGCCAGTTTCTTTACCTCCTTGAGCTGATCAGAGGATCAGAGTATCAAGGAAGGATTAGCACTGACTTGGGATTTGTGTGATTGGTTAATTTATTGCGGCAATGGCAGGCCTTTCATCTATGGCAACATTTAATCAGCACAGCCATGGAGGCTATTACCGGTTAGCTCCTTTCTCAAGTCAGCCAGGGCTGTACCATCAGCCCTATCACAACTCCCCTGAAATTTCCAAATTATCTGGAACAGGCTTTAGCCTCACAGTAATAAAAATTAGAAGAGATTCCTGATAGCACGGGTGGAAAAAGCTTTCACTTGCACAGGGCAAATTATAAATAGTATGAACGTGCACTTTAAAAAAAAAAAATTCTCCACCTCTTAAGAGATGTGCAGGACTTATCACCCCTGCTCTGATCCAAATCCTCATGGTTGAAAATTTATATTAGATTTTATCAGAGAGGCCTAAGTCTAGAAAAATCAATGAAGGTTATCTTTTATGTTGCAGGAACTTGTGGAAATATTGATTTTCATTTTATAGTGAATTTGGAGCATGAGTTGGTAATCACTGCTGAGCCGACCACAATGTTTGCCTACTGTATCTTTTACTGAGTTTTGCTCAAGTATTTAAGATAGTATATTCCTGTTGATTTTAGTCTATAGTGTACAGGCAGATGTTCCTAAAACAGAAAGTTGTACTTGATCATAAAAAATACACTCCAAAGCTTTGTATTTATGACATTGAGTTTAGTATTTGGAGCCTATAGTTTGTCTGTTAATGGTAGATTTTGGAATAAAATATAACTCTGAAATTAATGTAAAGTATTTCTTCTTGGCTTCCTTTAAATTTACAGACCAAGAGAAGATTTTTTAAAAGTAAAAAAAAAAAAAACACCCTGCACACATACAAGAAGTGATAATGTGAAATACCAAGTTTCTACTGAAAAAGAGAAAAAGAGAGATTTCATTTTTTTTCAGTGAACTAGTATATCTTGATAAATGATAGATATTGGCCAAAATGTTCCCCTCTTGTAGTTTTCATGTGTCTTTATTCATTCCCTTGAACTTACTACTTTATTTTTATTTCACCTTCCTTCTTTTATTTAACTTAAAATGCTTCCTAGTTGCTATAAGCTAAACAGCTTTGGGGGACAAAATTACTCATTTTTGATGTGTTTGAAATAGTAAATCATCTTTCTTCCTACCTCATTTGTTCCTATTTTTACAGAATAAAAGTATGATGTCTTGTGTTATCATGGCTTATTTGTAACGTGTATCTAAGGTTTTTATACTGATAATCTTAATTCAAGAAGAGAAACTTGCTTATAAGTAATCACCCTACGATAGGCTTACGAATGTTTATTAGTGACCAAATCCTTTAGACTTTAGCATGACTGTTGCAGCATTCTGTCAGATTTTCTGAGAAAATAATGCCTTTTCTAGTCACTGTGGATATTTTAAAATGAAAATAAATTCAGACATTCTTGTATTTATTTTGTGCTAAGTCCTAGATCGTCATTCAGTATCGGCTTCAATTTTCTCCTCTCAGTCCAACAGAGTTCAATGACGAACTCCCCTGGGTTCCACGGGTGAGCCGTCTTCTTCCTCCTCCCTCTCACTTTCCGTCATTCCCCTGAACTTATGCTTGGCAGCCGGCAAAGAATCATTTCTCTCAATCACCACCTAAAGCCATGCTCTATACTGCAAAGCTCTGGGGAATAGCCAACAGTCTTTTTATTCCTCCGAACATACCCAAAAGATATCTAAGCCAAAGAATTAACAAGATAACATACGAAAACGCTGAGCCCAGTAGCTGGCACGTGGTAGGGCCCACAGATGGCAGCTACTGGTTCCATTATTGCTTGGGAAAGTCTACGAGGGCACTCTAGAGAATTTGTCACCTGTTCCCTGAGTTTGTCCCCTAATTAACTGGATTTGGACGTGTCTATTCATGGCCAACCTTGGGTGTAATGGTGACAAAATTGTTCATTTTCTAGCTCCCCCTGCCCTGTCCCCCTTGTTCGTCTCTCCCCCCCCCCCCAAGCTCTTATGCCTTTACTTTTCCTTCCTCTTCAGTTCTAAACTAGAGCAACTACATCTAAAAGTAAAAATAGTGGCATAATCTATGTTTGGATGTAGCCCTCTTGCCCTGTCTTTTGTCCGCTCTATGCTTCTTCTCCATCAGAAATAGGATGTCAAGACAGGTGGGCACAGGGAATGCTGAAGCTTTGTAGAAAGTCACACTGTGTGGATGATGGTGCCTGGATTTTAGACCTGGGTTTCTCTCTTTTCTATGAGCCTTGATGAAGTAAGTGATAATGTATTAAGGATGCTTGGCCGGAAACAATAGGAAGGTAGTTGAACCAGTTTTTTAAAAAGGGACACATTTATTATCAGAACTATGAAGTGCCTATGGAAACCAAGAGGAGGATTTCACTGGGCTTCAAGATTTATTTTACCAAAGATCCTCAAAAGCCATTAGAATAACTTCAAGGTTGGTTATGGCTTCTGGTTTCTTCTACTCTGGTCTATTTTCCTTCCTTTCACTTCCAGCTGCTCCTACCCTGGGGAGAAGCCTCCACACCTCACAGCTCACGGTTGCACCCACCAGTGATAAATGCCTTTGCTTCTTTCAGTTCTATTACTGAAAGCACTATAGAAGGGACTTACTGTCCTAGGATAGGAAAAGTGTCCATCTCTGGACCAAGGCTATAAGGTAAAGGAGAAGCAACGCTCAGAAAGGTACAGATTCTGTGCAATTTCCCACTGTGCCTCCTATAACCAGAGACCATATAGACTGCCTTCCAAATCTGAAGACCTCTCGTGTAGCAAAATGATTGATGTTATTCTGTGGAAGCAAATTATAGGAAGGTAGATTTCAAACAGTGTAAATATGGGATATGTTTCCTTATAAATTAGTGAGTTGGTCTCTTTGCCTGGTTACTAGAAATATTCAACTTTGGGGAAATACACCCTAGTAATATTAGTCACTATGACTTATATTTCCTACCTGATGTATTCTAGAGGAGAAGCTTGCATTAATTTGAACTAGACCCAGGGAAATCTCAAGATTCTAAAATTAAATTTCATCAAGTAAAGGTTTATAAAAACCTTTAAAAAGGTTTATAAACTATAACACATTTTAAAGTAAATCAGCCCATGAAATGTTTTGTGTGTATGATGTATATGTGTACATTGTACATAAATAAATTTGTGTATATATATTATGCATTTGTGTGCTTGTGACAAATTTTACTTTCTTCTGCTAATTTTGACCACAAATTTGACATCCATATGCGCCAGCACTGAATATTTTACGAGGTATAGTTTAGGCTAATTTCCATTAAGATATTATTTGGTGGGGCGCCTGGGTGGCTCAGCGGGTTAAAGCATCTGCTTTTGGCTCGGGTCATGATCCCAAGGTCCTGGGATCAAGCCCCGCATCAGGCTCTCTGCTCAGCAGGGAGCCTGCTTTCCTTCCTCTCTCTCTGCCTGCCTCTCTGCCTACTTGTGATCTCTGTCTGTCAAATAAATTTTAAAAAATAGTAAATTTAAAAAAATTTAAAAACACTCATAAAAAATTAAAAAAAGATATTATTTGGTAAGTGACCCGTTCAAACCACAGGAGTTTAGAAGCTTTCATGGCTTTTTCTGTCATTGTTGTTAGAGTCTGCATAAAGCTTACAGATTAGATATCTTTAAATCAGGTCACATTTTACATGATATCCACCACAATTGAGGAAATTATGCCAGGCAGCTTATGGATAATGTATTTTCAGTAAGTTTTATTTTATAAATAAATAACAAACTCAACTTTGTTTGATAGACTTACACATGTACTGTGATACACAGAGAATTTTACTATGATATATTTCATGATTTTTCATAGTAAAGGAATATGCATCCTTTCTCCATATGGTAGCTCTTTGCTGCCAAAAATTTTATGGTGTTAGGCAATTGCAAAGGGATTCCATACCAAAAGGTGCTTCATCTTTGGTTACCTCAGATAAAATAAGACTTGGCATAGAGCATGCTGCTGCAGTTACAGCAATGTTCTACAGATCTAGAAGGACGCAAATTCTTGCTTAGAGCATATAGGAATGCTCAGATATTTTGTCCCTGAGTTACTATGATATATGATAGCGTAAATCTTTATAACATACCAATTAACTTAGTCTGGAGGCAGAATAAAAACTTAATATCAAGGCTATTAATAGGGGCGCCTGGGTGGCCTCTGCCTTTGGCTCGGGTCATGATCCCAGGGTTCTGGGATGGAACCCCGCATCGGGCTCTCTGCTCAGCAGGGAGCCTTCTCCCCCCGCCCCCACCACCTCTTGTCTGCCTCTCTGCCTACTTGTGATCACTGTCTGTTAAATAAATAAATAAAATCTTTTTTTTTTTTTAAAGGATATTACTATACAATGACAAATGGTTCTGCCAAATTAATAATAACAGACTAACTGTGGTAAGGACAAGGATCTTTGTGGAGGAATGTATGTTTTCCTCCCACAGCGTGACTGCTCATTGTTGGATGTTTTCTTCCTCTAAGAGATAAAGGTGCCTCCAGTCTGTGAGTGATGAGTCTTAACCAGAATTGTCATGCCGCATGGTTCTGCAGTGGCTCTCGTTTCTGTGTTTAAATATCCATAAACTCTTTGAAAATATGGAAATCATGATCTCTTGTATTAGTGCAGGTAAGAGCCCTACCTGGATCGTTCATTAGCAGCGTAATTGTCATGATGTTAATTGAACTATTTCAACTTCAGTTTCCTCATTTGTTCAAAAAAAGAAAAGTGACGGGTAAAGTCCAGTTCTTACCTTGCTTGGCTGTAAAGACTTACACAATTCTTGTTTTGCTTAGCCTGTTATTCCCTCTGCCTGAAACTCTTCTGTAGCTTGGTTTCCATGACAGGGTGCTCTGTTCTCTTCACCTCACTGGGTGCACTTTTGCAGTTCCCTTGGCTGACAAACGACCCTCTAAGTGTTGGTACACACCAGGACTCAATCTTGAGGTTCTACTCTTTTCTGTAGATGATCTCCTACCCCAAGGGTCTGACTGCTAGAAATAAACTCATGATTGCTAAATTTAAATCTCAGTCCCAGCCTCTCCTCTGAGTTCCAAACTCCTATTTTTAACGGCCTACCTGACATTTCCATGTCACAATAAAGATGTAGAGATCAGAAGTCCAAACCATAAACCCTAGAAGATCATTCTTCTTTGAGTCTTTTGATAAATGACACCATTTATTGGGACAGATGCCACCACAGTTGACCCAGCTGTTAAGACCCCAAACCTAGGATTTATCCTTGATTCCAATCTTTTCTTCCCTGACTGTATATCCAGCAAGCCAGTGAAGTTCACTTTCAAAATCTGATCACCTTCTACCACCTCCAGAGTGAGCATCCTGATGGAGGCCATTCTAGCTCTCACCAGGGGTCCTAGCGGCAACCGGAAATCATTTCCTTCCATTCATTTGTGTCCCCTAGAAACCGTTCTTCATTGGCTACTTCCATATGTTAGTCACAGCGTGCTGTTCCCCAAACCAGCCACACTTGGAAGTCAAATCTGAACGCTTTAGCATGGCTGGCAAAGGACAGCCCGTCTCCTTCTACCTGTTTGCTCTGCTGAATGCACCATGACCATGTTGGCCCCCTTGCTTTTATGGAATATGCCAAATATTCCAACCATAATGTCTGCATTTGTTATTCCCTCTGCCTTGGACATTTCACTTCTAGATTGTCACATGGCTCATTAATGACACTTATTCAGTGACATACCCAGATGTTCTCTCTGCAGCAGGGCCTTCTCTAGACAATCAAACAAAACAAAGCAAATAAGCGAAGCTCTTTCATTGCCTCTCTTACGTTTTTTAAGAGAGAGCTCGCATGCAAGTGGGTAGGAAAGGGCAGGGAGTGGGGAGAGAGAGAGAGAGAGAATCTTAAGCAGACTCCACTCAGTGTGGAGCCCAACTGGGGCTTAGCCCCATAACCCTAAGATCATGACCTGAACCAAAATTAAGAGTTGGACAGACACTAACCGACTTAGCCACCCAGGCACCCCTCTCATTGTCTTTTTTTTTTTTTTTTTTAAATCTCTGGTTTACCTAAATTTACATATATTTACTATTGATGTACTTATTCTTTTTTGTTCCTAACAAGATAGTGAATTAATTAGAGGAGGAAAGATATCTCTTAAATTTCACTATTTCATCAGCACCTAAAACACACCCAGTAGTATTTGTGGAACATATGAGTGAATGAAATGACGTTTTTAAAAGATTTTCTTTTTATACTTTTCAGTTTTTTTTTATTTAAATAATCTCTATACCCCATGTGGGGCTCAAACTCACAACCCTGAGATCAAGCTCCTCTGACTGACCAGCGAGGCACCCCTAAAAAGAAGCTAGCATCGTGTTTGGAAGTTCAGGAAGTGTTCATTTTCTTGGCATCTGGGTAGCTCAGTCAGTTAAGCATCTGCTTTCAGCTCAGGTCATGAACTCGGGGTCCTGGGATTGAGTCCAATATTGGGCTCAAGCAGAGAGTCTGCTTCTCCCTCTCCCTCTGTCTCCCCATCCCAATCATTCTTGCTTTCTCTAAATAAAATCAAATCTTAAAAAAGAGAGAGAGAGATAGAAAAGTGTTCATCTTCATTCCCTTTCTCATTCTTGAGTGAATTACTTTGAAATGATTCCTATATAAAGCTCTAGTTTAAATAGTCATTTTGCTTAAAACATTAACAATGTTGAGGATCTCTATTTAGGTTTTCAAGACACTAATGCCATTGCAAGGCAGCTGAGATAGTGAAAAGTTTGACGTTTAAATTCTGTCTTCACTATTCTTTCAGTTACCGACCGTAGAGAAATTAATACATTTCTGAACCCCAATTTTATAACCAAAAAATGTGATTAATAATTACCTTAAAAATTTTTTCCTGTAAAGAGAAAATAATATATTTGTTTACCTCATGTAATATTTGAAATTGAGTAGGTACTTAATAAATACGACTTGTATCTGGAGATAGTAATTCCTTCCAAGTTAATGCTCCCAGCAAATTAAATTAGCAACTGATCTATTGTTTCATCTATATCATTAATATAATTGATAAATAATCCCAGACAGAGGACTGACAGTTGTAGACTTCTAAATGTGGTTGTTGAGCCATAAGCAACTATTCTTTGAAAATCCCTTATAATTAGTTTCTGTGTTGATTTGGATAAAGTGTATTTTAGTAGCTTTTAGGGCTTTTCGAGCATTTCATGTGAAATAGTTGTTTAAAGAGAATAAAGAATTGTCATATCAGCCTGATTGGTTTCTCATTCTTATAGGAGAAAACAGGGTGAGAAAATTATGTTGATTTGTTGAGACTTGTCCAGTGCAATACCACACTTAATCTTTAATGCCCTCCATCTTAAGAAAAAAATGTATTTGGTATAGCTCGCTTAAGTATTCTTCAGGCATTTTTCTTGACTGCCCAACCCAGTTCAGATTCAAAGTTACGCTTTGCCTGTGAGCTCTTTCTTGGTCCTCTTGCATCTCATGTTGCTCTGAATCATGATCATTGGAGTCTGCAACAAAGTTTGATGTTTTCTCAAATTGCCTTGTGTGTCAGTGTCTTGGCCCTTTAATTTTAAACACTAAGCATTTTCCTAAGTACTATTTCATTGGTTCTTTCTCCCGTTAAGTGACTTCTTTTTCTTCCTGCATGTTATTTATATTCTAATAAACCAGAGGCAACAAAAAAATAAACAAAAAAATAGTTGGGGTGTGTGTGTGTGTGTGTGTAGAGAGAGAGAGAGATAAAGCAAATATTTATCAGCCTTTTCCATGTCTGCTTTTAAATATTATCTCTTCACCTCCTAAAAAGGTTATAACATTTTATTATATTGATTTCTATTTCTACTTTCTAGTCCTGATTATGTGTTTTCTCCATTCTTCTTGTGTATATATATATATAATTTTTGAATTTTAGATATTTTAATTGAGTTGGTATAATATGTTGAGGGTAGAGCTCAGGCCCTGTAGTCAAAAGCCTGGTTCTTAATCTGGACTCTGTCACCATGAAGCTTGTGGTTCTGGGCCACCTACTTTACCATTCTCTGTGCTCCATTTAACTGATCTTGTGAGTGGAGATATTAACATGTCATACATACGTATTTTGTGAGTTTTAAAAGCGGTTGTGTTCCTAAAGTACAAAGCACAAAGGCTGGCATAGAGTAAGCACTCAAGAAACACTGACCATTAATGTCATTAGGTTAATAATAAATTATTATTGGCTATATTTTCTCTCTCCTTGTGGACAATTATACATCACCTTTTGGTAACATTCCCATTTTGGCTTAATATTACCAAATTGCAGAATTAGCTTGAAGAAACCTATTCCAGCCCGTATTTTCAAATAACAAAACTGAACTTTTGAGAAAGGACTTAGCTGATCACATACCTAATTACAGAAAGCATTATTTCCCATACCCTGATCATCATTCTTACCACAATTTGATTACTTGCTTGTTTTTATGAATCTTCTCCTTAACTGACATGTATCCCCCTACAAGTTGTCCTCAGTTTTACTCTCCCTGGACTGAGTAAGGCATTCTTTTCATACCCTTTCCTTTCTTCTTTCCTCACTTCCTTCCTTTTTTCCTTTCTTCCTTCCTTCCTTTCAAGATTTACCTATTTATTTAAGAAGAAAGGGAAGGGCAGAGGGACAGAATCTTTCAGGCAGACTCCCAGCTGAGTGTGGAGTCCAGCTCTGAACTGCACATGGAGCTCAATTCCAAGACCCATGAGATCATAAACTGAGCCAAAATCAAGAATTGAACACTTAATTGATTGAGCCACCCAGGTGTCCCAACTCTATACTAACTTTCTAATAACACTAATAAAGTTTTCCCCACTTTGATTGAGGATTTCCACGTAGGCTCCTCAGATCTTTTCAAACTACTTGGCCCCTCCTCCTCCCCTTCTCAGCTACCCCTTGTCCTACTGACTTGCAGGATTGGCTTGCAAGGAGGTAGCGCCCTAACAGTGTGGTTTTAGAGGTAAAGAGGCAAAATCAGTTGCTTCCTTACAGTTGTCCCTTCCTCCCATTGGTGGATAACTAGTTTGGTGGTGCAAATTTTACCTTTTAAACTTAAAAGTTGGTTTATTGATGAAGTGTGAGTGCCTCTAGGTGAGAAAATACTTAGAAGTCAAATGAACTCTATCTGATATGAATGAACTCTATCTCTTCCTCTGAGAAAAGAGGAAGGAGACACAGAACGACCCTGCTGTCTCAGAAGAGCAGCTTCTCTCACTTTCTCATGCATTAACATTTTGCATTCCCCCAGTTAATAATGAGTTATGTTTGATTCATTAAGTGCTCCATGAGGAAGTGACCATTGAGAATATTAGTTCATTCTTTTCACAGAGACAGAAACTGTAACTCCGAAGAGTAGAATGCATTGGTCCAAGGTCACCTCTTTGGGGCACCAGATAGCCTCCCTTATCATCTCACTAAGCTGAGCACCTTCCACTAGGTAACTTGGACCTTAAAGTCCACCCTCCTCCTCAAACTCTTTCCCAATCAAGGAAGCCTCCACGGCTTCCTCCAAGGAAGCCTCCACTCTTTTCTCCACCCAAGCTGGTAGTGAGCTCTACTGCTTTCGATTTTAAGCTCTATAGATTTTAAACTTTTCTTAGATATGTGTAGTTAATATCTTTTAAATATGTTATTAATTTCATATCCTTAATCAAATTTGTTGGTTACTGTCACATGTTGCAAGTTCTTTTACATTTTGATCATGTTGACTTTAATGATTAATCCCTCTAAGGAGGGTTCATTGTACTTTGTGTGAACTCCCAACCAAAAGTAGAATTCATTAATGTATTAATCACTTTTTTAGTTCTGCCTACACAACATCATATGTAAAAGTTGAGGGTGTGTGTGTGTATATATATATGTGTGTGTGTGTGTGTGTGTGTATAAAGCTAGATAAATATGCAGGTTTGCAAAATTGGTGACTTTAATAGAAATAGATAAACATAAATGGATAGTTGGGTTTTCACAGAAGCTGAATTTTATTTTAGACATGTTGGTTTTGACATGATAGTAAGAAAAAATTACAACTATCTGGGAGGAAATATATTTAAAGGAAGACTAGGACATAGGAGATTGGCTATGAGCCGAAACTACGGTTTGAAACCCATTTGCTAGTCGTGTCGTTATTTTACAAAATACAGTATGAAGAAGTAAAACTATAGACAGCTAAAGTGATTTATGAACAGTAACTATTTTTAATCATTCATGGAGTATTTATGGATGAACTCGCTGGTGTGGAATATGTTGACGCTGCTATTGAAATGCCAAAAACTAGAGAACTATTTGAAGAAGAACAGGGACACGTGGAAAAGAATGTAGACAAGCGAAATAGAAGCAGATGCAAGGGCAGGGACACAATAATAATAATAATAATAATAAAGCAATTACAAGCAATGGATCAACAAGTACAAAATGGCATAGTACAATTATATTCTGAGGGGGCCGAGGAGGGTGAATGGAGGGAGGGAGGTTAATTGGAAAAGGCTTCCCCAGGGCAATGAGAGCTAAACAAGGTCTGAAGGAAGTGATAGGTCTGAATTGGTACAGAGGAGCAGGCAGGGAATTCAGGATGGAGGGAAGGGCCTAACCAGGAGATGACGGAATAAATCAAGCCAGGTGGAGAGAATAACAAATGGGCCATTTTTGCCTCCAGTGGAGAGACTAGGGGAAAACTCTCAAGACATCCTTCTAGAAAGGTCTGAAAGGGGAGGGACATGGAAACAGTGGGGGATGGGAGTTTATAAAGAACCTCGAATGCCAATAATGCACTTTGATAGGTACAGACATTTTAATGTAATTTTATTACAGGACTTAGTTTTCAAAATGTAGTCATTAATGAATTTCTAGGGTATAGCCTCCTGTTGTCCAAATTACATGGAAATACGTGTCCGTATTCCCTGCCCCCTCGCTGTTTGAATCCTCTTTTTTGTTGAACCGTACCAAGAGAATAGAGAGTGCCTGACAGATATTTGTTCTTGGCTAAAATTCTGTGTCGTGCTCTGAAATATTATTCTTCCCAGCAAATGTTAACAGTTGCTAATGTCATTCAAAAATAGTTGAGGAAAAATATGTTTGTGAAACATACAGCTTTTACTGTCAAATTATTTCCTGAGTGAAAGGAAAATACTGTAGTGCTCTGCTATTTATTGAATGGGAATCCTTTAATGTTGTCAAGGATTTCATCAAACTGATGCCTTAAAATAAGCAGCAAATCATGTGCCCTCTGTTTCAATGTCTGTTTCCTCATGATGAGGCAGCCACCCCACTCAGCTGTCCAGATGGGACTACCACCCATCACAGTCCTCTCAGATAGGATAACCAGAGCATAACTACTGTGGAGCAATGCAATTATGAATTTCTGGAGGGGGAAAAAGAAGAGATAAGTGCAGGGAAGTCAGCTAACGTGGTACATGGGTGGTTCCAGGCAGCAAAAGGGTTAATCAGATTTTCATTTTAGATAGTCGCCTTAGTAACAATCAGAGAGCCCAGGCTGTATCTTTTCCATTTGTAGGGAATGTTTAGATTTACAGAGTAGCTTAGCTTATTATATACCTGCCTTGATTGTTGGATAAGACTTGTGATTAAAAACAGAATAAGATTCATTCTTATAATATTGTAAAGAAGAGCAAAACATTAAAAATGATGTCACCGGTGGTCCAGGGTTCTGGGAAATCACTGATATCGGAACTCTAGGGGCAACGGGGTTCCCTGAAAAGTTAAAATAATGAAGGTCAGCATCTTTCCCTTAAACTTTTAGTGAAAACAAGTCAGGGTTCCCCATTTTTAAGGGTGAATCCGAATCCAGCGGATAACGTTGGCGAACAATGCTCTGAGAAACTGGGCATCCACCTCGGTATTCATGCCAAATTGTATTAAGCTCTCAGAGATGTGTCTGTTTTTGTTGCAGATTAAGTGCTATGTGGCCCTTAGGTCAGGAAGTGGGGAAACAAGAAAAAATATATATATATACATATATACTCATACACATACATACATACATACACACACGCATACCTGTAACGTGTTTGAAAAGTGCTTATTTTCAGAATGTCTGGAAGAGTGGACCAGTAACTATAAAATGTAAGGTCCTTAATTTATCCATTGGCCAAACAGCAGGGAAACACACTTGACACACTGCTCTTCACATGGTCTCAAACCTCACCTGGAGAGACAGATTTCCTAAGGGCAGAGAAAAACATTCAGTCTGTTTGCCAAGACCCGTTCTGTCTGGGGCAGCTGCTGCCAATTAGTGACAAGTGATACGTAGTGAGGCCATGATGCACACATGGAGCTTCCAGAGTTCAGCAGCTTCAGAAATTACTCTGTGAAACAAGAAGAACACAATTCTGGGGAGCGTGGTTCATTCCTGTTCCATGGTAGTAACTTGGGAACCAGTGAGCCTCCTCAGAACATCTCAAAAGTCAGTACGTCAGGCTCCAGCAGCCACTGAGTTTATACATTATTTAAGGGCAGCATCTGACTGACTTCTGCTTATTATATTAACTTAAAAATGCCCAGAGTTCCACCTTTGCCATTCAGCAAGTCTTCGATATTTAGCCAAGAGAGCGACTGGAGAGATTTTAGAACAAAATGAACAAACAAATAAAAACTTGGAAGATTTAAAGACTGCTCAGCTTGGGGAGGCAGGGGGAAGAAGGTGTGGTAGAGCGGGGAAGGCTGAGTCATGGCAGGTCTATCGATGCCTTAGCGATCAGCCATGCCTTAAGACCAGTGAATTCACTCCGTTTTTCTTGGCGAAAGCTGCTTCACCGAATTAAAGGAAGCATGTGTTTTTGTCTGTTTCATGGTGGAAGAGAACAGAGGGTCATTTTGGAGCATGGAGAAATTTGTGAGGTTGGGCACTTGTACCTCAAATGGAGACCTGTTGTTGAGAAGTTGATGTGGCTGAAAAAAGCTCCAAGGCTTAAGGGGGGAGGGGAGGAATGACTTCAGAAGCTGGGAGGCAGGAACCGAGAAGGAAGAAGGCAGAAGACAAATCATAATAAAATTTTTCCCGTGGCCAGAAAAGATAAGGAAATATCCTGCCTCCCTTTCTGTCCTTCCTCTAACAAATGACCCTTATTCCTGGACACAAGAATTTATACCTAAAGTGTAGCTAGATGAAGAGCTAAATAACCTTCTTGTAATCTAACCTTGAAACTTTACCGTTTGCAATATTGGGTCTTTGCCAGTTCTTTGCTCATTTTGAGTAAGATATAGATTCTTTTTGAAGAAAAAAAAAAATTCAATAGGTTCAAGGTTTTCCAGAGATTTGCAGGCTACCATTTGAAAAACACTAAGTTAAGGAAATTAAAATATTCTATTTACCATATTTCATGTGTAAATCTTGACTACAAAAGACATGATTTGCCATCATGCAAGGTAAAAGTATATTTGTTTTCATGTTTGTTGTGTTGGGATCAAAATGAAAACATCACATTGAAAAAAAATGCCTGTAAATATCCAAGACCCCAAAAGGACTATAGCCTCTAGGTTGAGAAACACTGGTAAAGGTGAAAAATGTATTTTGAGTTCCAAATGGTACATTTTTCAAATGAACTTTTAGAGTCCATTTATAACTAGGATTCCCTGTATTTAATCATTTCACACTAATTTTTTCCTGGTTAGAATAAAGAATGTCTCCAGCACAGTCATCTAACATTTCCAACATAATAATGTCATTCCAACAATACTGAAAAATAAAACAAGATCGTTGACAGAAAAACAAGCTATAAATATTTGGTTAGAGTATGGAAGAATTTTTCAAATGTCTAATAATATATTGAGACTTGGCTCTTTATTAGAAAGTCTGTGAACTTTCCTGTCTCCTGTGCGCTCCCTCTACAGGGTCACTATATGTTCCAATCGTCTGTGCGTCTGTAACATTTTAGCATGTGAACCAGGATGGAGTCAAAAAGACAGATGTTCCAAAAAGTTGAAATGAAGGAGATAATTTTCATTCCTAGGGAAATAGTGGAACATTGAAGAAGGATCGTTGTCTTCTTCTAAATGCATGGGGCAAACCCGTACCATCACCCACTTTTGTGGGCAGAATTGCCATCCATCACCATCTCAGAACTCCTTTGTCAGTATCCAAGCCACTTTTGCTGTCACTTCCCTTCAGCCAAGCCACTGATCACCTTGGGACGTTTTTATCCTGACCCTAACACTCAATCTGTGAACCTTTTTTTTCTTCCATTATACAAAATTAAAAACCTTGCAGGTATTTCCAAAATGACTGCTCTTGTGTGAACTTTAGGATGGTCAGGATTGCCGTCATGCAAAGGACGTCATCAGTACATACCTGTGGATTGTTGGTTTGAATGAGAAAGAGTTAAACTGAAGTCAGTCCTACTTTTCAGATGTAGTCCCCCTTACCCTCAGTTTTCTTTCCATGGTTTTAGTTACCCACAATCAACTGAGGGCCACAGGCAGATGAAACTCCTTCCGACATAATGTCAGAGGGTCAGTAATAGCCTAAATGCTACATGGCAGGGCCTGGGTGACTCCCCTCACTTTGTCCCATCACATGGGCATTTCGTTCTCTCACATCATCGACGGGCCAGTGCAGTACACTAAGCTATTTTGAGAGAAAGCGCACATTCACATAACTTTGAGTACAGTACTTTTTATAGTTCTATTTTATCATTCATTATTGTTATTGATCTCTTACTATGCCTAACTTATTAATTAAACTTTATTATAAGTATGTACATGGGGGAAAGAAACATATATAAGGTTCAATACTATCCTCAGTTTCAGGCATTCAGTGGAGGTCTTGGAATGTATCCCTTAAGGATAAGAGGGGGGAGGAGCTGACTACTGAATTTAGTTAAAAGCAAGGTACAGACCAAAATTATGCAAATGAAATGGCATAATTAATTTGATATTTCCCACTGGTTGTTCAGTTGCACGCACAGGCAAATGATGACTGAGATCAGTAATGATGTTACCCTCCTCCGCAGTGTTCTATGTCAGCAAAGGAAACCTTATTGGAAAGAGAGGAGCGCATGCGTAGGGGAGGAGTAGAAAGGGAAGGGAAGAGTAAGGAAGGAATGAGGAACCAAAAGAGCCCTGGAGAATATGATTATAGGCAGCATGGATAATTATTATTGGAGTAAATGCAAAAACATTGTAAATCCAAAGCTGATGAATTTTAAGTATATAAGAACTTTGGGTACAGAAAATAATAAATATGATGCTAAGAAAAATCAGTGGAAAAATAACTCTGAAAAAGAATGTTGAATGGTTTCTCTGAATTTTGATGGGAAGAAGGGTCAAGAAACAACCAAAAGACAGAAGGAGCTCCAGGTAGCTTTGGTGGACATCTGTTTTGTCTCACTGATGAACAATCCGTGCTCTCGAAGGCTTCCTGACCTCTGACCTTGTGCATAGACTAGGTCCCCGTAGAGTCCCTCAATTTTGAGGCTTACCCACACTTCTTGTTAAGATTTGGGTATTCAGTTTAAGGCTCTGTTAAGAGGAATGTGGAGCACTTGGCTAACTTCCAGAGCAGAGCAGTAAAAATAGTACCGTGAGAAAAGATTAGGGTTCCAGAATATCGAATCATCTTGCCCAAAAAATAGAAGGCTAATACATGACTTAAGTGCCTTTCAAGGTTGAAGAGACACTATCCTTCAATTGAAATTCCATCTTCATTTTGGAAAACCGAAAATGAGTAATTTCGCATTACAACTGGACATGTTCAGGTTAGACCTTAGGGTTAGACTTTTGGAACCTAGTAATTTGCCAGAAAACCAAAATTCCCCAGTTGTCATTAATTACTTCCTACACACCTTTTAGTTATTTCACTTATTTTTATTAGCCAATGACAGATTGTTTATATTTTTCCAAACAATTCTAGAGGCATGCGTTATTTTTTTAAATTATATCAGAAGTCCAAGTTGTCACCTTATTATTATTTCTGTTTCTAAGTTTGAATACTTCAAATGTAAGCCCTATGAAGTGCTTGCTCCCTGTTTTGAAATACTCTATTGCATTTCTTTGATTTTAACTTGTTCATGTGGAATTTCCTAAGAGGGATTTTTAAAGCAACACTGGTTCATTAGTTATTTTCTTGTTTGTAAATTGCATGCAAAAAACTTTCACTAAGATCACCCCTCCTTAAAATCTTAGTCATATTTTGTCTTCTGCAACAGCATACCTAAAATAGCTGAGAAATTCTGATGTCTTTTCTTTGTTTACCGATTTTAAGATCATTATGCATACTCTAATGCATAATTATAATTATGCATTCATGATGTTACTTGTGCTGGCTTAACTCAGAAATAGTGTGAAGCAGCTAATCTCGAAGCTACAGGCTGTTTCCCATCACTTAGATTCTGATCAGAGCTGTTTGTTGAGTCTTATTGGAACGCGGACTCTATGTGCACCAGTCCCACGGCTGGACCCTTCATTTTATCATTAGTTTCACTCCCTGCCCTTTCTTTTTCTCTCCAAATCTGTGCTTTTAAGACAGGAAAACTACAAGATAATTTGGTTTTGTCACATATGTGTAGTCTATTCACAGAAATTAAATGAGAGGAATCTCTAAAATTATCCATTTTATTTATAATCCACATTTTGATATTATATGTCATAAAAACAGACATCGTGCCATTTCTCGTGCTTGAGATTTTACTATCAACTGGCTTTATCATTGAGTTTACTTTGGTGTCGTTTAAACTGGTCTAGTGTAAAACTACCAACCTTTCTTCCATATGTTATAGAATAGTGTGACTTTGGTCAAAAATGAAGTTGGTCTGTGTATCTTACACGTTGTGCCCTTATCACCGATTGCAAAGTATTCATGCCTGCATATGGTAATAATGATGCTATCTACAACACTGTGAAGGATAATAACACTTAAAAAAAAAACCTAGATTCAAGGTTATTAAAAACTGACATTTGGATTAGTCTGTAATAGCACAACATGGAAATATATACTCAGGCTATGTCTTACCTGGGGTGTATAGTTTCAAAGACATGGAAGACAGAGCCGTAAATAAGGCATTTTTTCTGCATAAGTCGGGGGGCAGAGCAAACTGTACTTGAGTTTGTAGTTTAACCTTTCCTTTCTTGCAGACTTGAATTAGGGAAAATCATAATTTGGGAATCAGTGACCTTATTTTGTGATTCTCAGATGTTATGGGAGTGGAGCCTCACCAAAGAGTATGTGTGGAAGTATGTGGATTTGTTGAAGGGGCTCTGTATCTGTTTTAAGGGATGAGGAACCCTTGTATCACTTCTCTAATGTATTTACAGCCATTGTGCTTATTTAAATTACTTAATATTAAAGGACACCATGAATCTGTTTTTGACATCAAGTAAGGATAGCATAGATTTTAAAAGGCTGTGTAACACTGGACAAGTCCATTCATGAGTTCCTTCTAATTGGAGTACGTGAAGTCCTAGAACCAGAATGTGCTCTACGAGTCTGGAAGTCCTGGTTTTTTCCTTTATTAATGAAGGCTCTGGCTCAGGGAAGTAATGTATTTTGACCAAGGTAATCCAGCCACTTGGAGACAAAACTTAAGTCAAATGTAAATTTAGTGAATTCAGGGGCACCTGGGTGGCTCAGTGGGTTAAAGCCTCTGCCTTCAGCTCAGGTCATGATCTCAGGGTCCTGGGATCGAGCCCCACATTGGGCTCTCTGCTCTGCGGAGAGCCTGCTTCCTCCTCTCTCTCTGCCTGCTGCTCTGCCTACTTGTGATCTCTGTCTGTCAAATAAATAAATAAATAAATAAATAAATCTTTAAAACAAAAATTTAGTGAATTCACAGGTCATTTTTGAATATATATATGTAACTGACATGTGCTATAGCATGAAACAGAAATTACACAGGAAAAGGTCGTAGACTTTGTAATCATGGGAGATTTTGCTTTGTGTTTCATTTGGTTTGGTTGTCTTTGACAGATGAGACAATATATTTAAAATTTGAACTAAGCACTTTAAATTATGATAGTTACATTTAAGACTTTGTTCCAGTGCGTGGTATGAGAGAAAACTACACTATTTAAAATTTTTGAGCTAGCTCAGAAATTCCCAATTTAGAGTCCAAAGCAGAGGAATGGCATAATTAAGAGCTCAATGTCCAGAGTCTTTTCAAATTATTTCCCAGATGCCCTACAAGCAAATTTTTAGATCTTGTAGGCACTAGTAAAAATGGTAGGTAGAAAATTCAGAATAATTTCAACAGAATAAATTATTTTATAAGCAGTATGTAGAGCTTTTCATCATACAAGGTTAGATTTTATTCAAGTAACCTTAAGTCGCCATTAAAATCTTTTCATTGTGCTACTAGTGGTATGATTGTCTCGCCACTAGCCAATTTAGTGAGTAGTTAAGAAGTAAAAAGATTGGTTAAAATAGTAAAATCTCTTATGTATGTGTAGTATCCTATATTAATCATTTTGTTGTGTCTGGACAGATAAAATTAAATTAAATAGGCATAAGGCTTTTTATACATATTTAGCTATTCTTGAGTTTTTCTCCATTTTTTTAAATCAGTATACCTAATAATTATAAATGAACACTTACTATTTGCCAGGTATCAGTGTAAATGACTTATAAGTATTAATTTATCTCACATCACATCAGCCCCATGATGTGTTATTATTTTCATTTTACAGATGAAGCAAGTGATACACAGAGAAGTTGAGTTTACTGACCGAGATCACACCATAGATGAGTAGCAAAGGTTGAATTTAAACTTAAGCAGTTTGACTCTGGAACCCATGCTGTTAGCCACTGTGTTAACTGCCTGTCTGTTAAGTCTGTAGTATATGAACTGAGGTTCCTGCTCCTTTGCCTCATGGTGCTTATCACATTGAAGAAAAATACCATATGCCATGAACAATATTTGAATTACAAGTGAACTCTAGTTTCAGACCCACTGATTCAAAAGAACTACCTTTTTTTCCCAACTCTCCTCTATTTCTACCCAACGGTTTTTACTGAAGCTCCTCTTAAACTTCCCAGTTTGACTTTGAACTTCTGTTGGCAGGCAGAACTGCTGTGATTATGTTTTGGTTCAGTCCACCTGTGAGCAGCCCAGTTTAAGCTGGGGAACATGCTAACTAAACCCAAACAGAGATATTTCTTTATGTGGAGACTTCCCCGCCACCCCCAGGCCCCAATCAGGGAGCCAAGACTATACAAGGCAGTTCAAGTTCCTTACGTGGGTGCATCTAGAGATTCTAAAGAGTGGAATCGACCAGTCAGGCATGAAGGCCTGGCTGGACTGCCTTGTAGCCCAGAGTGTGCATGGATGCCTCTCTGTGAAGTATTGTGTTGAGGCTCTATTCTGTTGACCAGGTGAATACCAAGAAAATCTATTCTTCATTTGTTCTTGTGTGATCAGTGTTGAACCGAGTGGATTTTAGCCTGAAGACACTTCAGATCTCATCATGAATTCTGCTTATGATTGGAAATGTTTATATAAGCTATTTTTTTATCCATTGTTAAGGTATAAACATTTCTACAGGTATAAAAATGCCTGTAGTCACAAAAATAAAAATCTTAAAAATATTACCTATTCTCCAATATTTTTAATGTCATGAACTAGGCAATGTTTCGTTCTGTTCCTCTTTTACCCACTTGATGCCCGATATTGATATTTAGTGTCTCAGCTAGACTTTTAAGACCCAAAACTGTGCAAATGTGAGAAATAATTCACTACAAACCTATAAATTTCACAGCTCGGAAAACCCTGAAGGTTATTAATGAGGCACCAAGCAATTAGCCTATACAAAGTACGGCTAAGAATCATGCATAATGTAATACAGAACCACTGCTAACCACTGACTCATGAAGATCATTTAAGCTAGTTTTCATGAACATGAAGAATTGATATTTAACACAATTTCTAAGAAGATTCTTATTGCTTTAACACTGGAAAGAATTTTGTTTCTTACAGATTTCCAAAGAGAAAAATAGAAAACATTTCCTGGTTAAGGCAGTTTCCACAATGTGAATTTGAACAAGTTGTTCAATATTTTAGAATCTGTTTTTACCTGTGCAAAATTGACATAATAGTGGAATTGTGAAAATCAATTCAAAAAGTAAGGCAGCTCCTAGAATTTTAGCACATAGTTAATACTTAATGAAATATAAATCATGTAACAGGGTAATGTGTCATTCTTCCACCCAGCCAAAATTCTTGTTTTACTGGAAATTCTGCATTTCAATGGAAACAAATTTCTTTAGGAATATTAAAAACATAAGCCAAACACTGCATAGAATAACATCCCTGTTACTGCTTTCAGCTCATTACGGACATTAACTCATTTAATCCTCACAATAATTGTATGGGATAAATACTTGCATTATACTTATTTTAGAGATGAAGAAACAGAGTCGTTAAGTAACTTGCCCTAGGATGGAGACGTGATACAGGTTTTGTCAGCTTGGCATCAAAGAACAAGTTTTAAAATTTGACGATTAATAAAACATTTTAAGCGTGATAATGCCTACACTCTTAAGATAACACATATATATATATACATAATTTATCTTGGCTACATTTCATAAAATATTTCTATTTTTGAAATGTTTTATCAATATATTTTGATATACTTTAGTAGCAATAATAATTAAATGGATATATAGTAAACTGATGTTGCTAGAAGTCAAAGTGTATGGCTTAAACCCTGCTATAAATATGAAAGATTTATCACTGGGTTTTAGATGTCACTACTAAAAACATAAGCTCTATTTTATAGATTTTCAATGGATATTGGAGAAAGCCTTAGTATTTTTAACTTCAGAATCATAGTGTAATCCTAAATTGGCACAAAGATCCCTTAAGATGAGTCTGTTAGCCACTTCTCGATCTATTTCTATGCTGTCATTTGGTCATGGACCATCAAATATGCATTGAGATTTCTGAATGTATCTGTCATATATTTGACATATCATGAGCTTGACTATAAATATTTGTTTAAATAATCTATGCATATGTCATTTAGGCATTTTTATTATCAATACATTGTGAACATCTAGAGGAGGTATAGCTCATCTTTCATCATTCTATTCTTAAGAGTTTTATATTTTGTAGATATTTAATACAGCTTTATTGGAATAACCTAATTTCTAGTAAAGTAAAAAAGTGATTATTTTAAAAGCAGAATAACCTCTATAAGTCTCTCAAAATAGAAAGGCATAGAGTTATCCCAAAATAATGGTGATCGTCATTACTAATTAGAATGTTTATACATAAATTTATATTATTTATATGGCAAAAACCATATCTGGACAATGTAAACCAATTTGGTCTAACTTTTAAAATCAGACACGTGAAGCCACATGCAGAATTTAACCCCTGGTATTTGCACTTAGTCATTAAGTGTTTATAGATGCATTATTGTGTTCTGTTAACGTTATTTAAATATTCTTTCTAGGGGTGCCTGGGTGGCTCAGTCATTTAGGCATCCAACTCTTGGTTTCAGCTCAGGTCATGACCTTGGGGTTCTGGGATCAAACCCTGCATTGGGCTCCCTGCTCAGAGGGGAGTCTGCCTGAGGATTCTCTCCCTATCCCTCTCCCAACCCTGCTGCCCTGCTCTCTCTCTCAAATAAATAAAAATCTTTAAAAAATATTCTTTCTAGCATATGCATCAATGCTTTTATTCATATTTCCATTCCTTTTGTGAAGAATACGTTTTGAGAATTTTGTCCAGGGGTGGTATTAATAAAGTTTTATCTCATTTGGTTCTGATTCCAGAGCATGCACCTTTAGTCGCCCCACATCCACAGCCATATTGAACAAAGGTCCCCCTGCACTGGGAGCACATAGAGGTGAACCTGTTTCATTGGTCAGAGATGTCTTCTGCTTGTTTTTCTCCAAGGAAAGCAAGGTAGTCTCTTCATCCCAACCCTGAAGGGAAGACCACACCCAGTGACTAGGCCCTTGACTTTTATTCCCTGGACGGACAGAATTAGTAGAGTCCTTCTACATCTGTTGATTTTGGGGGAAAAAAATATCAAAAACTACTATCGTGGTCAGAGTCTTCCTTTAGATACTTAATTTAAGTGTTTGCAATAATCTCGTTATTAGAATGTCTCACAGATTAGATAAGCTTTGTTCCACTCGTCTGTCTGTGGCACCTTCACGCTTTTGCCAGCTAGACTGCCAAGCTTTGAAGCTTTTGCTCAATAACTTGTGTCATGAAAATCTGCTTTCCCAAAAGCTGCTATATTTATCACAGCACCTACTTGTATGGTTTAACAATGCCATCGTTTTTCTTTTTCTTCTTTGGAAGGAGATGCCTTTCTCATTCCCATTCTTCCATTTTGCCATAGACTGTTACCATCGGTTTCAAATATCAAGTATATTTCAAGTTCAAAATATAGGGGAGTTCTTAATCATATATAGTTACAGATGGAAATAAAGGTACGCATCATGAAACCAGAACATGTAATGTTTTGGCAGGAAAAGGGAAAAAAAAACCTTTTACATTTGGTTTTAAAATTGACTATATTGTTAATATCAGGATTGCCCTTTTTTCTTTGGAGGGAAAGGGCTGATATTAAGATTGGCTCAAATGGTAATAAGGAGACAGTTTAAAAGGTATCCAAAAGATTCATTACATACTGCAGTGAATTAATTCATGAGGGACAGACCTATCTCCGTATCGAAGGATGACTTTGTGCAGGATAGAGCTTTTTCTTTCTTCCACAGAATGCCTTTGGGGTAAATCTCAAAAAGAGACTGCTGAATAGAATTGACCACTATTTTTTTTTTTAATGTGTAAATAGGTCATCGATAGTTGAATGTGTTTATGTACATCTGTTACCTGCTCTGTGTAATTCTTCATGCTAACATTTTTATTTTGACCACACCACTTTCTCTGACCCTACTTATTTTCCTTGTATTAATATTCCGAGGTAAAGTAAATTAGATGACTTTATTTACTGCTTTAGCAATAAATAATAATAATGATAATAATAAAATAAAAAGTACCCTTTCCTCAAGTAAGTGTAAGCTGGTATGTTGAATTTTCATAATATCTTCTTCACACTCAAGATTTGAGTTCAGACTTGACAACAGTTCTGTGGTAGAAAGCCTCATGATGTTATTGTCAAGCTGTAAGGACACTGGAGATCATCTTACAAAGGAGAAACATGAGACCAAGAGAGGTTAAGTGATTGGCCCCAGGCCGCTCAGCTGGGATCATGGCTTTCCGGGTCCCTGAACCCCGCCACAGGTTTATGTGAGGAAGGATATTCAAGAACAATTTACTTTTTCCTTCCCAAGACTTCGGTGCTGACACTCTTTTGCACATTGCACTAGGTGCAAGCCCAGAAATTCTGCCAGGAGCAAAACAACACTCCTTAAACACTCTGTGACTTTCAGAACTGTATAAAATAAAAGGTTGAAGTTAATGGTTGCCAGCTTGCAGGGAGTAGTTCCTCTTCGGAGCCAAATATATGTGGAGAACAGATGAGACTGTGGGAGTGAGTTGGCAAAAGGGAAAGAGAAATGAATCTATTCTTTTTTTGAAACTGAAAGTATAATAAATATCTGGATAATTTGGATGTTTATTATTCACTTAGAGACTCTCCCATTTAAAAAATGAAATATCTGTATCTTTAATGTGAGTATTCTTAAATAATTTTATATTCTTTTCCTAACTATCATGAAATAATCTTTTTTTTGGGGGGCGGGGGGGAAGTAAAGAGGTTATTTTAATGACCTGGATATATGGAACTATTTGTGTTCACATTCTTAAAAGATCATTATTTCTTACACTGAAATTCCTCTATTTAAGCAGTGACTCATGTTGCGATAATGGGTTTCCATAATTTTGAGAACTAAAAGCAAATATACCTCAGAGATAATGATTATTTAAATTTTTGGTTCATAGAGATAAAACTGTCTTTGACATAAGGAGTATGGATATAGGAGCCAAGAATTCTATCATTTTATTTCACACTCATTTTGTTTTTGAAAAGTCTCTTATCGTGTTTGAGATCCCACATACCACAGTGATCTTAAAGACGCTTGTTAGCAGAAGCTCTCTGGGATTTCACTCTCATGCTATCCTTAAGGGATATTTTGTAGAACTGTGCTTAAGAGAAACACTATTCTAATGAAACCTTCCTGGGATTTTCATTCATAAATCTGTTCTGTGCCTAACAGTATAGTGTAGTGGTCTTTGTTAAAGCACATTACTGATGCCTTTCCAATTTAGACTTCTCACATTTTTTCTAATTTAAGTCTATTCTTACTTTATTTGAACTTGAGTTTGAAAATGTGTCTAGCACATCAATTTTTTTCAAGCAATGGAAATTTAATAATCTTTTACTAAGTTGAATATTGTTGCTTCTTTAAGAATTATTGTAGGTAAAATATTTGGTATCAGTTGGGAAATTCCTGAAGTTACTTCTTCATTTAAAAAAAAAATTAAGTTTTTATTTATTTATTCATTTAAGGAATCTGTACACCCAGTATGGGGCTCAAACTCAGACCCCAAGACTGAGAGTTTCATGCTCTTCCAACTGAATCAGCCAGGAACCCTAGAAGTTACTTCTTTAAATCTGTTTGCACACCTCTGTCTTTCCATCTCTCTGCTTCTCTCTCTCTCTCTCTCATTTTTAGACACAATAAACAAAAGGAAGATGTCAACTCTCGCCCAAGGCATACCTCAATGTACTCCAGTGGCTGTTTCATTCATTTTTAAATGTAAACACATAACTTTAATAGAAACACATGATACACTTAGTCTTGTCTGAATAACGTCTGGCATTCATTAGACATGGAGAATACTTAGGTGTTATTGCTAAGAACCTGTTTTCATATCATCACACAGTTAATCTTGACCCTGCAAGACCACATGGAATAGAGTTAGTCTGTTTCTGTAATTTAAAGTGATCTTCTATTTTTCGAAAGAAAAAAAAAAAATCTCGGCCTTTGTAGCATCAAGCTCAAATATTTTGCATGATGTCCTATATAACTTTTTAAAGGATATTTACTAAAAAGCCCGGTTTTATTAGGTGGAAAACATCATACTAAATGCTTTCTCTCTCTCAATCTTTTTTTTTTTTAGATTTTAATTGTTGATTTTTTAAAAGTATGCTCTCAACCCAGTGTGAGGCTCGAACTCACAACCCTGTGATCAAGAGTTGCGTGCTCCCCCAACTGAGCCTGCCAGGCACACCCTTACTAAAGGTTTTATAGTTCCTGTCAAATCAGTAATGTTGAGACCTATGGGCCATGCACAGAATTACTGAAAACACAGTTGTGTAGGGCCTCAAGTTATATTACTCGACATTTCTTCCCATTCTTGGTAGTCCAAGATTTTAAGTTATTATGCTTAGGATAGGCTGGATAGGATTAGGATAGGTTTTTGGTAAAGAGAATTTCTAGATTCAAGTTCACTGTCACTAGAGACTTCACAGAGTTAAAGGGAGAGTGATACAATGTTTTTGGGACTACCAGATTGTGTTTGAATTCAATTCCAATGTGGAGAACTGCTTGGATATTAACCGAAACTTTTACAGTGTAGTATAAAGTACAAGGTCAAATCACATACAGTACCCTTTTTTCATTAGATGTAGACAATAATTCAGTTGGAGGAGATTGGCCATTTTTCTGGTTCTAACTATATAAATCTAATGTCCACAATAATTTGGAAAATTTTCTATGCCTACTCTCAAATACGTTTTTATAGCTGAGAGAATAGGACAGCAATGAATTGTTAAAACAGCTATGAATTTCGCCAAATAGACTTTGGCCCTCTTCACCTATTGCCCAGTCAACATACTGAGAGCATTTTTATCAGCATCAAACCACATCTCATGGCATTGGCTTGAGATTTTCTAATGATATTTCGTTATATTTCCTCAACTAAAGTCAATGGAGGCCAATTTTTCCATCAAGTGACACTTCTAGCTCTTTTAAAAGGCTGCAAAGTCAGGTTCTTCTCATAGGTCAGATTTTCCTAAGACTTCTAGCTCTTCTTAAGCCTCATTTTGGAAATCCTCAACAAATATTTCCAGCAAAACTTGGAATCCCTAAGATAGCATTATGTCACCGGTTTCTTGGGTTAGAATTATCCTCTGTGCTTTACCTTTGGGCTGTCTACTTTTATCTCCATTAACCTTTTGGCTTGAGTATAAACATTTATTGAAGGCTACCTCCTTTGTCAGTCCAGTAACTCCAAAGGTTAGTGAGAAGTGGATGCTGGTTTGACCTCTTTTATCCACATTAGATGATTCTAATTATTCCTAAGAAATGACACTTTTGACCCATTTTGTCCTTGTCAAGTTTGTCTAGTTGTAGGCTGTCGAAGCATGAAACTCTGGGTTCAAACAGTGTCCAGGAGTGCACATTTTTCCAGCTTACAATGCGGAGCCTCAAAAGTGCACACTGTTTCTTTTTCTTTCTGAAACATGCCAGTTTAACTGAAACTCAGGGCTCTTGTTATATACCTTGAATTGATTTATTCCTGAAAAAGACTGCCTAGATATGAATTGCAAACTTTAACCTGTAAAACCCCATGGGCTATTAAATACAGAAAAAAAAAAAAAAATGAAGAAAACCTTTGCATAAGTGAGGATAAGCTAGGTTTTGCTGAGGTTGCAAGCAGCTCTACTGCCACAGCGACTTCGTACATAAAGAAAGAAGTTTCTTTCCTTATCATGCTACGTGACTGCTGTGATTCCCAGGGCTTCCTCCTTACAGGCTTCCACGATCACTTCAGCAAAAGCAAGGCATGATGGAGAGTCCATTGGCTCTTACGGCATCTCTGTGGAAGTGACAGAGCCATCTCTTGTTCAGTTTCATTGGTCCAGGGAAGTCCTATGGCCACCCCTAACTTCAAAAGCGATCTGGAAAGCAGAGAGCTGGAAACAGCTGATCAATAGCCCTGGTGACTACCATCAGGTTTAAATTGGAAACTTAAGAGCTTTTGTCCTGACTTTTATGTGCATAATTACAAACATGACCAGCACCTGAGAAATAGGAAGGATTCAGTAAATGATTCTGAGCATTTTTAATTTGCTTATTTATGTAGCTATTCAGCAAGAGTTTGACATGCATCTGCAGTGCACCAAACATCATGCTGGTTGCTTTAGATGACTTTCCTTAAGATAAAAATGATTTGGCAGATGTGCATTCTGAAATTCAGGCCATTAGAGTTGAAGTGGTTTTCCGGTCACAGAGCCAGCCCACAGCACATAGTGGGATTCAGACTGAAGCCATCTGATTCCAAGAATGGTAATGTCCTTTTGGTTCCATCCCAACTGTAAGGCCAATGGTGAATCATGAAATACTTTGAATACTCAATTGTAGAAGTGGCCAATGGTGAATCATGAAATATTTTGAATACTGAATTGTAGAAGTGGACATTATACACCACTGTGTATATTTTCGTACTTGAAGACAAGAACAGTAAACATATCTAATGACTGTGGAATGACAATGTAGATTTGATGTTATTCCAACAAAGAAGAAGCTGTTTCACGCTTTTGAGTACTTTTGATAAGGAACTTTAAGTCTTTTTTTCTTTTTATTTGACTGTAAGTTGGTAAGCTCCAATACCTTTTGTATTAGTTTTCTATTGCTGCTGAAACAAATTACTATAAATTTAATGGTTTAAAATAACCCAAATTATCCGTTCTATAGATCGGAAATCCAGTATATATGTCATTAGACTAAAATCAAGATGTCAGCAGGATGCGTTCCTATCTGGAGGTTCTAGGAGAGGATACCTTTCCCACCCTCAGCTGCTGGCAGAATTCACTTCCTTGAGGTTGCAGAACTGAGATCCCAGTTTCCAGACCTCACAGTGTTCCTGAGTTTATAGCCTCCCTATGCCATCTTCAAAGGCAACAAAGGCAGATGGAATCCTTTTCATATAGAATCTCTTTGATCTACTGATCTGACTTTCTCTTCTATAAGAACTCCTGTATTTAGATGGGGCCTATCCAGATAATCTAGGAAAATCTCACCATTTCATGGTCATAAATTTTAATCACATCTTTAAAATCCTTTTCCCCAAGTAGGGTAACATAGTCACAGGTTCCAAGGAATTAGAGTATGGACACCATTAGGGGTTGTTTCTTTGTCTATCACAACTTTTATATCTACTCTCTTTCCCAACATATTGTGCCAACTGTATCCTCTGTAGGATGCTAATAAAATCTTGGCTTTACTTTCTTTATTTGTGAAATTAGGGAATTAAACTCATTGAACTTTGAAGTTGCTTCCAGCTCTTAACAGTCTAAACTTGTATGAGTCCTTATGATAGAGACAGGGGAAAGTGAACCTAATGATCAATGTGGATATTATTGTTATTTTCTATTCATGGATTTTGCTGGAGTGTAGATTTCATATAATCCTGGATAACTCCCTCCTTCTCACACTTGGTAATCTTCTTTGAAGTCAGTCAATCTCTACAAAAGTTGACTTCTTCAGAAAGAAATTGACTTACCTCCTCAAAACTGTAATAACTGGTCCCTTGAGATTTTTTATCTACTTATTATTTACTTTACAGCTTGGGTATAGCTTTCAGCAAGACCTTGCTACATTTTTGCTTTTGCTTTGTTGGTTTAGAGTAAAAGAAATTGTTTTTCCTTGTTTTTTAATAAGTCAGATTCTGCCTGTGCCCAGGTGTAATAAAGGTTTTCAAGGTTTTAAAAGGCGTGATGCCTAACTTACTACTAAGAAAAGATATTAATTAACTAGTCTTATTTGTATCATTAAAATTAATTCCTTCAAATCCTAATTTGCTTATGTACTAAGTGGAGAAAATATTAATACCTAAGTCCTAGAGTTTAAAAATCAAAAAAGATAATTGAGGGGAAGAACAACATCTAACATTTAGTGCTCAGTAGCTGTAAACCACTGACATTGTTTTAACTGTAGTAGTACTAATAGGGGTGGAGGTGAACAAGTCACTCCCCAGTTTGCCCAGGAATTTCCAGTTTAAGCGCTGAAAATCCAGCATCCTGGGAGACCCTTCAGTCCCAGGAAAACTCAGATGGTTGGTCACCCCAGGGGTAGTGGTAGCTGGAGACGGAGCTACACATAGAAATGGGGTCCTACTTTCACCAGCTATTTGCCTTAGAAGAAATTATTAATCTTTTGAATTGCAGGGTTTTGTTTGCTTATTTGTTCTGGTTTTTGGTTTTTGTTTGTTTTTTATCTGAGAATGGACATGAAGACTAAATAAGTCAGGAAAGTGTCTAAGAAAGTCCCTGCACAAGTAGCATACGTAGTAGCACCATATTCTTCCTAGTTAAACTGTCTTTACTGGTTTCCTTTGCCTAGAAATTTAAGCATGAAAGGTTTTGCCTGGTTTGAAAAGGTCCTTCAAAATATGCTTCTCTTGCCTTGCATTAACCCCAGAACAATTTACACATGACTTCATACTCCTTATCATGCTACTTTTTGCATTATATTAAACTTTTTCTTACGTATCTGTATCTTTCACCGAAAAAGATGCCCTCATATTCCGAGCACCAATCAGAGGACCACGATGGAGGTGGTTTGTATGTTCATAAATGAACAGAAGATTATAGTAACAACAAAATCAATTGATTTGCTTTACACTAAAAGAGTCCCTAAAGAACTTAAGTGATCAATATCTATTTTTCATATTATCTGTGGAAAATTATAAAAGCTGATCTACTGTGCAGAAATTTTTGTGGCTCTAAGAACCATGGAGCATGCAGATTTAATAAAAGGCATGTCTTTCCCATGAAATAACAGTACAATAGACATGGGGAAGGTGTCTGCCGTTGAATTCTGTTCTTTAAAAGTGGAAGAGAGAAGGTTTTAGCAATAAGACCATGAAATCTTCTACATGCCGGTTTATCAAAATGGTGTGCTCTCTCTTGTGACTTGTTCTGCGTACTGCTCAGAGACCTGCTGACCCTCATCTGTGGATTTACCTGTTTCTCTGGTAGTAAGAGAAGCTGGCAAATGCATAATTAAGACCTAATATTTAATTGGCTATGGGTCATTATCATTTCAGATCGAAGAAGCTTGCTTGTCCTCAATTCTGTTTTCAAACGGAAATAAAAATGGTCACTCAGACTAATAACCATAAAGATAACTTGATATCATTTTTGCCTGTTGTTAAAAAAAGATGTAATATAAAATTGCTTCTTTCCTCTAGGGCTTTCACCTAACCATCCTTAGAAGACTGTCCTTTCAGAAACGATTTCTAAAGTTTGTTACTAGGAAAGTTTCTCTGAACATGTAAAGCACCAGATAAATGTTTGCCAAATATTAAGATATGTAGTTGAAAAATTAAGATTTGAAATGAATCAAAATATGAATATAAAAAAAAAATTGTAGGCTAGTATTTCTCACCATCTGTTTTGCCATCTCTTTCAACATTTGAAATATTTTTTCAGATTTCTTTTTTTTTTAATTTATTCATCATGGTTGATTTTTTTTTCATTAAACAGTATGTTTTATGGTTGTTCTACCTCTTATAATATAATTGATACTTCAGGAAATGACTTAACATTTATCTTATGGCTAGTTGTCAATATGGGTTTGCAGCTAACAATAGATCCGTGTCTCAGACGCTATCATTGTTGTCATTCAGCGGGTGAAATGGGTTTTCCAGATTCCTGAGGGATTTGAAATAACCAGATTACGTGGAACTCCTCAAGTGAATACTTATTAATGCCAATTTGGGAAATTTGCGGCAGAGTCTCCAAAAGGAGCTGAGATCTCTTTGGCAGGATCATATCTAGGTGAAGATTCAGTTCAGAAATTACCTGGAGACACTTGCATTGTAGTCTGTGTTGTGGTTTTGTGATATTTGATATACAGACATGGTCTGGTGGGTGATAAAAGTCTGAATGCCGGTTCACTGTGACTCATCCGGAAACAACAGTCTTGCTAAAGCTCACTTGTCTCCTCCCCAGTTTACTTCCTGCCCCGTTTAACGTAATTAAAGACAAATAATTTGGATGCCAAACAGCCTAAAAGGATGAACATTCTGAGCCTTATATTTAAAAGGCACAACTGGAAATATTTTGTTAGAACTAGGGCACAAGTGTCCCTGCTTTGTGTGCTTCTCAGAGTGAGGGATGTCACGCTTTAGTCGCTCTGCCTCGGAATTTATTCACGATCCCTCTTTTATAGTCTTTCTGGAGACCATGTACTGTACGGTGAATCATTAGCATTATTATTATTTCAGTTACCGTCAGACTACATATCCACACCCAGCAGAGGGGTTGGGTAGATTTCATTATTCATTCGACAGAAATTCCTACTCTAATATAAATGTTGCTCAGGATAGAGCTTTGAAATGGATCCTGATTCTTTAAATTCTTTCCTGTCTGTTTCAGGAAATAGTGAGATCCTGTTGATAGTAAAGTACAATGTGTCTAAAGTTCACTTCTAAACACTCTGCTCTTTGCAATGAAAGTCATCTGCATTCTCTTTATAATTCAGAGCCGCAAGAGATCTGTCTAATCTTGGAGATCTGATCCGGTATCATTTAGGAAAAAAAAAAAAATCCTCGATAATAATTCTACCATTCAGATTAAGGAAAAGCAGTAAAGCCTTACAGCTTCTGTCGTCTTAAAAAGATATGAAACAGGGGAATAAGGACTTGGATTATGGTTTGGGAGATTTAGTTGTTTGTAAAAATAAAATGATTAGTACAGTTATTATTCAAGTTTTTAATCAACGAAAGCAAATGGCATCTGTTTGTTACCATTCTTTCTGCAGAAGACAAAGGCTCAGGTCCCAATGGTGCTGACGGCTGGTCCCAAGTGGCTGCTGGATGTGACCTGGCAAGGAGTGGAAGACAGCAAAAACAACTGCATTGTGTACAGCAAAGGTAAATGCAGGATCCTTTCTCTCTCTCTTTGCAAGTTTTGGAAGCTGAGCAAGGCCGCCCGCACCAAGTGAGCTAGAATGGGAATGCAGAGTGAAACGTGATCCACTCTCTTCCTTTTTCCTTCAAGAATCTCTCTAACCTGCGTTTCCAGCAGAGCCTATTGGGCTTTTTCTGTACAGGATAAGACAGAAAGTGGTATACCATTAATGACTTAGCCCTGCACACAGTTACCTAACCCTGTATTTGAGTGGCGTGACTGGTACCTTCTTTGCTGTTAGCTTTATTGCTGGCCAGTTTGAGGCGATCCCAGGTTCCTCCCTCTGAGACATTATCTACAGAAAGTAAATTCCTTTTGAAATTTAGCAATCCATGTCAAGGTGCTTGCTCCAGGAGGCGTTGCATTCCAGCCCCTTCCTTGAAATCACTTGTGATGAGGATAGCTGAAAGTGAAACACCACAAAGACCGAGAATTCTTCCCCATGGTGATTTCTGAAGGGCAGGAGGCAAACAGGGGAAGAGGAAACCGATGGCTTGCAGAGTTTTGCCTTTGATTTGCACAGTGTGACATCAGCCTAGACCTGTCATCTAGCTACAACCTGGCTACAAAGGAGCCGAAGGTCCATGCTGGCACTCCCAGACACAGGACCCTCTTCGTGTGTGGTGTGGATTTGGGCACTTTTCTCTACATTCAAGTTATGGGCCCCAGCTCTGTACTCTTACAGTGAAATCCCTAATAGCGTCTCTTCGTAAATATTGCAAAACCTTGGGCTTCTCATGTTTAATTTCTTTTAGCTTTCTTTTTTAACCAAACAGACCTACTGAGATCAAAGATTTACTTGCACATTGAACCTAGAAACCATAAAAAGCATACAAGGGAACAAGCAAATAAGCACCCCTATCAATACATTAACATATAAAACACTAATCATAACATCAAAGACTCTTAAAAACTTGCTAGAAACAATTACAACTTGTTCCTATAATCATTACAATTTGTACACTTATAAGAGGATTGCCTTTAAACTACCATGAGCCTTTGAAAGTTGAAACACCGGAAAGAGGGAATTTGCAAGTTAAAAAAACAATCTGCACACCAGGATCTGATTATATTGCTTTCCCTTCTATAATTGCTGGTCCCGGACCCACTCATTTTTTCTAACCTGAAATACCTGTGGTAAGCTGGTGGGAGCTTTTAGTGGGAAGGAAAGTGTGATTTTCCCAGGACATTGTCCATATGATCTATCAAAGCAGAAGGGAATGGTATAGTGAACTAGTTGACCAGAATGCAGAAATACAAAAGAGGCCTTGGAATGTAGGATTAATTATGAGGAATAAATTTTGGTTATACAGTGTCTTATCTTGGTGATGGCAATATAATATGGAGGAACCAAGAGAAAAGCTGTTCTCTTGTCATAATCCAAACTCCATTGCATTTTTAAATCAGCCATTCTTTTGGGAGCAATGATTGTTAGATTGTTACCTATAAGTAAAGAAATATGGTAAAATTCCAATTCCATGTCCAGTGGAGTGCGTTAACTTGAATATGTTTATGTGTTTTTTATCATGGTTGGCTCTATAGTAAGTCTGCGGGCAATGAATAATTTGGAGTAATTTATGGAAGGTTACTAATTAATTAACTCATAAAGCATGCATTGAGCCCAACTACATACTAGCCTATTATGTAGATACTAAGAGCCGCCATTACTAAGCCCGGCTGAATCCGCTCTGTGGTACTTCTCTACCAGATTGTATGTTTTTCTCTCGTTGATCTTCATCACGGTGTTTTATGATCATTATTATATGGGTTCAAGAAAAGAGTAAACAAAAGTTAGAAAAAAAGGGGAAAAGTTAGCTATTAACTTCTGGCAAAAGGAAAAAGTGATAAATTAGCTAGTATTGCCTGCCTTTCCAATCTACTCTCTAGTTACCGAGGGCAAGAACTATGTCTTCGTTAACCTTCCTATCCATGGTCTGGTGTGCTGCCTGTACCAAAAAAAAAAAAACAACACTAAATAAATACTGATGGCTGACCAGATAAACAAAGGATGAGTGGTTGTCAGAAACTGTAATAGGCATTTCACATATTCAAATGATGAGCCCTATGAATTCTAGCTATTTAATGCTTTTTAACTGACAAAAAGTAATCTGATATTGTTCAAATTAAGAACTATTGACATTGTGGTTCAGACAGCAGGGAAGGCAGTAAGTACTGTAGAGGCCTTATTTCATTTGATCTTCATTGAATACCTCCTATGAGGTAATTAATATATTACTCCATTTCACAAAAGGTGAAATTGAGAATTAGGTGGGTTAAGTAATTTGCCATTGTGCCATAGCTAGTAAAGGATTGGAGTGGGTTTCAAAGGTGCATTTGTCTAACTTAGGGTCTGAGTTATACATATTGAATAATTTCTTCCCATATGAGGCTTTCAAACAGCTCAATGACATAGGCAGTATTTTTTTCTTTTTTACATGGTTTGCCATTATGACTTAGAAAGAGAGTATGGCTGTTCTTGGTCATAGAGAGCTGATAATGGAGCCAAATTTGAATCTGGGTCAAATTTGAATCTGGGTCTTAATCATTCCAAACCTTATGTCCTGTACTGTGAGACTCTGATTTCCCCCTGCCATTATTATATGATTAGTAAATTCTTCTAAATCACTCGGGTATTTATGCCTGGAAATCACAAAGAGTATATATTATGATATAGCGCTCTCCAATGCATTATACACAATCCCAAGTTTGTTTAAAAAAGAGCCCTGTGACCTAATATTGCCTGTCATATTGGAAACTCACAATGCCTGTGGCCACTGATACTCTGAGAAGTTCTATGGTAAGACCCCTGTTTAATTCATTTGACCATATGACATCTATATATCTATATCTGTATCTATTTATCTATATCTATCTATCTATCTATCTATCTATATATATATATATATATATATATATATATATATTTTACCCTTTCAAGTGGACACCCTTTGGAATTAGTGTTCTGGGTAACACACTCGGAAAAATTCTCCTGTAAATTCATTCTTCTCTCCTAGGTGGGCTTCAGAGGCCTGATACTAATTCCTACTATTCAGATTGCCTCTGGAAGGAAGGAATAGCTCACCAAGGCTATAACTCAGAGTACTGTGAATACCTTGATATGCTGTGATTGTACTAGGGATCATCTGAGTCATGGAAAATATGACCCCAGGAAGCACTCCTATCAGGACCCCGTGGATTCTGAGTTTGTTGTCTTCAAAGGCTTACACGTATGATAAGGTTCCTTAAAGCAAAAGTGTTTTGTAGTTGGAAGGTTTTGGTGATTTAGATTTAATCAGGATTGATTTGGACATCCATAAAGTGTGAGGCATTTTCACAATATATATGTTATTTATTATTTGGGACTGTTTTCAACTGATAGAAATCCAAAGGAAATTGGCTTATCAAAAAAAAAAAAAAAGAAGAAGAAGAAGAAGAAAGAAAGGGAAAAAGAAAGAAAGATAGAAAAAGAAAAGAAAGGGAAAAAAGAAAAGAAGAAGAAAGAGAAGAAGAATGTGTGTATCTGTGTGTTGGGGGTAGGGGAAGGGTCATAAAACTGGGAGGCTAAGAATGTTCTAGATTTCAGGAACAGCTTAATCCAGTTGCTCAAACTTTGTCCCCAGACTGTCTCTGTTTTCTGCCCATTCTTTCTTTTCTGGGTTTCATTTTCAGAAACATTCTCCTCAGGTAGTGGGAAGCTCCAGACTTATTCTACCAGGACAGAAATTCCAATGAAAACAGCTTTTCTGGGCTTTGGTTAGGGTGCATCACATACCGATCCTTGACACAATTAATCACAGTGCTCTCCCTGGCAGACTACAATCATCCTTAGACTAGAAATAACCCCACATGGGCCAGTAAGAGAAGAAATAGTTCCCCAAATGAAACCAAAGTGCTGCTGACAGATACAAAGGACTAGTTGCCTGATGGGCTAACTTCATGCACTTAGGCACAAAACGTAATTCCTAATGTCTAAGAAGTACTCACCGAAGATGACAAATAAATTCCTAAAGCCAAAATTGCATTTCTTTATTTTGGTTTCTAGCTAAGAACCTACATTACTTATGAATTCTGTGCCAGAATCATTATTATAGGACCTGGCTATCTGAGAACATATCACTACCTATTTACAAATAGAATGTAAAATGCGTACGTGTAGCATTTTTTAAATGCCCTGACTGTGAAATTTTTGATATCATTTTCTTATGGTGTGTTAGATAGGCCACTTAGTGTATAACTATTCCCATTTAAGAGGCATACTTACTTCTTAAAGTATTATTAAATGTGAGCTAATAGCAAAATTAAATATAACTATAGCTTTCATTTCCAGGGTATCCATCAAATAATTATTATAAAATTATATTATATCAGTGCTATGTGACAGGCTGCCATCATCTTGTTTCATCAAAGTAAAAAAGTATAGTATTTGGCATTAATATTGTAATCTGATGTACTTTTTCCCTGCCTCGACTACCCCCTGTCATTCCAGAAAGTAATTAGCTCATCCAGACATTGATGGACCAGACTTGTTGGGTCATCTGTTTTTTGCCATTATTCTCAACAGACTCCAGATAATTCTAATTTCCTTATCTCCAATGGAAAAAGACTGGAAAGCACCATGCTGAAGCTAAAGAGAGGATGCTGGGGGGTAGGATTAGCAAGGTCTGCCCACTAAGTCCTAAAATCCACTAATGCCTATTGCGCATCGGAGGCCGACTTTTCTATATACTGCGGTGTTCTTTACTTCATAGTGTTTGCAGAGTACGGTGACCTTTCTCACATCTTAAAAGTAAATAGGTTCCTTCGGGTTGTTTTTGTTTTTGTTTTTGAGTACTCAGAATTAAGCCTTGATGCGCTGACCTTGTGGCTATGTTCATTCAGTTCAAGTAAGGAATAATGAAGTTTTCCATGGAGTTATCATTTCAGAGTAGACACGTTCTCTAGGTTTGGGTACTAAGAGAATAAACATTGTCAATCAAAAGAATGGAAAAGTATCAGTGAACCCTCACTCCCACCTTAACCACAGATTTGTTTTTATATGAAAACATAATATCATTGTAAAAAAAAAAAAAAAGCTATTGCTGGTATGTGACTTTGGGCAAATCATGTAGCCTATAAACCTTGATTTCCTCAGCTGTGAAAATGGAATAGCCATGGTTATGTTGGAGAATTTTTGAGAGGCAGAACCTTGTAAACTTAACTGTGTATATTATAAATATTATATTGCTAATTATCATATACTCAATCCAATTTGCCCTTGTGGACATGTCAGTACAAACTTAGAGGAAATGAAACCAGGCTTTTATGTTGGTATCAAGCAAGTGTGCATGAAAACATGTCATCTGATGCCAGATTTATAGCCCCGGATTCCAAAACTCTCATTCAGTTACTGTTGAACTCACATCACAGTGTCTGCAGAGAACGGTCTTACAGAATCAAGGGCCCAACACCTTTGCCTGAAGATGTTACTGGGCTTTTTTTCCTTGAACGCATGGCATTTTTATTTTTAGTGGAAGTCTTAGGTAAAGTGTCTAGTATCAAGAGGATAATGATTAAAAAAAGATGATAATGATAATACTCATACTAAGACTGTTAGTATTAATATAATATTAAGCACTTATTCTACACAGATGTTAATTTGCATACTGTACCTACATTTTCTTATTTACTGTTAACAACAGGCTCATCATGTAAGCAGCAATATTCCTACTTTACAGATGAGTAAACTGAGGGTTTAGATAAATAAGTTAAGTAAATAATCCAAGGATCTTTGGCACATACACGGTGAAATTAGGATTCCATCTTGAGCACGTTAACTTTCCATTTCCAGTTATCTAATGAACAGAGTTCTGATGCTGCCCTTCGCTGGGCCCAGGCTGCAGGTTATTGCTCTTTTTCACAAATGTGCATCCATGTCCATCAGCAACTCTGTGTTTTTTTCCCTAATTCAGTGGTGAGCTAAAATACCAGTCATGGCAAAGCGTTGTGCTAATACCTCCTGCTTTCAAGACCACAGCGATTTAAAATCACGTAGAAGACCAATCTCAAAATCATCTCAGGGTTCTGATTTTGCCTGTTTGCACAAATGTAACCAGGCAGTGAGTTCATTTAAGCTTTGATGGATTGTCTATTATGTTCAAGATCCTATACTAGACACTGTTGAAATAATGCAGAAATTCTAATAGACCTCACTTGGATGAGTAACTTTCTGCACACTGACTAAATTGATCAACTTTTCAAAAAACAAAGATCTTTTAGTGTGAGGACTCTTGCAAAGTCTGGATGATTTTCCACCTTCAAATAGTGAATCTGTTGCATGTTGCTAGAATTTTGACACAACAGTTTTGTCTAACGTAGCAGCAAGTTTTCAAAGTAGCCTGCAAGTTCCTGTTCGTCTTCACCTAAAGGGCCTAATATTATGTAAATAAGGAGCTGTTTTTAAACGAAAAAAAAAAAAGTGTGCTTATATTTTAAGTGTTTATCTGACCATTCTGTCATTCACAGAAAATATACAACTGTCATCTGGTTTTATGGTATTCTTAAAAGAGGGTGGGTGCCTGAACCAAATATTTAGCAGCGGGAATTATAAAATCATAAGGCGATTAAGTTAGCTAGTCGCGGAATTCCAATATTGCTTTTTAAATGACTTCAGGATATAGGAGGTACTAAGGTTATTATCTGTTATCAGGAATACAGTGGAATTGTACAACTGGATAATAACCAAACAAACTGACACAATGTAAAATTACATTATCAGTGTGTTAAAACAAAATTGCGCCCTAAAGGAGTCCACATGCCAGCTCAGAGCTGCAGTGTAATTATGCTTAACTCTGATAATTAAAATACAACGGAGATCAACAGAATCATTTTCATTAAGAAAATTATTAATGATGGTGGTATAACAGTAATTGATTGCAGAGCACCACAGGATAACGTGATGCCGAAAACCCAACATGTTTCGTGAACATCTGAGGCTCTTTCTGGTTATGTTCTATGCGAAGGAGGGATGTTTGGAGGAGCGAGTCATTTATTGTGCCTATTCTAGGAACCAGTGATTGTAAAAATGGCTGCTTTCGAAAACCAGCATTTGGATTCAAATTGTCATTTCTGAGGGGTTCTTAAGGTCAAGACAAGTGACCCTGCCAGTGACTATGTTAATTTACAGTAGGGCTGGCTGTTGCAAATGGTGGAATGACGGCACCTTCAGCAAATGTCAGGCATTTTGTCATTTCCTTTTCTTCCTTCAGGTCTACAGTTTTTACAATTATGTTAGTGATTTACTTGGGTTATTTCAGTCTGGGTCTGATTGTACTGACTAGTTTGTGTCCTTCGTTATTACTAATGTTGGCTAGGTGATGTGAGAAAATACACTTGTTTTCATATCAACATCACTATGAATTTCTTTAATTAAATATTGGTAAATAATCCTGCATGAAAATACCATTAATTACCTTAGTTAGATGTGCTATCATATATTGGAGAAAAAAAATATCCTAAACCACCCTGAACCCGTAAATGAATGAAACGTCTTGTCTCTTAGGGGTAAAAACCCAGCCAGGATGTTGGCCAATGATAAGAACTAAGAATATATCAGTTTTATAAGTATAAAAATGAGAAATGAAGAGTGGGGTCTTTTGAGAGGTGACTCACTATCACTCAGGGATGTTAGCTTGTCATTCAAAGAGATGCCAATCTTGAAAGCTACCCCAAAAGTATCTGACAGCTAAAATGAGGGACAACTCTTTAGGGCAGATTTTTTTTTTTTCAGAGTGAGCTACTTGACTACTTTTTGAAAACAGTGGATTATGTAGAAGAAGAAATTATGTTATAATTCCAAATGAAAAAGGAGAATATAATGCTTTGTTCCTAGTATGATTATGATTATAATTATGTTTTAAAAAAATGTCTGTGTAGAGAAACATACTTGAAAGAAATACCCTGAAATTATAAGAGTATTTCTGTAGAGGTGGTCAGATTTGAGGAGGATTTTTTGTATCCTTCGTCTATAATTTTCTTCACATTATTTTCCTCATATAATTTAGGAAAAATATTTGCAAATGAAAATCATTCTTTGTCTTAACTACATTCTTGCTCTCCTTTTGATACAACTCAAATGAAAGGAACAAAGAAATCTTTGCCTTGCCCAAAAAATGTCTCTCATCCATAGAATTTAAATTATTCCTCATTGAGATAATTATTTTTCTTTAGCATCTCTATGAATGTCCTAACACTTTGTGTTTCACAAGATAATTTTCTAAATAAAATAAAAGTAATTGACCCAATGCTTTTTGCATGATATGGCGTGGGGATCATGAGTGATACAAAAGGCTCTGAAACACCCCCACCCCGGCTTAAGGAACTTATTGAAGGACCTTAATTGATGGGGCGCCTGGGTGGCTCAGTTGGTTAAGCCTCTGCCTTTGGCTCAGGTCATGATCTCCAAGGTCCTGGGATCAAGCCACGCATCAGGCTCTCTGCTCAGCAGGGAACTACTTCCCCTTCTCTCTGTGTGCCTCTCTGTCTACTTGTGATCTCTGTCTGTCAAATAAATAAAATCTTTAATAAAAGAAAAGGAAAGAAAGAAAGGCAGACCTTAACTGATGAAGTTTGCATAATACTGAGTTCAGTCTTATGTGGTCAAAGAAAGTTGACAGAGATTGTGGAGTTTTGGTTGGATAGTGAAAGTTAAGTATAAGTTTGAGAAATGGGGATAGGCATTTGAGGAGGTTGAAATTGTGTTGTGTAAAAGGTTGCAGACTACAGTGTATACAGTGTTTTCATGAGAGTGTTGGTGCATACTTTAGTTAGAGAATTTACAAATAAACCCGCGAGGAAGCCTCCAAAGGTTTTAGAAGGCCATGTTGTAGGTCATTAGAAGTCCAGTCTGAAGATCTTGCAGTAAAGACATTGGAGAGTTACCAAAAGTTTTGAGGCACACACAATCACACTGAGATTTTAATAAGATTTGAGTCTCCAAGTTTCAGCATAGGTCCATCCCATGATAAAACTAAGACTTTATCTGTCAAGGAAATAACATCATACCTATACCCTTCTAGAAGACACTAATCAGTCATTCACCTTGATCTACTCATTACCTGACTCTTAGAATTTTTCAGCTCCAAATGAACCTCTGTTCCTTCCCTGCCACAACCATCATTTTACTGTTCACCAATGCGCCCCCCATACTCCCTCCCCTGCCCCATCTTTAATTCCAGATTACCTGCCTTGAATTTGGTGGGCTCATGATTCCAGTCACTCTCTTGTCATTCTTTCCTCACCTCTCTCTCTCTCTCTCTCTCTCTCTGACTTTTATTGTACTGGCCTGACAATACCCCCTTTCTAGTCAGTCCAACTCTCCACTTTCCTTTGACTACATCTAAGCAGCAGAAGTTAGGTAAAGTGGTATCTGTGAAGTGCTTAGAATAGTGCCTGATCTACAGTGAGTGCCATACAGATGTGGTCAGAACAGAACAAACAAACAAACCACCACCACTAATGACAACAAAATAACAGCAACAAGACCCATTGCTGACCAGTTGATATTACATTTGACCACAAGGTGAATGTGAACCTTCAGTGTATATAACCTTGCCGTACAGACTTTTTTTCTAATCAAGGTGACTCTTTCAGACTTCTGTCTCCCCAAATATACTGCATCCCTTATTAGATGATGGCCTTGCTTCTGTTTCACAGAGAAAGTGGAGAAGTGGAAGTGAATAGAACCCTCTAGAGGTTTCCTATCACAGTCACACTGATCTCATACAAGGACTGATATGAGCCATGCTATCAAATCTGACCCATCACCTATTTTTGTAAATAAAGTTGAACTGCAACATAGCTAAACCTATTTGGCTATTTATTTATTTAAAAGATTGTATTCATTTACTTGAGAGAGAGAAAGAGGGAAAGCAGGGGCAGGGGGAGGGGCAGAGGCAGAAGCAGACTCCCCACTGAGCAGGAAGCCTGATACAGGACTTGATATCTGGACTCTGGGCTCTTCACCTGAGCAGAAGGCAGGTGCATAAGGGACTGAGCCACCCAGGTGTCTGGATTTGGCTTTTTATTAAAAAAGCTTGCCAGTCCCTGAACTAAAACCTACATAATCATTACTTTGACTTAACAGGCCCTTCATGATCTACCTCGAGGTACCTCTGTGGATACATTTACTACAATTCCCCAACTACTCTGTCCCAGTGGGCCTGGGCCCCCTTGCTTTTGCTTGCTAGTACAAAAAATGCCTCTGCCTCAGGGCCTTTGTACTGTGCTCTGCTCCCACATTGATCCTTCTCTTACTTCATTCACAACACTCTCTAAACATTGCCTTCTCGGAGGGTCTGCCTAACTACTCTGTTTCTCTTGCTCCTTCTTACCTTTCTCTCCTTTGTGTAAGTCAGCTTTGGCTATTATAGCAAAACAGTATGGACTGGATGACTTAAATAATAGACATTTATTTCTCACCATTATGAAAGTGAGAAGTCCCAAGATCAAGGTACAGACATAATTGGAGACTGATAAGAGGCCTCTTCTGGGTTTGCAGGTGGCCACCATCTTGCTGAATCCTCATGTAATGAAGGGAGAGAGAGAGAGAGAGAGAGCTCCTCTGTGTCTCTCCTTATAAGGGCATTGATCCTGAGGTGACCTAATTCTCTCCCAAAGGCTTCATTTCCAAATGCTATCACACTAGGGTTTCGGGCTTCGACATAAAAATGGAGGGAACATATTCAGTTTATAACATCCTTCTTTATCTTCATATTTGTCATTTTAGTATTTATTTATAATTTTAATGTTATTATCTCACCCACAGAATGAGTGTTCTCATGAGAATTCTGTTTTTTAAACAGCGCATGGCACCTAGTAGATGCTCATTAAATATTCATGAATGAATGGAGGATAAATAAAGGAGTTGTAGCTCATCTGTTAACATGGAGAACCATACGATATACATTGAATAATGTTTCCACAACCACTCCTTAACATTGTTCAACTTTCTGAGATGTCCTCAGGTTTTATTCTTTAACTTCTCTATTGAATTTTACCTATTATATTGCTAATTTACAGGAGGTATTTCTTATTCTCTAACAGTTTATTTTTTCAACATAAAATTTTCAACATAAAAATATCTGTGTATATGGATATTTTTCCTGTATCTCCAAAGATAGAAATTGAAGGATGTTTATGAAGTTGTATGCTCTGTGCATTGTTTCATACATTTTCTTTCCTGTTTTGGTTCCTGTATTTGGTGTTGAAGCTTTCTTTAGATGGCTAGAGATCCATGAGTGTCTACTTTTTCTTTGAAGAATGGGACTCTAAAGGCTAAATATAGGAACAGTGCACAGTGCATAGAATGTCAACTAATGGGTTGTTGCCAGGGATCATGGCATGTCATCTGGTGAGTTTTACATAGAGTCATAGAACAGTAACCCAACCACAATAATGAGGTCCCCGAATAAGAGTATATGGAATTTTTTGTCTGAGCCTGCTTAGCTTTTCCAGAATGCTGGTCTCATGACTGAAATTTATGAACCTTGAAGCCAGCAATCTGAAGACATGCGGATGAAAGGGACTGGGGGTTATCTTGGAAAGGCCCTATCTCATTATTGAGAATATAGACTGTTCCTTTAATCTTCTAATTCAGGAGACACTTTAGCATCACCCTTTGCTGAGACTGTCTGTCGGGATCTGAAGCCCCTGTCCCAGTTCTCCAAAGATTCAGCCTCCACCTCCTAACAGAGTGCAAGGGGACTGTCCCTGATCTCTACAGGGAATAACTGAGCTTGTGAAGCTAACAGCTTCTCACTCAGAATGTCAGTCTTACAAAGTTTAGGTCCACTGCTCATCTTGCCTTTTAATGCACCAGAGGCCTTTAATTCCTAGCGTTTTCCAGGATTCTCTGGAAGAAATCTGCTTGATTCTTGCTGGCCATTGGGTCTTCGAGATCCTTGGATTTCAACTTTTTTTTTTTTTTAAAGATTTTATTTATTTATTTGACAGAGAGAAATCACAAGTAGTTGGAGAGGCAGGCAGAGAGAGAGAGAGGGAAGCAGGCTCCCTGCTGCGCAGAGAGCCCGATGCGGGACTCGATCCCAGGACCCTGAGATCATGACCTGAGCCGAAGGCAGCGGCTTAACCCACTGAGCCACCCAGGCGCCCCGGATTTCAACTTTTTTATGCTCTCCTTTGCCATCCATCGCTCCATCAGTTTCTCTAGCTTCCAAGATTTTGTTGACTTCTGTTGCCTACTCTGTGCTGTCTCTTTGTCCTGTCACCTTTTGTTTCCCTCTTTACTGTCAGGTTTACAAAAGGGGATAGAAATAAATGCATGCAATCAATTCCTTAGGCTTAACAGAAAGCCCTTGCTGCTTCCTTTCTTGGGCAGCTTCTGTAAAGTGTTCTGCATTCACTTCCTTGACTTCCTAAACTCCAACACTTTCCCTTCTTTCCAGTGTCTGCCTTCCCGATTCCATTGAAGTGACTTTCTCACAGGTCTCCTATGGTTTCTTGTTGCCGATTTTTATTCTACTGGGCTTCATCTGATTATCCATTTGTATACCCAGTGGCAAGTGTCCCTCATACTGTCCATCTGCTAACTTGTCATTCTCCACTCTTTCTTCTCGTCACTGATGCTTCCCATAAAGTTTCTCATCTGTATTTTTTAACTACCTGATTCCTTGTAACTTCATTTTTCACTCATTCTCTACAAATACCCTTATACTTCAACTATACTAATTTATATGAAATTCCTCAAATATTTTTTGCTTCATATCTGTCTTTGTACATCATGTTCCTTTTGCCTGATAACTTTCTAGCTATCTTTATCATTGCTGACAGGTACCATTCAAGACTTAGCATATATCAGTTCCTCTGAACAGCCTTGCCTGACCTATTTCCTTAGGGGTAGAACTCCACCGCAGCCTGTCATTGTCCCAAGTTGGAAGTGAATACCTCAAATGCGATGACTCCATTTCTCACCTCTGTAACTCCACAGACAGCGCACAATGTCCACTCACAGAATTTCGAATTATTATTTGATGGCTTTCATGATGCATTATTCAACAGAATACAAACTCGAATGTGACTTGATTTAGTTTCAGAAATTACTTGTATGGAAGTTATCTGGAAAAAAAAATCCAGTCCCTAAAATGCTACCCTCATATTGAGAAAAGTATCCCATGCCCTAGCAAGCATTTTAAAATGCTAGGGAATCTGGTACAAGAGGATTTCACTGGAATGTCCCACATACACATAACAAGCATGGTGCTCCATCAGTTAGCATGAAGATATAGAAAGGAATTTAGAAAAACGAAAAGCTACATACATGCAAGAGATGCCATCAAACCACAGGGTTTTACTTGACATCTTCGTGCAGCAGTCACGCCAAGATGTTGGCTCCCTGTTACAAGGCAGTTCTTTCTGGATCCACTTGACTTTCTCCTGTCAGATGGAAACTGTTTCTGTCGTTCTCAGCTCTTCACTGGGGGGGACGTCAGCCAGACCTCAAGTCTTCACTCTGAGACCTGAAATTGGAAGCTTTTCATTTCACTCTTGGTATATAAGTCAACCCCATTTTTGAAGGCTATTTTTAAACTTAAAAGGTCACCTTATATGCCATGACATACAATAGTACTTCAGAGAAGATATATTCTCATTAGTCTGTCTGAGGTCTGTGAGGACTGTCAGACCACAGTGGGGTCAACCAAGATAGTATATTGTGGTGTCGCAAGGAAGAATATCCCAACCAAGGGAATGGATCCGAAATACATACATTTAAGTATAAACAGATAAGATCTTTCTATCTATCTATGTAGTTCCATCTACCGCCCATTGAAATTCAATAAGAATAAATTACTTGAAGCCAGTTTTCCTTCAGAAATCTAGTATTTATCATCACTGTCTGGTCTCCATTGTCAGTAAAGATTTTCGAGAATGACTGCTTTCCAGTTCAGCACCCTTTACTTGGTGCACAATTTCAGGACATAGAAGCCTCAGACGTTCTTACGAAAAACAACATTTTCAGAATATTTGCCAAGTAGCCCTAATGAGGGAATTAAAGTTTCATAATGAATTTGACCATAATGCGTGATGTGTGATGTTTTTACACCCCTCCCTCAAGAGGAAGATCTAGAATTTATCAATAAACTAGTAAGTCATCATTTGAAGTCTGTCTATGGTAAAACTAGTTTTGCAATGCAAATTAAATCTTACCTGTGTTAAATATAATTTCTGCCATCCGGATGTGTTTTGAGTGCAGGTTTCTAGTTTAAAATTGTGTGTTTGGCCACCAAAAATTTTCACCTGTTAAAGTGCAGAATGGTCTGATCTTACGTCTAGGAAAGCAAAATAAATGGCCTATGAAGAACATTTAAGGCCAAACAATAGTTTAGTTGAGAAATCTTCCTTCATAGTTTTGCATTTTGAGTAGAGATACAGGTAAGAAGAAGAGCTCTCTGTCGGTGAGATGAAGTAAGAAGAACATATGTGTAGGAAAATAGACAAGTTAATTTTTATCTTATCCGTGGCTTTAAATACACCATTTTAGTTAACTACCTCAAAGGAAATTAAGATGACCATCTTTACACATGTAACGAAGGGAGATTACAAAAAGGAGGCTGGGGGTCTTGGGTGGCTCAGACAGTTAAGCATTTTCCTTGCACTCAGGTCATGATCCCAGAGTACCAGGATCAAGCCCTGCACTGGGCTCCGTTCTCAGCGGGGAGTCTGCTTCTCCCTCTCCCACTCCCCCTGCTCCTGCCTTCTCTCTCTCACTCTCTCTCTCAAATAAATAAATAAAATCTTTAAAAAAAAAAAAAAAAAGAGAGGCCATTTACTAAAATAATAGTGAGGGACCCACTATATGTGGCAGGTAGGGAATGTTTCAATTTTGGCCAATATGTTCGAGTTACATATCCCCATAGTGTATGATATTAGGGTATAATTTGTTTATATCTAAATCACCTTTTTTTTAAAAAAATTCAGCTAATGTCTTGCACTTAATATGTGATCTGCCAACCGATAATATAGCCTCAGTTTAATAGAAACACCAAAAAGCTCAGGCCCCATTCAGCCCTATGGAATTCAAATTCAAATCTGCATTTTAACGAGCTCCTAGGTGATCTGCGCGCAGGCCTAAGTTTGGGGAGCCAAGATCTCATGATTACAGACGTGACGTTAACAGAAGGATGCACTGAAGAAATAGTTAACCTTGCAATATACCAGTGTAATAACTCACTGAGACTTGTGAATTTATTTGCAAATAACAAGCACGAGCATGAGACAGACGATCATCAAGGAAAAATAAGAATGTTGGAAAGTTCTTCCTGTTTTGTCTTTAAATATACAACAGCCTGAGTGCTATCTTTCTTGGCACTCCCCTCCTTCCCACAAATGGGATTATAGAAAAGAAAATGTTGCTGTACTCTATTTAATGGGAGCATTTATTGCTGTTTTTCCTCTTCCTTCTTCCAACACCTCTTAATTTATATTAGGCATTAAATTGTGATGCTGCTTCTCTTCATGGCGAATATGCCCCCAAGTGTATGCCTTTAAATCAATCCTTTGTTATTTTGCAAAACAAAATGCTAAATAAGTACTTAGGGGAAACAGGGGCCCCCTGAACCCTGGGACTGTCCGGAGGCTCATCTCTGTCATCCTTCCAGCACAGCAAAAGGGGAAGAAAATAGAAGGAAAAAAACAAATTTGCTGAGCCACACATTTCAAGTTGTCGACAACCCCATCCACGAGAAAACAGAAGAAAATATATATGCTCTCTGTCCTGTCAAAAGGCTTTCACCTTATCTTGAGAGACTGTCAGGGCAGGAACATCAGTGAATGGACAGGAGTCTATTAAATTAATAAGCTGCTGGATGGTGTCTGGAGAGTTATGATGCTCTATAAATCCAGTTTGATCATGGTGGACAAGGTTTAAATCTGCAGACTTCTAATACACATCCAGTTCTTGGATTGGATTTGAAGTTTTGTGCCGGAGACACAGAGATAGTTCTGCAGCATGTGAATTAAGATTTATCTTTTTTTTTTTTTCTATCCTTTTTTTTTTTTCCTACACTACTTACAAAAATGAAAGCACCTTAGGGATCCTAGCAAATGTTACTGCTGGAAATGAAAGAACTGTTGTCAAGGTGAAACCGTGACCTAGAAGCCTAAAATCAAACCTTGGTCATTCTATTCAAGCAGCCCCATCAGAACCCGGTGTGAAAGGTCTATGTGGAAGGAAGGATGCCTGGACTTATCTATAACCTATTTTATAGTGATGCCTGTCAAATTCTACTCGTCTATATTTATGACAGAAAGAAAACTAATGGTGTCAGATCTGCCCTATGGTAATAAAAAAATCAGGAAATATTTTCTTTACCCTATTAAATAAAGTCTTCTGAGATAGACTTTACTGTGAATACAGGTTTCTTTGAATTTTTGGCTTCCCACCATTTTAAGCCCAAGAAATATATATTATTCAAATTCCCAAATAAACTGTTAACTTTAGGTTGAGAACAACTTATTTACATTTTCTTGATAAATATGATCCCTAGAATAGAAATTGGAATTTTTTCAAAATCATAAAAGTCTCCCTTGTCAACTTGGTTTATTACACTGGTTATAATATTCAAAGTATAAGGAAATTTTAATTACATGTTTAATTTTTCAACCTATGATTATTTTTTATAAAGTTGGACTTTCCTTTCTTACCTTGGAACATAGTTATGTTAGAGAACTCTAGAATGACAGACAATGCTTTGTTACAACCAACGCTGCGTGCCCACTGTGTAAGAATCATCCGGTTAACACAGTTGTCTAATCTAACAACATGTTAAAGCATCACAGTCAGGAAGACTCTTTGCAGAAGGTGCAGGGAGTTCACCTACACCCAGTGCTCAGAGTCTGCAGAGCCCTGTCCTGGACATGGAATTATTAAATGCTAACAAATATCCTATGAAAACAATGCAAATATTGCCAGTTTTAGAATGACCACCATCAAGTCACAAAGCTAACAAATGACACGGCTCCCATGGAACCCATCTCAGCTTTTCATTCTTTCATTCACTGACCACTGTTTATCGAGGGCCTACTCTGTGCCCAACAAGTTTGTAGGCGGAAGTATAACTAGGTGTGAAAGACTATAATCCCTCTACTGGTGACAAAATAACCAGGAAACTGATTTAAGGGTTCAAGTGGTTCTTTCTCTTCTCTCTCTCTCACACACACACACACACACACACACACACACACACCCTGCGTCTTTTACATAGAAACTAGTAAGAAGAGAAACAAAGGAAGGCATGAATGAAGCCCTCTTAGTTCCTCAAACTATCTGCTCTGGGATTTACTTACTGACCTCTGAAAATTACTTTTTTCGGTTAAAAAACAAAAAGTGTCATTTCCCCCCCATAACTTACTAGTCAATTTCTGAGCCTTAAGGTCCTGGCCTGTAACACCAATATTCTGCCCATTAGTAGTCCAAGAGTAAATAGATACTTTGATAATTACCTCATGCAGTGTAGTTGTGAATAAATCTCGTCTGTGTCCCTCTCCTCCTACCACTACAGTGGTACATTCCTCGCCGCCAGGAAATGCTTAAGAAAACAGATGAGTCCCACACTGTGCCCTGGGGGTCAGAGAATTCTGGCTTTGTGGGACAAAGAGGAGGGCTAAGTCTGCAAGGCCATGACTCTTAATGGGAACTCCCAGCTTCTGGTTTTTCAAGTTAAATTCTAGAGGCTGTGGCAGTAGAAGAATGTCAGCTGTTCTCAAAAGCAGGAAGGAGATCACGATTAGGTTTGCTCCTATCGAAATGCTAACGGGACTTGAGAAAAGAATATTGAAAAGTTTTTGAAAATGTTTATCAGGCGAACATTCTATAAACAGTATCTTCCTGAAAGCATTTACTTGTATTCTGATTCCAGCTCTAAGTCCTAGGGACAGGGAGCATTTGGGATCCATACCTGACTCCTAGGAAGCACTCAAGAAATATTTGTTGAAAGAAGAGGTGAATGTTTGGCTTCTCTCTTCCCCCTTCCCTTTTTGCCCTGGTTTCTTCGGTTTGAAGTGGAGAAAATCGATTGGGTCGGGAAGCAATAAAACAGATAACAATTTATATTTTAAGAGTGAGATGAGCTGATAGTTTTCTGGTTGTTAATGCTTTTCTATCCGATGAGATTTCATATTATACAGTAGCAGCTTTGTTTTGTGTCCTACCAAGGTGCTAGTCATGTCAAACACACAGAACTACATGGAAAATCAACATGGCTCCACATCTGGCTTTCTCTACAGAGATAAAATACTTGAGGTTAGAAGGCAAAAAAAAAAAAAAAAAAAAAAAATGGAACTAAACTTTGTTGAGCACTTACTTTACAGCAAACTTCATCTGATTCATGCAACTACTCTGCAAAGCTTACTGTATACTGCAAGCAAAGCAAACAACAACAACAACAAACCCAGAGAATATACTTGACCAAGGTTTTATAGTTAGTGAGGTATCAAGTCAGAATTTGGACCTACTTTTTTTTTCACAACATGACAATGCCTACAAAATTAAATGGTGCTTTTATTCCCACCCATGCATTTATCTTTTAATCACACTAAAATTTGACATGCCTACCAAATGAATGAAACAGTTTAGCCCACGACAGACTTAAATCTAATCAGGAAAAAAGAATTTATTTTGAGAAAAACACTGAAAGGTAGAAGATAAATTACCATATAAATAAAAAATATAAATAAAGCATTTTCTTTAAAACAAAATTCCAGTGCAACTAATTCTAGTTTCCCTAACCTGGGTTTTTAAGCTGATTTTTGACATACAGCAAATCAGCAAGGAATGAAATGTAGAAATCTGAATGCACAAATAAGATCTAGAATCCATCCATCACTCCAGCAGATCGCCCCCATGCCAAAAGACAGCTACAAGTGATTTTTGTTGACATGGATTGGTTTTGTCTCTTCTAAACTTCATGTGAATGAAATCGTAGGCGTCAGCATCATACACTTCATGACTTTTTTTGCTCAACACAATGTTTTACAGACTCATCCGCGTCATTTATTGTGTTAGCAGTGTGTCTTTCTGCGACTGTTGAGTATTCCATTATATGACTCTGCCATCACTTGTTCTCCATTCTCCTACCGGTGGTATCTGTGCTGTTATCTTCACATCTGCCAGAATGGATTTCTCCAAAGAGGGGAAGCAGTTTTATTTTTGAGGGGGGATCTGGAAGCCTCTGGTAACTATTGGCTTGAAATCGGGGGCCATTTTTGACGGAAAGAGGTCTGTCAAAAGAACAACGTGAGTCAAAATCCTTTGCCATTGTATTGCGGTGACCTTCAAATCTTATTGACCCCAATCGGTCTTTAGGAATCAGAGCCAACTGCATCACTAGATTTTCCTGCACTTCTGGTTTTATCAGTTATCTTTTAGACTGCCTAGCCAAAGTGATTCGAAGATGAATGAAATTTAAAGATTTTCCAATGGTCTTAGTGTGTGAATATACATGGGCTCCTTCACTTTTCGGGTCTTTATTTCTCTTTGTCTTATTAATTGCCTTCCACAAAGCAACAGAGCTATCTTAAAAGCACTTTGAAATCCCTGGATGAAAACAGCCAAAGCCATGGAAAATATCAGCATTATTATATCAGTTAATAGGCAATTGAAGCTATGAAAGGAATAACCAGAAAGACAAATGAATGGCTGAGAGGTAAAACAATTATTTAAAGGAGAAATAATGGGTAATAGTAACCAGGGTTCTGAGAACAGGAATAAAACGTGTACCAGGAGGAGATGGATCTTAAAGGGAAGTGGTACGCTTCGACTTAATTAGAGGGCTGTGAAAATGGACACTACCAGACAATATCAGAGAGCTCTGGTACTCTTTATAAGAATTAGTTAAAGCATTAAGAACAATCACAGAATATGCCTTGATCTGCATTTTATTGAAGAATATGCACCATTGCTGGAGAAATACATTTTCGAGAAACTTCTCAGACTCTAAATAGCTCAGACATTAAAAGAGAGAGAGAAAAACAGAGAGAGAGAGAGAGAGAGCAAATAAAAAATACAGTCCTGAAGAACCAAGAAATCATACAGTTAACAGCAATTGGCCGCCATGCCCTAACCTTCAACTCTGAAAGTATGATGAACTAATGTGGTTGATCTGTTAGTTGAAACAAATGTTCAAAAATGTTGGAACGGAAACATATGAGACATGAGGGAGTGAGTTGGTTTTCTGGCCAGCAAAAAAGTCCACTAATATTAGAGGATGGGCAATTCATTTAAAAGTGTAAGAATATATAAATGATTTTACTATAAAAAGTAAAAGGGGTGGCATAAAACAAACATAATTACTACTGGCTATTTATAATAGACCCACTTTTTTTTTTTTTTCTTAGAAAGAACTATATGGATGTTTCTGTGGAATTAAATTACAAAATGACTTCAAACCTCTAATTAAAGAATGGAATAGCCCAGATACAAAATTCATATTCAGACCTCTGCAAAAATACATTTGCAGGGAATTATGTTTTTCATTTGGATAAATTATTTAAACATTTTGAGGATAAGGGTGATTATTTCTTCAATTGTTTACATGAGTTTAAAATTGAGATCCAATATAGGAATTTACCAAACCACTCTGTTCTAAAAATAATAGAAAAAAAAAAAGATCAAGGATAGATAAAAGCTTTTTACACATCAAGATTTCTTAAAATTCCTCATGAGATAAGAGTTAAGTAACTGCTAGCATACATCAGGAAACATAACTGCCTTGGCATGGAAAAAATATCTTGTTTCATCTTGATACTAACAAAGAGTTTGGACAAGAGAGATAAAGTCTTCCCAGAAATCTTTAAGTTGTTCTTCATGTTAACTTGTCTTATGAATAATCAGCTCATCTTTGAAAACAACTAGATAAAAACTTGATAAAACAACTAGAAGCTGTTAATCAAATATATTTGTTAATCAAACTTAGAAGTCCGTTTAGGGGGCACCTGGGTGGCTCAGTGGGTTAAAGCCTCTGCCTTTAGCCCCAGTCATGGTCTCAGGGTTCTGGGATCGAGTCCCACATCGTGCTTCCCTTCCTTTCTCTCTGCCTGCCTCTCTGCCTACTTGTGACCTCTCTCTCTTTGTCAAATAAATAAAATCTTTTTTAAAAAAAGCTATTTTAGGAGTAGAGAATTGTGGTTCTACTTTTTAGGTTATGTTTTTTATTTGTTTCTCATCCACGGAATCCCTGGTAACATCCAGCTTTGCCTGTAGCGTGGTTTGCATAGGGGAAAAGCTTTCTGGAACCCCTGGTGAAATCCTCTTCAACTGCATTTCTATGTTAAGTATCAGAGCTTCCAACCTTGCAATGAAAGTCCAGAACAGGCAACACTTTCTTTTTGTGTGCTAAAAAGGCTGCAGACAGTAGAAGCTAATAGTGATGGAGAAAAATGAACCCATACCCCTACCAATGAATTAAAGCAGGATACTAAGCAAAATCAACTCTTGTACACATGTCCAAAAATTACGTTGACAACAGAGAGATTAGGTCTAAGCACACATGTGCATCTCTGCACATGTATACATATAAACATGCCTCCATGAATATATGTGTATGTGCAAACATGCCCTTTCTTTAATAACCTTAGCTAAATGTGTTAATTGTGGAAATGAAACTTCTGGTATCACCATGCCCCCTAGCTCTACATTAAAGTACTGTTTTAGCTCTGACGAATTGGAGGGTTATTGTGTGTCTTCTTAAAGCATTAGGGTCTCTTAGTAAACTCTCCCTAATATTATGTAGCATTTCAGATCAAATATAGGATCATTGAATACGTTATACTGTAGACATACAGTAAAAAAAAAATCAATAAAGAACATAAACCAGTTTTCTTAAAATATCCTCTAGTGGTCCACAGTGGCCAGTCCAACTTCCTCATTTTAACACAGTGAGCAGGCCAGGTCCTAAACTAAATATTGGGGGGGGGGGCAGTGTGGGCAGAGAGGGGAAAAGCAGATATACTTCGAATTGCTGAAACTTGAAAGCAGGGAAATGCTTCAAATATCAAAAACTGTGAAGTTGGTCGTAGAGAAATATCTGTAATCCTGATGCAAAAAAGTTTTGGTCTCAATTTTGTAAACCTGTGCAAGTTGCTTAATGAACAGCCTTTGAAAACCCAATTACATGAATGAATTAAGAGGAGGATTGCCTCTCCTCTCGGCAACCCAGGTTATAAATAAAAATGGGGGCAGAGGACAAGAAACAAAAATAGAAGGGCAGCGTTTATCGTTACTAAGAGTCTTGAGGTTTTGCGTACATGTGGGATCATTTTTTAGTTCAGTCCCAGGAACAGACTAACATGCTCATTGGGCTTTTTAAATTGCTCTGAATATATGTCTGCATAAATCTCTTGCCCTAAGCGCTCATGTCTCTTTCATATGTATTCTGGGGAATATTAACGTTCTTGGCGGAGGAGGAAATCTATAAAATTCACCTGCCCAAAATAATGGAATTATATTTTCAGTTGTTAGACCTCAGACCTCCGGAATTCTATTCCGCTTTGAGTGGTCTGCCGGTAGTGTGCTTTCAACAGAGGCTCCGGGGTAGTGCCAAGACCAGCTTCACTTTTCCCCACTTTTCTCTTTGAATCCCTGTGGGGCTCTGTGATTTTTTTTTTCGTAGCTGGACTAAAGTTGTGTCAACGGGAGACCTGCGCCATAAAGACTGAAATGTTAAAGAAAGCTACAAGGAACAGCTTTGAGGCAAGGTTTCAAGCTTTGTCATCACGCTTGAAGAATTTTCTGTTTAATGTACTGTAATGCAGTATTCAATGGGGACACGTTTAATTGAGTTTTACACAACCCAGTTGGGAGTAGAGCTGCAAGGTAGGTGATGTCTAGGTTTTTAATCTTCCACTCCGGAGAGGCTTGTTGACGGAGAGGTTCTTTCTCTTTGCGAGAAAAAAAAAGGAAGCATGAGAAATGATACATCCGTGGATAAAACCAATTGGCAACCCCCAAAGGAACGAGGGCGATAAGGCGAATCCAGCACTTGTAAGAAATAAAAGAATCCAACTGTTCATTTAAATGAGAAACAACAGCCAGGAAGGAGGAGGCAGGAAGGCTGGGCGCTGGGGCTGGGAGGGACCCAGGCTGACAAATGGAAGCGGGTGAGGCAGGAGGAAGGAATTCCAAGGAACAATCGGCGGCTTGTTGGGGGGGGGGGGATTATCAAGGAGATACTCGCTGATGTGTATTTTGAAGGAAAATAAGAGGGAGAAGGGGGCATTTTTGCGTGGAGCATTGTGGATAACGGGCAGACGTGATTAGACAAACAGAATTTCAAATAAATCACCTTTTCTTTCTAAACGTCTAACCTCACCCCCGCCTCAAGCTGGGTAAAAATAGCACCAGACCCTGTCAGAAAGACAAAATAATACCTTATATATCAGCTCCAAGATATTAGACTTTCTTAGCCCAGAAAGGTCCTTTTCCTCCTTTCTTTAGCAGCCTAAGCAGGCAAAAAAAGCACAAGGCAGCAGCCCTGTCCAAAGATCGCATTTCTGTTTTGTCTCCATGACACTGGGCTTAATACGTGGTAACTTCAGAGTTGGTTCAAACGCAACGCTTTGGAAAAGAAAAGTTTTAATATCAACTTTCTGATCCCCAGCAGAGGAGGATAACCAGATAAAGGATTACTCAGTAGACTAATCTAGTTCACGCATCCCCTTAAAAAGGAATACTAGTGCTCTAATCACTTACTTTTCTGCTGAAACATTTTGGACTGCCCCTTTGGATGCTGTTTCTAGATGGTAATGGCTGTTTTTTAATGGGCCTGTGAGCCTATCCCAGTAGAAGAGAGAACACAGATTCCCCTGGATTCCTGCACTCCACCTGCATCAAGAGACAACACTGTAAGAATGTTTTCTTATCTTCCATCAGTGTTTGGGGCATGCAGATAACTAATGCATTGTTGCCTATCAGGATTGTTGCTAATTTAGGGCTGCTGACATGGTGCCTGGTAGTTCACTCTTTGGCGTAGTACGCCGTGGGGAGCACTGTATTTTCATCTTTTAAAAGGAATGTGCTTTATTCAATGAATGTCTCCAGTCCTAAGCACGAGGAACAGGATGGGGAACAATTTTGATACTGTCCTTGTCCTCATGGAGTTTACAGTCTAGTCTACAATAATCATACTGACAGGTACATTTTAAAGTGAAATATTAACTTGTGATTAGAATGTTGATAGTGAAAAATTGAAAGTGATTTTTGTTTCATTCATAGAAGCATAAGAAACCACCTGGATCATCTTATAAAGATCACTTTGCTTGTTACACATAAACGTTCAACAAAGATACTTGTTGTGTACCTACTATGTGTCAGACATTGTTCTAGGTATATAGAACAATGACCAACACTGAAAATTTCTGCTGTCATTGGGCACACAGACTAGCATTTTTTCACTTAATTTTTATTGCAACCTTAAAAATGGCCACTGTTATGATGATATTACCTAATATTGACAAAGCATCTTGAACTTCTAAACCACTTTTGCTTTCCTTATCCAATCTAGATTGTGCATCAGTTGGGTGAGGCAGGTATTAGTTCATTTTATAAAACAGAAAACTGAGGCACAGACAGGTAAAGTAATTTTGCCAAATTTTCATAATAAGTCAAAACTAAATGTAGGGCTATTAATATAAGCCTTCTAATAATCCAGTAGAATTTTTCTTTACTGTGTTCTATTTTTACATTTCTCATTTTTTTTTAATTTTTCAAAAGTCTAGAACTGTGTTTTGATTTTTTTGGAAAGTGAAAGTAATTATCAGAATTTGAAGGGCAGTTTATCAACATGTACTCAGAATTTCTGATACATTTCCTCTAAGGGAGGGGATTCTCAATGGAAAGCAGCTTGAAAGCGGTTGTTGTTAATAGGCAGGAAGGGGCCTTGAAAGTCCCATGTTTTGAGCCAGCATAAGAGCTGAGAACCACCCTTGTAGAAACAACGTAATTCTAATAGGATGGCAGTTCTCAGTGGCTTGAGACTACAGAGCACAAAGAAAAGGAAAGCACTAGAAATTATTAAGGTAACAGCGCAAAAATCCACTTAATGAAGAAATTAATTAGGTTAGCTTACTTATTACATTGATACAAAAATGTTAATGGCTGGATTTTGTGTTGGTTAAAACACCACCTTTGTAGTCTTCTTGGTCAACAATCCCTTGGCCCTCAATTTTGATTAAATCAAAATTTCAGAAATGAAGCCACCAAATGGTTACAATCTTTGTTCAGGGATAAAGAGTCACCTATCTTTTGGTGAAGCATCAAGACCAACCCTTAAATGAGACAATCCGCTAAAAGAAACGTCTGCAGCAAACTCATTCTAGAGTTTGTTTTGCTTCCATCATCATGTTTAAATGTACAGACTCCCTGGAATCCAAGCAGCCCAGGTAGGAATCCTGACTCTGCTACCTACCAGCTGTGAAGCAGAAGTCAACTTACCTCAATCCTCTGACTTGATTTTCTCAATATAAAATTGTGCATGTGGAGGGGCGGGTGCTATTCTTATCAGATCATTTTGAGGCTGAAATGACAAAATATACGTAAAAAGAAGGGCTGGTAACCGTGCTCAGTGCATGATATGTGCTATGTAATTGTGAACAAATACTATCTTGAACAAGTTTCTGCATTTAGATCACAGTGCAGTAAGAAATCTAAGCCATAGATAAGGAATCATAATAATTTAAAGTTAAAGAGATTTTATTAGGATTTAGAGCTGGTTTTATTGGAGTCATTATTTTTGCCTCCATAAGCAATATTTAGGTTTAACAGCAAATCTCTGGAATACTTTTGAGTTTTGAGGGCTGGAGTAGGTAGGCAACTCTGAGGCCCTGATTGGGAGTGCTGTCATCACACAAAACCACCCACTTCTCCTATTATTTCTTGCTTTTTGTTTGTTTGTTTAGAAAGAGAAGTACCTAATAAAACATTTTTATTTTCTAATATAATTTTTTAAAAAATCCAGCAACTTAGTGTCTGGATTAAAGGCAGGAGAACTAAGATCCTCAACGTTTTGTCCCATTCTAACACACCCCCTCCAAATCACTTCCACTTCCTACCTCCAATCACTTCCTACCACAGTGATTTTGTAAGAGTTTGCCCAAGATGCACTATCTGCAAAATTCTGATAGCTGTTCAAGCCTCCCCCCAACAACCTTTCCCTTTCCCTATGCCCCCTAGTCACAAGCTCCTCTTTGGAAAATCACTTTGTAGATTGTATATACTAAGGTAGCTAGCTAGCTCCATCTGTGGGTCATCAGATAGACTGTCAACTCTGAAAGCAAGGTTCACCAACAACTGGGGGTCCCAAACACTTTCCAGAACACCGTGGAGTCATATACTATTTTTATAATATTACTGAAATGTTCTTTGCCGTGTGTGATTTAGTCCAAACTGAGGGCCATCTCAGTGATGGTTAACCAAGAAGACTGTAACAGTGGTGTTTTAGCCAACGTCAAATCCAACCATTATCATTTTTGTACCAATGTAATAAGCAAGCTAACCTAAATAACTTCATTAATTGGCATTCACACCAGGCACTCAAAGTTGCAAGTAGCAACTGGGTGGCTGCTGGGTGGCTCAGTGGGTTAAGCCTCTGCCTTCAGCTCGGGTCATGATCTCAGGGTCCTGGGATCAGGCCCCACATTGAGCCCCACATCGAGTCCCACAATGGGCTCTCTGCTTGGCGGGGAGTCTGCTTCCCCCTCTCTCTCTCTGCCTGCCTCTCTGCCTACTTGTGATCTCTCTCTTTCTGTCAAATAAATAAATAAATAAAATCTTTAAAAAAATTTAAAAAAAAAAGAATGTTCTTGATGAAGCAATGGAATTTTTTTTTTAATTAAATCTAAACCCTTGAGGGCATGTGTTTCTGTTTGACAAATTTTCTGTTTGACAAATGGGAAAACACAGGAAGCACTTTTGTTTCCTGCTGAAGTTCCATGATTGTTTCCAGAAGAAACACTTGGATGATTGCTTGAATGAAAAGTAGAATTAGTCACTTTTTTCATAGAGTACTAGTTTTGCTCGAAAGCATGTCTGACAAACTATGTTATTTAAATTTGAGTATTTGGCAGATGTTTTCTCAGAAATAAATATTGTCTCAAGGAAAACAACTGACAGTATTTATTGCCAATGATAAAGTCAAGCTTTAAAGCAAAATTATAATTTTGGAAATGTATAGAAACTTGACAATGTTCCAATAACTTGAAAATTCATCTGATGAGATTGGTGTTGATACTTATGCATGTGATTTTTTTTTTTTTTTTGGTGTTATATGATGAAATGTGCCAACATTTGGAAAATCTGCATAACTCAGTAGACCAATATTTCCAAAATAATCGATGCATACACTAATACATTATACATTATTAAAGGATCCATTCAGCATCTATTTATAGCATAGAAAAATGGATTTAAAGCAACAGACTGTGAAAAGTTAATTGATGTAATGTCAGACTCCACCCTATAAGTCATTTTTAAGAATTCAACACTTGGGGGCGCCTGGGTGGCTCAGTGGATTAAAGCCTCTGCCTTCAGCTCAGGTCATGATCTTGGGGTCCTGGGATCGAGCCCTGCATCAAGCCCTGCATCGAGCCCTGCATCGAGCCCTGTATCAGGCTGTCTGCTCAGTGGGGAGCCTGCTTCCCCCTCTCTCTCTCTACCTGCCTCTCTGCCTAGTTGTGATCTCTGTCAAATAAATAAATAAAATCTTAAAAAAAAAAATACAATACTTGTTGAATTTTGGTGTAGTATCAAAGAATTTCTAAATTACCTGAAAAGACTACAAAAATACTCCTGTATTTTCCAACTATATATCTATGTCAGTTTAGGTTTTCTTCATATATTTCAATCAAAACAGCATAGGCTAGCAGACTGTTGGAAGAAGTGGGTATGAGAATCCAGCTGTCTTCTGTTAAAGGCAGACATTGAGGAGACTAGCAAAAACGTAATATAGTACCACTTCTCATTAGTTCCTTGTGCTGTAAAATATAGTTATTTTTCATTAGAAAGTTTCTTTTGTGTTAAAATGTCATGTTTATTATTTGTTATTTTTATTTTACTTTAGGATTTATTTATTTTCAGAGGGAGAGAGCAAGTGAGGGGAGGGGCATAGGGAGAAAATCAAGCCGACTCCCCACTGAGCACAAAGCCTGATTTGGTTGGGGGGTGGGAATGGATCCCATGACCCCGAAGTTATAACCTTCAACCAAGAGTCAGATTAACTGACCTAGCCACCCAGGCGCCCCCCTATTTGTTCTTTTTAAACGAATACATATTTTATAAATTTCTTTGCTTTGACTTATGTTGGGATATTTATTAATAGGTAAAGCCCACATAAGCCAAAGCTTTTTGGGGTCCTCAGTTTTTAAGAGTGTAATGGGGTCCTGAGGCCAGAATGTTTGAGAACCACTGGGGCAGCTCAAATAGGAGGAATCTGAGAAGCGTTAATCTATAGGCTGCTCAATTCAGGCTTTAAGACCCAGACAGACAGGCCATTGGCTTCACTCAGAGATACACACCTTCCTTTGGTAGCAGTTTCCAATTTGGGAAAATGCTCAGCTAGCCTTGTCCCCTCACTACCCCTTCTGATCTTTACAAAGCTTTACAAGCTGTTCTCTAATTCATTCAAAATAAAAAGGATTTTTAAACATGCACTGGCCTAATTTTAGATGAAAGCAAAATGTCAATTAAGAAGTCTAATTTAGCTCTAGCCACTAAATTAGCTTTTTCTACCTTGCAAAGCAACAGACAGTATGGGCCAGACTTGGGAAAAGATGACTGAGCTGACATTTCAGTATGCCAGTTTTGCTGACCTGTGTTTTCTTACAATAAGAAAAGAGTACCTCAGGCAGTAGAATTATTCCTTCCTTAAAAAATAAAATAAAATAAAGTGGGGAATTCTCTTTGTGCACATATGCTTTTTTGACTTTTTTTTCCAAAATTTCAAAATTATAAAAACTGCTTATGATGGAGGCCATTGTTATAAAAGTAACTAGTTTGGACTTGACTAGGTTTTAAAGAGGTGCAGATGAAAGTCTTACAGATATTTCATCAAATCCTTAACTTTACTAGTAAAGAATGAATCATGGGAAGTAATTATATACACTTAATCCTAAGCCAGAATAGATTGTTTCTGATTCTCTTATCCCCAAATATTGCATGACTGTGACATTATGATTATAGCATTACACTTGATATTGAGATAAGGTTACTTTAGTTTCTTTACTGAACTTGGGGCTAAAAGGGTAAGAATCACATTTTAACCTTTTTTATGAATTTAGACAACTAGCAGACTTTAGAAGGTCAATCACTATTTTTGCCTTTGAATGAATGAACAAATTGGAATTAGTCACTAGAAAATAATAGATTGTCATAATCAATTGGTCATTGTGAAGGACCAAGTTATTTAAATATTGCATTTTTTAAAGATTTTTTTAATTTATTTATTTGAGAGAGAGAGAGAGAACACAAGAGGGGGAAGGGGCAGAGGGAGAGGGAAAAGCAGGCTCTCCTCTGAGCTGAGCAGGGAGCCCAAGGAGGGGCCATCACAGGACCCCAGGATCATGACCTGAACCAAAGGCAGACATTTAACTGACAGAGCCATCCCAGTGCTCCTACAAACGTGTTTTTATATACGTTATTCTAACAACGTGAAGGCCATATTTGTGATGTTTGGATATTGTAGGATAGAGGAAATGGACAAATCAACTAGTTAAGTAAATATTTACTTTATTCTTAAAATTACTCTACTGTAAGTCAGTATTATATTCAATTTCCAGGAAATCTTTAAGGATATTTAGTAAAAATAGGGCTATGGAAATGATACTGGACTCCCTATGTGTATAGACCATCTGTGGTAAAAATATACATAATACATTGTAATTTATTCAAGTTCTGTTCCCTTTAAAATTCTCATTATTTTAATTTTCATGACTGAGTATTCCTGACATTTGCATTTTGCCTTATGTCCTGGGCTCACCTACTTTTGCACTTATTTCTAAAATAACACAGTTTAATGCACAGTTTGGGGCAAAGCCCCAAAAGAATACATGTAATGATAATGCTCATTAATTATAGGATGTCATTAAATATTATTTCGTTTTGGGGTGCCTGGGTGGCTCAAAGGGTTAAGCCTCTGCCTTTAGCTCAGGTCATGATCTTGGGGTCCTGGGATTGAACCCTGCATCAGGCTCTCTGTTCGGCAGAGAGCCTGCTTTTCACCTCTCTCTCTCTGCCTGCCTCTCTGCCTACTTGTCATCTCTCTCTCTCTCTCTCTGTAAGTAAATAAATAAAATCTTTTAAAAAATAAATAAATAAATATTATTTCGTGGTGTCTACTGTAAGGGAAGTGTTTGTAGGGGTTGTGTGTGGATGTGAGTAAATCAGGATGATTATAAAAATCTGGTTGACTCCGTCATGGTGTTCATATTTAGATCCATCAGCTTTGGATGAAGTCATGGATAAATATGATGGGGTCAGTAAGCATAATCCTTATGCTCCCTCAGGCAATATTTACCAATAGGATATTCTCTCTCTCTCTCTCTCTCTCTCTCTCTCTCTCTCTCTCTTTTTGATGGTGCTATAACTCTAGAAGCACAGGTCTTGCAAGCATACCCCATCCAAGGTCGTGTCATCTGTGACAGCTTTATCAAAACTGCCTTCTTGCCACTCCCATGAAGCTAGCGAGACTATTCTTAACTTACTGGGGAGGAATGCTGGGAAACATTTTGTATGAAGTCACTTTTCAGGTTGCGTGATTGGCTCAGTTGGTGAGGCATCTGGTTTCTGCTCCGATTGTGATCTCAGGGTCCTGGGATCCAGCCCCAGGACCCGCTCAAGCTCAGTGCGGAGTCGGCTTATCCCTCGTCCTCCCCATTAGTCCCTCCCCCTGCTCGCTCACTTGCCCTCTCCCCCCCCTCTCAAATAAATAAATAGATGAATAAAATCTTTAAAAAAATCACTTTCCAATTGCATGAACTCTTTTTCGCAAAGAATTTTGAGAATGCTCAAACCCATTGGTCAATAGAGAAGGTGCACGGAAGTCAGAGGTGACATTAGCTGGGAATGACGGTCTATTTCTAACAAAGGCAAGAGCCAAAATTGAGCTAAATGTTTTTCTTTTTGTATCCCAATGGGAGATACTACTTTCTTCTGTGCCTTTTAAGAAATATAACTTTATATGTGATAGAAGCACAAGAAAACACACAGTATATATGAACTACAAAGCAAATGACAAAGAAGATCCATGAACCTACCATCCATATTAAGAACTAGAACTATAGAGGGACATTTCACTTATGTGTATGCTTATCCTTGCCACATCCTCCTCTCTGTAAACTCTCCTTCTAACAACAAACCTCCATCCTGATTTTTTTTACACATTATCTCTTTCCCATTCCTTTAAAAATAGCTTTATCACATGTGTATGTATTCCTAAAATATATATTGCTTGGCTTTACTAGAATATGTATTTTTTACTTCTTGGGTAAATTCTGTATCTTACTATTAAAATTAAGAAAAAAATAGACCACGGGTGCTACTTTAAAAATCTTTCTACTATAGATTTAGAAAACATACCAGTTTGAGACCACATTTATTATTTTAGTTGGTAAACTGAGTATTGGTGTTGGTAATAGGTTGATAGCAACAAGTTACTTTAGTGAAACTCATTTTTTTGTTTGTTTTTTGGCTTTTTGTCTGTTTTTTTTTTTTAAGATTTTATTTATTTATCAGATAGAGATCACAAGTAGGCAGAGAGGCAGGCAGAGAGAGAGGGGGAAAGCAGGCTTGCCACTGAGCAGAGAGCCTGATGTGGGGCTCGATCCCAGGACCCTGAGATCATGACCTGAGCTGAAGGCAGAGGCTTTAACCCACTGAGCCACCCAGGCACCCCTTTTTGGTCTGTTTTGAGAGAGAGAGAGAGGGAGAGAGAGAGAGAAAACCCATGCTCAAGTGGGGGAAGGGAATGGGCAGAGGGAGAGAGAGAGAGAATCTTAAGCAAGCTCCATGCCTGGCACAGAGCCCTTTGAGGGTCTCAGTCTCACAAGATCATGACCTAAGCCAAAAACAAGTCTCCTACGCTTAACCTACTGAGCCACCCAGACACCCTGAGAAACTCATTTTTAATATCTGATTACTATAGTGTCTTAAGGGTGAGCATATTTAAAGATCTTAATACATGTACTGTGTAGTGCAAAATTCTAAGACCTCAGTACATCTTTCACATGACATTCCCTATCCCTTGGGAGTTTTATGATTATTTTTTAAAAAATCTTTGCTATTTAAGTAAATTAAAATAATGTCTTGAATTTTTTTCTATTACCCAAAATAAAATATTTTTATTTTCATTTTGTATTTGTTTTTTATATATAATCTATTAGCTATGAATATGTTGAGTGTCAATTATTTTATGATTCATTATTTCAGTTTAAGTTTTCAATTTGCTTTTCTGAAAATTTTATTCTTTTTTTTTTAACTTTTTCCTTGGAAATTTTGTTGATTATTGAAGATTTTCTTTTTGAGGCTTATCAGATCTACAGATCATCCCACTTGCAATGTATTTGGCTCCAATAAATCTTGGAAGGACTTCTCACATTTGGAGAGTAAATAAATAGTTTAACAGCTCTTTTTTACTTAAATCACTGTATCTCTTTAATCTGTAATAGTATTACTGATAATAACAACATACTTGCCAACGTTGTTAGGGTTCTTACTTTCTGTTAGACAATTTTCTCAGCATATTTACCTATTGAATCCTTTCAGTAACCTTATAGCAATGGGCACTATTATTATCTTTATTTTATAGTTGGGAATACTGAAACCTGGAGAGAGAGGAATTTGCATGGAAAAAATAAATAGAAGTGGAAGCAAAGCAGTCATCATTTAACCTCTTCTGATTTTGAGTTTTATTCCTTCTTACATTTATGCCAGTATATGGTTTAAAGTGAAGATCTAAATAATTATTATGTTTAGAAGAGTGCGACATTCCCCAAACTGATTTGTTTCTTCAATCAAATTCTTAAACATTCTAGGTTCTTTTTAGATTAGTTGATTCTATCTATACTTTCCTCTTTCCTTATTTTTATATCATAGTGATTTGATTTAGTATCTTAATAGTGTTCTAACATATTACCTTATATTATTCTTCCTCAAAATTATTTTATTTTCATCTACTTATTCTACCAGATGAAAGAAATAATTTTCTTTAATTCTAAAAATATACTTAAATGAGCTTTGGTTAACATTATACTGTATTTATGAATCAATTTGCAAGCAAATCATCATTAAAATATTATCTCCATTTTAACTCTATTGATACTGATAAATTATTATTTCTATCAATATATTTCTTCATATGAGTCATATGTATCTTATTAAAATATTTCCAAGTATTAAAAAATTTTCCACATATTGAACAGTTTCGTTGTGATTATGAATAAAATTTTCTAGCAACTACCTTTTTCTCTAGTAATGATATATGAGTTCTGTTAATCTTTAAAATAATTTTAATCTTTAAAATAATAATTTTGATATTAATAATTCTCTATTCAAAATCTGTGAATTATGAGTTTTTGGTCATCCTTCAGAGCTTTATAATTCTGATTTTTGTTTCCTGCCTTATTACATTGGCTTCTTATTATTATTACAACTTCTAGAGAATTTAATTGTGGTAACAGATTTTTACACATTTAAAAAAACTATTTAAAATGAAATAAAGGGGTGCCTGGGTGGCTCAGTGGGTTAAGGCCTCTGCCTTTGGCTCAGGTCATGATCCCAGTGTCCTGGGATCGAGCCCCGCATCGGGCTCTCTGCTCGGCAGGGAGACTGCTTCCCTTCCTCTCTGCCTGCCTCTCTGCCTGCTTGTAATCTCTGTCAAATAAACAAATAAATAAATAAAATAAAATGAAATAAAAATTAAGGGCATGTACCATGGAATTATATTTTACATGTTTGTTCAACCTAAGCCCTGTATTTCAAGGCAATTAGTGTGAAGTAAGCATGGACATTGGCTTTCTTATTACCATACTGGTCTGGCCAACCTACATTCTTCAGGAAAAATTACCATAGAATTTGTCTGCTTTATTGGTAACAAAGAGAGTTATTTTGAAACTGACTGTTGTCATCAAAATAATGGAAGTAACATAAAGGGGAAAGTTTTGAAGCTCTAGAATGAAACCCTGCTTGTCATTCCTATATTTGTCTCATTCTAGCTACTATTCCACTGTCAAGATAGTAATAGAGGGGCTGGAAAGAGGAAAAATTGTGCCAGAGATAAAATCAAGTACAATTTTCCATATTTCTACTCTTATTTTTTCAAATAGCCCATAATTGTCTCTCTCTCTCTCTCTCTTTCTCTTTTTACCAGTAATGCTTAATTATATGTCTTGTGTAATATTCATTCAGAATCAAATCTCATATTTTGGATTAAAAAAATACACATTTTATAACAGCTTCCAACAAAGATTAATATCTTACTAAAAAATAATTAAATTGAAAATGAAATCTACACAATTGTGTAATTGTCCAAGTTATAGTCAACAGCCCCTCACTATAATGCATTTTGCATCACTCATGTTGGCATGGCTAACACATAAAATTCTGAAATGTTCAAATAATCTAATAGAAATGTCTATGAGGACTCTGAGAGCGACTGTTTCTGTGACACCACATTTAATGCCTCTGTTGCTGCTTTTCTAGCCACAAAAAAGAAAAGAAAATTGCATTTTGAGTTTATTTCTTTGTTGAAACAATTCTAAGATGGTTTCTACGAGGTATATTATTGGAAAGCTGAAACATGAGAAAAATGAAACAGTATAAAGAGGACAGACTCTGATTTTAGACACACAGTGTTCAGAGCCCCGGTCTAGCACTGGCTAGCTATGTGGCACTGGACAAATTATTGAATTTCTCCCTAAGCCTTGCTCTCTTCATGTGTCTCATTACAATGAGATAATGTTTGTTATTTTCTGGTTCTGTAAATGTCAGTTGCCAGAATGATGATGATGATGATGCTCAGTTAAAAGATCTCTTAAATCCTACTCCTCTTAGACAGTTTATACTTCATAATCATCACATTTTTATGCAAATATTATTCGGATCCATTCTCTAGAGACTTAGCATCAATGCACCAATTACCCAATTCAGCTCTAATAAATCACTCAAGAGCATGCTAGTATGGAAAAATTTGAGGATCCTAGGTCAGCAGGTCTAAGTGTTAGATGTGAATCTGCTACCTCCCAGCTGTTCAAGCCTCAGTTTCCACATCTGTCGAAAGGAAATACTTGTGTTTCCTTTCTTACATGATATTTCAAGATTAATGAGATAACATACGTGAAATTCATTATAAATCTCCAAAATATGATTTGAATATATTTTTTCAAATTAGCGCATAGAGATTGAAATGTTTCATGATATTGTAGAAGCAGGTAAGTATCATAAGGCCTGATTCTCAAATGAAAACATAGGTGAAACTGGAAAAAGTATGTACTACACATTGCTGATTTTCTAAAGCGTTACAAAGCTAACCAACTTAAACAAAATAGTTTTTATAATTTAGTCACTCAGTATTCCCAACTTTTATTTATCAAAATTAGATGTTAGAAAAAAAATGATTTCCAAGTCTTAATCCTTTTGATAATTACAAATATTTATGGCATGACTAGACAAGGACTAGGCAAGTCCTGCTGCAAATGATTCAGTATTGTTATGTTTACTTCTTTACCAAAGTTTTATCATTCACTTCTTTGTATAAGATATTTCCCATTTATTGTATAACTGAAGTAAGCTTTCATCACTAAAACCAGGTAGAGAATGGTAAACACTCTTACCTAGGTTGCTAAAGATCTCTGTGCTCCTAAAGATCTCTTGAACTCACATTTTAAAAGCAGACCTTTCTAACTTTCTGCTAAAGAAAACTACACTAAAGTTATTACTACATTTATATGACATTATACAATATCCTTCAAGAGACTGTTTATTTAGGGTGAGAGAGAACGTTCCCTTAACTGAAAACCCCTTCTTTCCCAGGTTTATTCCATTGCTGTTAATGAAATGTGTGATGATTCTTGTGTCAGGGAATTAATGATACTCAGTAAGGAAAGAATGAGAAACCCGGGTGGATGAATTATGCCTGTTTCTTCTGTTCTTTTCAAAGAGGAAAATGGAAAGATCCCATAGCATCGCACTTATTATGATATTTAAACTATGAGAATTTCATCAGATAAAAGAAATGTTAAATGAAATCCTCAGTCTAAACACTCATGTCAAGAAAGGCAATTTTAGTTATGCAGTGGTGTAGCATTTTGTTTTTTCTGCAATAAAGCCATCAGATCAATAAAAAATTATGTAGCAGATTATTATTACACTGTGCTCACCATAGCTCTAATCGTAAATAATACAGCAGTTATCCTGGTTATATTAATTATAATTAGAATGCAGATAATGCAGACGGTCTTTTATTACTAGAGCCAAATCAATTTTCCAGTGTTATTCGATGCAAGGTCACACAAAGTTGTGGGAGCTTTTAGACTTCTTATGAAATGGCCTGCCCGCCTGTGCAGGGAGAGTTTGGCTCAGCTGTGCAAGACACATTGACTGGGAAGATCATTGAAATAATTACAGCCATGAACCCTTGCCTATGATGGCAGAATTTCATTTTATAAAGTAAGCATAGCTGTAATCCAGCCTCCTTTATGGTAGGAAGCCTCATAAATCTTTCAGAGGAGACCAAGTCTTGTGTTTAGTGGTAAGGAGGAAATCAAAATGAATTCGTTTGCATTGTTCATTTCTCCTCATTGCCTTTGTGTTCCATACCTTGGCATCATATTTTTTAAAGGCGTTCCATATGTAATCATCTTGTAATGATAGTGGGAAACCACAAAACAACAAACTAATAGAAATACATTAGGTGTTCGGTACTGGAGGATGGGAGGTAAGCTGATTGTACACATTGTTGTAGGAAGGCTTTTATGAACCTGGTTTAGTTGCTCAGATGCCATGAGATGAGAAGAAAGCAGGAGAATGAGATGAAGATCACATTCAGAGGCAATTGTTTTACAGATGCCTTGACAGTGGTCAAAGGGAGGCAAAAGAGCTAGGCCCCAAACCTGTGAAGCCAGAGAATATGGTTCAGAATAAATCCATGTGTTTGGACACCAGCAAGGGGCAGCATGGTATTTCTGGAATTGCTATGGTTCCAAGCAAACCTAATGATGATGGATTAGAAGCAAGGTCATTGATGTTCATTGATGTTCCCCACTTGACAAAACTCCCTCAGGTCGTGGAGCCAACAACCAGCCAGGATACCAACTCAAGTGAGATCAGGCAGGTAATTCATGGGATGTACTACACTGTGGGAGTAAAGGAATAGAACTGGTAGGGCATATGTCAGAATATAAGTTGGCAAATTCATAACCTGGGTAAAGATAGTGGTGTTCAAAAATGTTTAATCACTGCTCTAATATATCTTTGGGACGAGTGTGGCCTACAGACCATTGATGCTTGACTTCTGGCTAGAAAGACATGTCCATTCTACTGATAATTAGGAAATGTACGCAGCCAGGTTAAGAAACTTCCTTCTGAGAATTTGACAAAGTCAATAGTGTTAAAAAAAAAAAAAAGTGCCATTACTGAAGATAGGAAATGGGAAGTTATTCCAAAGAGCAGAGTTAAGAAGTTATCACCAAAAGGGCAGCAAGGCTACAGCCAGGACTCCAGTCAGAAACAAAGAACAGCAGGCAATGTGGATGGAGAGCCAGCTTGAGTCCTCCAGACACCCCCTTTTGAAGTCCTGGAGAAAAGCATGGACCTCAGCCAACTGGTCCCGAAAGGCCTGTTCATAAGGTTGAGCACTGATCTCTAACTGTCTGCGAGAAAGGAAGGAATACTTTCAACCCTGAGGTCTCAAATCCTGTGCGTAAAGGTGAGGTTGTAAGTAAATAAACAGCCAAGTTGCAGAGGCAGAGACTGGCAAAAGGATGAAGCTCTGTATGTCAGGACTTTAGAAATTACAGCACTAGAAACAAATCGTTATAGAAAACCCTTGTCACTGTTTAGTAAGCTTGTGAACCTCACATTCTCTTAGGGACTTTCCATGTGCTTCTTTCTTTCTTTCTTTCTTTCTTTCTTTTTTAACTCAGCAGTGTTGATGAGGAAGTAGGTACCATTACGAGTATTTTATAGATGTAAAAACTGGGGCTTTCTAAAGTCATACATTTAGCAAAAGGTGGAACCAGAATTTAAAGGTAGGTTTTTGTAGCTTGATATCCTAGCTCTTAACTATTCAATACTGCCTACAGGCTAGCAAAACTTACAGAGATCTAAATGACAGGACAGAAGCCATTATACAGCTTTAAAGATCTCTCACCTAGGCACTATGTTTTCTAAGAATTGAGACCAGGAAGAGGGAAGAGGTCTGTTCTTTTTAAGGAGCTGGAAGCCATATACAGTCTTTCGGGTTGAACAAGCATCCTGACCATTTTGACCACAACAAGGATTCATAATTCTTCCCCTTAGTAGCATTTTTACATATTTTAAAGCCACCAAGCTTTAAGACATGCTTTTGAAGCATCTACTGACTTGGGCAAATTGTTTTTAAAAATTGAATTGTGTGGGATAGTCCAAAATGGGTCAAGTAAAGCTCTTTGCTTTACCAGGAACAACCTCAACTGCAGTATTGAAATTTAAATCATTTTTAAAATGTCAGTAAAGCTTTTTCGTTCTTCTCCTAAAACATCAGTTTTATTTAAACACAGGGTTCTGAATGTTTCTGACCTGAAGCACATAATAGCATATAAGGACGTTGGAGTATTTTGACATCATGTTCCTTTCATCTGTTTTGTTGAGGAAAGACATTGGGAAAAAATGCATGGAAAAATAAACTGTTGAGTGTGTTCTAACAATTAAAAAGAAATCATTTAAATACCTGAGAACCATATTTGAAAATACCAAAATGGCTAAATGGACAAAAAACCCGCGAAAGTTGGAATTGAGAGAATATATTTCATAAGTTAAAAGGAAAATGGATGGTTCTTCATCAAAAAGTAAATGTCTTTGATCCTGGCTGCCTTCTGAAAAAGAGTTAGGAGTTGAAACAAAGACCACCTTGGGGTGGACTGATTTATGTAAATGCAGTTTTAAAGCAGTCAAGAGTATCTGAAAGGTGTACTGAAACGTGAACAAATTTAGGTATGATTCATATAGGTTTATTTCTAAAATTGGAAACTTACTAAAGAGGTATAAAAAGAATCCTAATGTACTGTATTTTAGATGCAGAAAAAAATATTCAGGGTGTCCCTTTTTTCCCAGTCAGGGTAATTTAGATATTTCACACTGAATCTCTATCCACCAAAAGAAAAACACAGCTTCCTGTTTCCAGAAAATTTCAATTCTTCCCTTATACAATATCTTTAAATTTTCTTCTTGGAAAATGTATCTTATCTTCTATTATGAAAATATGTCTTTCTTTAAGACGAAGGCTAATTCTTGTATATTGCTTATACTATGAGCTAGGTGCTATGCGATAGTTACTTTCAAATGTGTATTTATTTAATCCCCACAACAACCGCCTATGGGGTAGACCCTGTTATGCCTAAAGGGGGGAATGGAGGTACAACGAGGTTATGTAAAGGTCACACAGCAAGTAAGTGGTGGAAGGAGGATTTGAACCAGGCAATCCAGCTCTGAGTTTGCACAAAAGTCTCTGTTCTGCTGAATCTTCACAATAAGATATCACTAAAAATCAAACGGTTCCACCCAACAAATAAGTGTCTCTGGTTTCTTTCCCTTTCTCAAAACACTTTGAATTCCATGATCTGTATCACAGAAGGTTGTTTTGTTTGTTTGTTTGTTTGTTGTTTTTTGGTTTTTCTTGAACCAGCTCTCTATCTGAAATATGAGCAGACACATCAATTGCTATGGTAACTTCCAGCGTTTGAATAGTAGGATTTGGGAAATATTTTGAGTGAAAAACATAAGGGGAAAAAATAGAGTCTAAATGTGACCTTGTCAACTGAATTAACTTCTAGGAGATTCCACTTTAAAATGATACGTCTAGCATTATCGTTTTACTGCTGAAAACTGGGAAGCATTCCAAATTTTAACTTACAAAGTTATTGTACTTCCAAATGAGAAAAATGTCTTTTGAGGTACCTTCTTTTTCTTGAATACTGTGATCGATGGCTCTGTAATAATCCTATGCAAATAGCCAATGTTGTAATTTGGAGTTGCCCATAAGAAGTTACCATAAACAGGATATGTTAGGAGTTTTGGTCTAGTTATTTGCTGTGTAGTTTATGTATGCCATCCTGTGTGAACTGCTTTTCATTGACCTCTTTTTTCCAGCTAAGTTCTCTACATTGTTTTCCTTCTCACAGCCTGACCCTTCCTGTTGGTCGTATGTAAGAGGCAGTGAAGTTTGGCACCGAATTAATCCTGCATTGAAATGAAGAAACACTATTTCGCAAATAGAACATTCGGTTTCTCTTTTGTTCATTATGTGAGCTCTCCCTTTGCTTCCTCATATTTTTTTTATAGAGCCTGCACGAGCACAGGGTCTGTCTCATCAGCTACGAGTCACGTGTAATAGCACCTCTAGCAAAATCACTCACAAACTAGTCCCCTTTTTTCTCCCTCATCAATTGCCTATGTCAGTAATAGAGAATTAGCTTTAAAAATATAATCTGATTGAGTACATTACGTTGACCAGCCTTGTGCATTTCCCCCCTGCACTTACTTCATTGTCTCTGTTTCCGAAATGGCCTTTATGCCTCCTGGTCTCAACATAGAGCAAAAAGGACCATCTGGACACCACATATGAGGAAATCAGACATCTCTAGGTTAAATCATGCCCATAAGGACAATTTCTTGTCAGATAAGCTGCTGTGTACTTAGTCTGATAACTAACAAAATTACAATATGGTAATTTTAACTGGAAATTGTCCATTTTTATCCTCAGCTTTTCTCTTTTATCCGCACTGGTCACCACCCTGTGAGTTCTACTCCTAGGCACTAGCGCGCATAGCAGCCCCTGGGTTTTTTTCAAGCTGTGGCAGCTGTGGAAGGTCTGGACAGCAGAGAGTGTCAGGCTGTTGGCTACATGCGTCATAATATGGTGGGGGTAGAAGCACGGCATGGCGTAATACAATCATTTGTGTTCTCCCTGATTTTTAGACACATTGCAAAAAAAACAAGGCAGGAGGATGAAATGTAAAGAGTAATTGGTGGGTTTGGAGTTATGTTGCTGTCGCTTGTGAGCCGGCGTGACCTAAATGCCCATCGCAACCTCTTTTTTTGACCTCTGGCATTCTTATCTGTTAAATGGGTTTTTTCCTTAGTTGTTTATCAGATAGGAACATGTACACCACAGGAGCCTCGTCCGTAGTCTGCCCTCTACACACGGCTACAAATGGGTTATCTTTTACTCATAGTGAACTTTAACTGTTGCCATCATTTAAAAAAAAGCAGAAGATGTGCCGTACCTGGGTAGCTCAGTTGGTTAAGCGTCTGCCTTCTGTTCAGGTCATGATCCCAGGGTCCTGGGACCGAGCCCCACATCAGGCTCCCTGCTTGCTTGGTGGTGAGCGTGCTTCTCCCTCTCCCCCTGCTTGTTCGCTCTTTCTCTCTCTGTCAAATAAATAAATAAAATCTTTTAAAAAAATCAGAAGATGTTACACTAAAAAAGATCAAGATTTCCAGATTCTGTAGAAACAGAATTATTTGGCAGCACCACTCCCCTAGTCCCACATGACAACTAAAGGCCATGACATAGCCCCTTCTCCATTAGATAGTGGTCTTGGCTACAGTTCACTTCAGTCCACATTTGGCCTGCTTTGCCCATTTCTGTTGCCTGTCTTGTCCCCATAAGCATTTGAGTTTGTCACTTTTGATGTTTATAAAAACACATTTGGATTTAGTTGCAATGTCCTTGACAAACACACTCAATTTGGACCTTGAAAACCAACTTTCTAGTACTGGTTTTTAAACTTCTGTTTATATGGAAATTTACTGGGTGAGAGTAATTTCCTTGTGCATTAAAATGTTCATCACAATAGTTACATAATGGCATTATAAGAAGTTAATGAAATAAATTTTGTAAGACTGTTTTGTACAACGAAACACTAAAATACTAAATCTATAATGATGATTTGGTACTTTATATATTTCTTTCTAAAAACAAATAGAAGAGACTTTATTCATTAAACCTTAAGTTGACCAACATTTCAAAATCTGATGAAGCAAGATTTTATAAGGTGAATTATACAGAATATTTGTTTCTAAATTTTGTTATGGGAAGATCTACTAAATTGAATTTTTTCCTCAATTTTTTGAGTCAAGAAGTAGAGATAAGGACTCACAAGAATATTATAAAGTAAAATATATGTTCAAAAGTTATTTGTGTTAGCTTGAAAAAGCGTTGCACATCAACCCAGTGGAGGTTCCAATAATCCATACCTTTCTTGTTGATCTTCTTTTAAATCTTCCATTGTCTTTTCCAGGATGTCTGGTTTACAAATGAATTTTAAATGAGGAACACCATGTTGTAATGGGTTGAAAATGCCTACCACAGGGCTTTGCTCATTTTAGGAGTTCAAAGACTATTAAAGCTCAATGAAACAGAACAAGAGCAGAGACAAATAAAATCTTAAAATCTTCCTATTTGACCTGAGTTGCCCCATTCCCTTGCTTCAAACAAGCAAGAATAAATTGTGATTTACAATGATGCCTTGAAATTAATAACATCCTTCTGCAAAGAGTAGAGAATATTTTATACTTCTTCCTATTTACGTATGTCATTACCTATCTTCTCATTCATCTGTTTAATATCCTCCATGAGGCAGGCAGAATTGGGTATATAGTATTACCTATGTTTATGTGCGAGAAAAGGAAAACAGAAGGATTCGGTGCCTTTTCGAGGGTCAGTCAGTAGAATTGGTAGAAGAACTGTGGCTAACAGTTAGATTACCTGGATCTTCAGTCCTCTTGGCAAGAGAAAATCTTCTGGGGCACCTGGGTGGTTCCGTCAGTTAAGTGTCTGTCTTTGGCTCAGGTCATGATCCTGGGGTCCTGGGATTGAGCCGAGTTGGGCTCCCTACTCAGTGGAAAGCCTGCTTCTCTCACTCCCTCTGCTGCTTCCTACTTGCTCTCTCTGTCAAATAAATAAATAAAATCATAAAAAGGGGAAAAAACTCTTCTGAGTCCTTGATACACTTTGAGCCTTTAGAAAATGTTTATTAACTGTAAAAAATTTTGAGTCTGTAAAATGCTTTGACACCAAATAATAACTCTATCTTTACAATACAAAAAGCAGAGTTATTCATTTCTTCATTAATCATTTACTGAACAGAACAAAAATCACACAAAAATATCAAAAGGCAAACAGCAAACTGTATATTTACCACAAGTGTAACAAGGTATTATATCCATATTTATTCACTGTTAAAAGAACTTATATGAATGGATAAGAAAACCACTAAAATCTGAACAAAAACTGTACAAGGGATATGAAAATATAATTTCCACACACACAAAATTAAAATGACTAATCCAGTATAGCCAGAGCTTTCTCTGTAGTAACCCAAACTCATGAGTTCCCCGTGGTTCCTCATTGTTCTGAAAATAGGATCAAATTTCTTGGCATGCCATATAAATTCTTCGAATAACATGATCCCTTATTAGTTCTCTAGCTGTACCTTTCACCACCTCATCTCCTCACATTCCGCCCTGCCCTCCAGTTCTCAGGATCCATCCTGCTCTGTTGTCTCTTACCCCACTACAATCCCACTATCCCTTACCTCTTTCTACTCCAGAAAAGGCAAAATGTAAATCAGTTACAAAGCATGCTGCTTAGTTCAAATGACATTTTTATTTGTAGCAAGAGTTTCTGGAGAAAGGAAGCAGTGCATTGATTTACATTCTGCTACAACCTCCTTATTTTACTGGAAAACAGTAATAGTTTGTCTATAGATTACATTAGGAGTAGTGCTGTGATGCAGCGTGTGATTGCGTGCATATGTTGTAAGGAAAGTCCCATCCTCACTTTACTCATTCACACAGTAGGAATAACACTGCCCCACCGAGTTGGATTCCCCATATCTCACAGTAGGAAGTGTAATAACTATCATGTGTTATTTTAGAGATGAATCTTCCAGTAGATGTTCAGGGTACATTAGTAATTGAATAACTATTAGATCTTTTTCTGGCCCCTTCCTTTTTCTTCCCTATTTGTTTAAACAAATAGAGTCAGAAATAAACTTAAATCCCAACAAACCAAAGTCCAGGACCAGGTGGCTTTACTGGCGAATTCTACCAAATATTCAAAGATTTAATACCTATCCTTCTCAAACTCTTCCAAAAAATTGACAAGGAGGGAATGCTTTCAAATTCATTTCATAAGGCTACCATTACCCTGATACCAAAACTGGACAAGGACACCACAAAAAAAGAAAATTATAGGCTAATATTCCTAGTACATAGGTGTACAAATCCTCAACAAAATATTAGCAAATCAAACTCAACAATATATCAAAAAGATCATACACCATGATCAAATGGAATTTATTTGAAGGACACAAGGATGGTCCAACATCTGCAAATGAATCAGTGTGATATACCACATTAGCAAAGTAAAGGATGAAAATCAATGATCATCTCAAGAGATGCACAAAAAGCACTGACAAAATTTAACACCCATTTATGATAAAAACTCAACAAAGTGGGTATGCAAGGAATGTATCTCAATAAAATAAAGACTATATCTGACAAAACCACAGTTGACATCATACATAATAGTGAAAACATGAAAGCCTTTCCTCTAAGATCAGGAACATGACTAGAATGCCGCTTTTATTCAACATGGTATTGGAAATCCAAGCCACAAAAAATTGGGCAAGAAAAAGAAGTTAAAGTAATCCAAATTTAAAGGTAGAAGTAAAGCTGTCACTATTTGTGGATGGCAAGTACTGTGTATAGAAAACCCATAAGACTACCAAAACGCTTTTAAAACTAATAAATTCACTCAAGTTCCAAGATATAAAATCAGTATATAGAAATGTATTGCATTCTACACATGAATAGCAAGCTATGAGAAAGAGAGATTAAGAAAATAATCCCATTTACAATTGCATCAAAAAGACTGAAATACCTAAGAATAATTTTAACTAAGGAAGTCAATGGCATGCATGATGAAAACTGCAAGACCCTGGTAAAGGAAATTGAAGAAGACACAAATAAATGGAAAGTTATCCCATGCTCATGGATTGGAGGTTTTAACATTGTTAAAATAATAAAAATAAATCTAATTCAGTGCAATTCCTATCAAAATCCCAATGGTATTTTACATGGAGCTAGGACAAATAATTCTAAAATTCCTATGGAACCACAAATGACCCTGAATAGATAAAATGATCTTGAAAAAGGAGAACAAGACTGGAGGTGTCATGCTCCCTGATTTCAAACTGTATTATAAAGCTATGATAATCAAAACAGTATGATATCAATAAAACTGTATTATAAAACTATGATAATCAAAACAGTATGATATCAACATAAAAATAGACACATAGATCAATGGAACAGAATAGAGAGCCCAGAAATAAACCTGGGCATTATATGGTCAAGTGATTTATGACAAAGGAGCTAAGAATATAAAGTTAAGACTAGCAGTCTCTACAACAAATGGGGTTGGGAAAACTGGACAGCCACATGCAAAAGGATGAACCTAGACTACTCTCTTAAACTAAACACAAAAACTAATTCAAAATGGATTAAAGACTTGAATATTAGACCTGAAATCATAAAATTCCTAGAAGAAAACATAGATGACATTGGTCTTAGCAATGTTTTTTTGGCTATGACTTCAAAGGCAAAGGAAATAAAAGCAATTTTTTTTTTTAAATGGGAGTACATGGGGCTCCTGGGTGGCTCAGTGGGTTAAAGCCTCTGCCTTCAGCTCAGGTCATGATCCCAGGGTCCTGGGATCAAGCCCCACATTGGGCTCTCTGCTCGGCAGGGAGCCTGCTTACCCACCTTTCTCTCTGCCTGTCTCTCTGCCTACCTGTGATTTCTGTCAAATAAATAAAAATAAAAAATCTTTAATAAAATAAATAAAATAAAATGGGAGTACAACAAACAAAAGCTTCTGCACAGGAAGGAAAGTGTCAGCAAAATGAAAGGCAACCTACTGAGTAGAAGAAGATATTTGCAACTCATCTAACCAATAGGGGGTTAATATCTAAAATATAGAGAGAAATCATACAAGTCAACAATAAAAAAGCAAACAGCCTAATCAGACAATGGGCAGAGAATCCAAATTAATTTTTTCAAAGACACAAAAATGGCTAATAGGCATATGAAAAGACATTCAAGGTCAGTTGTTATCGGGGAAACAAAAATCAAAACCACAATGAAATATCACCTCACACCTGTTAGAATAGCTGTTATTGGAGCGCCTGTGTGGTTCAGTCAATTGAGTGTCTGCCTTCAGCTCAGGTCATGATCCCAGGGTCCTGGAATCGAGTCCTGCTGAGTAGGGAGCAGGGAGCCTGCTTTGCCCTCTCCCTCTGCTCACTACCGCCCCCTCCCCACTGCCCCTGCTGTGCTTTCTCTCTCTTTCTCCCTCTCTCTCTCATTTGAATAAAATCTTAAAATCTTAAAAAAAGAAGAGTGGCTATTATAAAAAAGACAAGTGTTGGAGAGGATGTGGAGAAGAGGGAACTTTCATACATTGTTAGTGGGAATGTAAATTGGTGCAGTAACTGTGGAAAGCCATATGGAGATTCCTCAAAAAAAATTAAAAGTAGAACTACCATATGACCCAGCTATTCCACTTCTGGGTATTTATCCAAAGAATATGAAAGCACTAATTTGAAAAGATTTATACACCCCTGTGTTCATCACAGCATTATTTACAATAGCCAAGATATGGAAACAACTTGTGTCCGTCAATGGATGAATGGATTAAAAATATGTGGTTTGTATGTGTGTATGTTCATGTATATATGGATACACACATACAGTGCTATCCTACACATAAACTGGTGGTTACCAAAGGGGAAGGGAGTTGGGGGGTGGGTAAAACTGGTGAAGGTGCTCAGTTGTATGGTGATGAGTGGTAGCTAGGTTTATGGTAGTGCTCATTTGGGGGTGTATACAAATATCAAATTATAATGTGCACCTGAAAGTTCTATAATGTTATATCCCAATATTATATCAATAAAGGAGAAGTAAACTCATAGGTCATTACAGCCTAAAGAACCTTAGAAAAGACCAGTCAGTATAATGGAGACTCTGTGACACTCTTCTATGTGCTTCATGTCTTCTTGCTCAATACTCACCACATTTAGAATAAAGATTTAATGTTCACCTTTCCCAGGAAATTGAGCTCTATGAGGGCTGTTATCCTGTGGGAGAAAAATGCCCAATCACTTCTTCCCCTTGATACTCCAAAGTAACCCCTGGATAGCTATATGGCTATATGACTGAGTCAGTTACACCTGAGAAAACTGAGGGCAACAAAGTTACACAAATCACATAAAGGAGTTACTAAAATTAGGAGAGAGGGGACAATAAAACCTACATATTCCCCTTCTAAGTTATTTACAAGCAAGGTGGTTAATATCAGCTAGATCCTATTGTCATTCTGTTGTAAGTACCACAGAGATACACAAAGCCAGGAAGAGAGCAAGTGAGTGGAAGTCACAAGAGGCTGGCTGGTTGGTTAGGTGTCAGTCTTCTCTTGAAGGGAGGAGTTCAGGACTGGCCTCCTCATTGAGGTGTCCTGTGAGTGGAAATCTGAGAATAGTGAGGAGGTGATCCATGCTGGACATCTGGAGAAACTGTTCTAGACACAGGGGGAAAATTGAGAAGAGCAAATGAGTTGAAATTGCTAGCATATAGGAGCTTTGGGAGTTAAGAGAATTTTAGACATTAAGATTACAGAGACGAATGCTGTGGTGGGGAAGATCATAGGTTCTCACAGATCATCGTAAGGATGAGACATTATTGGAGAGTTTGACATGATGAGATTTATACATTTTCATAGGATTATTCTGCCTGCTGTGTGGAGAATAGGGGACAGGGCAGAAGAAGGGAAATCATTCAGAAAACTAGTACAACAGCCCAGGAGAGAAATGACACACTTAATCACATGCTATACCCACTGCAAAGGAAGCTTGCAGCCATCATCATTGTTCCTACAGCCTTGCGAATCAAGGAGATTTTTTAGTCGGGACAAGAAAGGAAGAGAGTAGAGAAATGACGCAATGGATGACTGCAAGGCTATTCCTGTGGCTTTCCTTATCCACAGTGTACATTCTGACGTCTATACGCATGTGTGCATAGATAGGCAGCCATTCACCAGCGCCACACACACACACACACACACACACACACACACGCTCTCTTTCTCTCTTCTCTCTCTCTCTCTCTCTTTGACAAATTTCCCTTCTTCACAGAGAACATTGCATTTTTGGCTTCCTTGGCTGGCATGTCTCATGATAATCCTATCTAAACAAAATCACCAAAGCTGCCTCTTTTCTTTCCACTGCTTTCTTCATCTGTTAAGACTCAACACTGAGATAATCCTCTCTAAGAACCCTACTTTTTCTTTTCCAGGTTGAATTGGGAGCCCTTTCTCTGGCCAAAATTAATTTGTGTATATTGCTTTGACACATTTATCAAATGCTATCCAATTAATGTACTTATCACTAGATTGTTAGTTCTTTGTGATGAAAGACTGTGTGTTCATTTATGTATCCCCAATATTTAGCAGTGTCCGGTATACACCAGGTGTTTATAAATTGTGATGAATGAATGAGTGAATGAATAAATCAGTCGATCATTCTGAGTTAAATATGACAAAGAATAGAAAACACACCAAGGACATCATGACACAGCAGAGTTCACAGCACATCATGTAAGCCTTATAGGCAGACAAATCAATGAGGAGCTGATTCCTCCTCTTTACAAGTTCTCTGCCCAGTAAATGTGTCAGGCTACATTTATTTATCAGATTTCAGAACAACTAAGTGATACTGAATATAGCAGGTACTTTAGTTGGTTATTATTTACTTAATTGCTCACATATACCTACATCTTCTGGCTTTGTTTCACAAAGAACTTGAGATTATGATGTGGAATGCATACATTGTAAATTTAGCTTGAAAGGACAGCCATGTAAAGCTTCTAAAATATAGAATAAGAATTGAGATGTTAAAATATTACATTAAGGTTTGTCTTGGAGATCAGCTTTTATTGGGTGGCATAATTTTACAGATATTAGCATAAATACTCCAGTGAGGCCAAGACATTGGGGATGGGGGAAAAGGTGGTAGGAAGCCAAAAAAAGAAAAAAAAAGGTATTGCAATTCGGTTGAAATCCATAGGCAGCTGTTAGGTCATTTTTAAGCTACCACTTCAGTACGCTGAAAATTCAGGGTAGGTTGAAACCAGAGTTAATTCCAAAGAAAATGTGGTTAGTTCAATGGTCAACCTGGTTAAAATATTGTACCAAATACCTGACTCAGGGGTGTGGAAAGGTTACGAATTCTCCTCAACTAGCAGTTTCCTCATCTGTACGGTGGGTTCATAAAATTTTCTTGCTGGGAGAGTCTGAAAGTTTGGGTCCTCGCAAGTCCAAATACATAGTAACGAATAACCTTATCCCACACGTTCTACCAAATGCCCTCCAACTCTACCAAAAGAACTTACCCGCGGAGGCCAGCGAACGAGTTTGTGGTTAATCTTTAGTGGTGGAGACACTCGGGAATTCCTTGTTCCCTAGGAACTTTATCACTCACACTGTTAATTATGAAATATATGCAAACATGCGCTTGGTGAGAAAAATAATTTCAACATTAAACTACTATTTTGAATCTCTTTGGTGACATTTGGATGTTATGTTCAAGAAAAATAAAATCCATATAAATTTGTTTCAGGAAAATGTGTTACCAATTGAAGCACAGTCCCGATAGTGTTTCTGCAACAATGGAAATATTCTGATCTGCACTGTCCCGTATGGTGGCCACTGAGCACTTGATATGTAGCTAATGAGATTAAGGAACTGATTTTAAATTTTAATTAACTTAAAATGATCAGCCATGTGTGATTAGTGGCTATCAGATTAGCATAGATTTCTACAAGGTTAGTTTATTAAACAAATAAGTAAAATATAAAACATTTAACATGACAATAAGCACCATGTAGAAAAAGCCAGGAAGGAGAGATCATGATGTCCTTGTGAAATTTTAAAATCTTTTAGTGTCCTGATTTTTTGTGAATGTATAGGCCGCTTACTGATGTTCCGTTTTCAATCATAAAAATATTTTCTACTCAAAAAAAGTAAAAGCATTTTTTTCTTTTTTTATCACAAGTGATATTTTTGTGACAAACTTATAAGGAACAAATTTGATTTTTTTCCAACAATGCCTTGGTATCTAAGTTTATTTTAGTTTAGTCAGTCTTGTGGCAACTTTTCTATCATGTCTTGAAACCGAGTGGAAGGCGGATTGCAACTTTTGCATTCCACTTTTGGAAAGTTGTTATACAGTCTAACTCAAGGAAGATATATAAAAATATATACCTTTATCATCATAAGATTGCAAAGCACTTGATATATTTCTGGTACTGTGTCTGTTAAAAAGTAAAAGAATGTTTCATTTTGGGACATTAAGACTCAATATTTCATAAAAATAGAAAAAAGCAAATCTAGACTCTGTGAACTTCTCATATTTGAAATAACACAGAGCTTTTAATATTCTGAAATAGGGTAGACTCCAGGAAGCTTCAAATGACTATGTAATTTTCCAAGTTAATGTAAAAAAAAAAGTCAGTTTTAATTGGGAGCTATACTGAAATTCCGACTGGGCCAACTGGGAAACTAGGCTATCATAGTGATCATAATATGTAATATATTCCTTAAACTTTATTGATTTTCTATAGTTCAGTACAAATGAGCTCAAAGCACTTCATGTATTTTATCTCATTTGTCCTCACAACATTTCTGTAAGATAGGTAGGGGGCAACTGTAATTAAAGATTAGATGTGTCAGTTTTCCATTGTTATGGAAACGCATTAAACTGGAACCTATTCAGCCTGCCAACCAAGACAATTAAGTAGTCGTTTCACTTATCAAAGTACCAATTACTTGATTTTTTTTTCTTACATCATAATTTTCTCTCCATTTTCTCTCAGACTAATCCTGCATCTTCAATAATTTCAAAGTTCAATGCTGGTAGTACTTCTTGGGAACTGTATTTTGGGAGGCTTTCTTTTGTGAAATTTCCTACATGACTCCTCTATTGTCAGCAGCTCAAGTTCATGTGCAGGGCATTAGGGTATGAAAATGAGTGCTCAATTTTTTAAAGTCAATAATATATGTTTGAGGCATGTTAAGTAATATAACTAATTGTAAACGCTTCTTCATTTGCTTCATTTTTAAAAAATTATTTACTTAGGTCCTCAAAATCATGCTGCTTGGCCCAACAGCTTTTCAAACAAGTAACTGCTCCATCTGTATTATTTTATAACATTTATATTTAGCAAACAATGTTGATGTGAAAAATTTTTTAAATCATATAGGTAGTGATCATAAAAAATTCAACTTTAAAGTTATTCTACAAAAATGTAAAATCATACCATATGTCTTCATTTTCCCTACTTCTTTTTAATTTCGTATTACTTACAATCTCTACCAGTAAATCAGAGAAAAGTATTTCCTTCCATTTGTGTAGCAGAGACTGCTAGCTAGTCACCAAAATCCAGGGTCCCCTCTTCTTCCTGGGCACACAGATGGACCAGATTTCCCAGTCTCCCTTGTAGTTAGACACAGGGATGTGACTGTTTTTGCCAGTGCAGTGTACATGGGAACAGTGGGTACTAACTCAAGGCCATGTGTGCCTTAATGTTATTTTTTAATCTAACTAACTCAGATGGAGATGATGCCCAAGGTGACTTTGTAAACAACATGTTGGAGACATCAGAGTCACCATCAGCCTAGGTCTTTGAATGACTTTGTAGAAGAAAATCATGCTGCCACTTTGTTCCTCTCCCCAACACAATACAGTAAATGTCTATTATGAGAAAGCCATTATATATATTGGGGTATATTCATCACAGCAGTTAGCCTGTGATAACGATTATACCACTTACAATTAGTTTTATCACAAAAAAAATATTCAAGAGGAGCTTAACAAGTGAGCTAGATATAAAATTACTGGCAAATATTTATTCAAATAAATCTCGCTGGCCATAGACTACCAGAATACAAAGCCAAGAAGCCACAGGGTTACTTACTGGGTTAAACTTGCCTAGAAACTTGTGAGTAAGAGGTGAACTTTATAACTAAGATGCAGAACCATTTATATGTATATTTTTCTAGTCCTAGTTTTTCCATAGTATGTGTCCAGTTGATATCAAGCCTACTCAAATATCTTACCTAATACCGAGATTTTTGTAGACCTTGATTTGGAATATATAAGTGAAAAAAAGGATGAAATATGAAAAATGGATATCAAAATCTGAAGCAGTGAAATAAGAGCTTCAGAAGAAAATTGGTTCATGAAATGGAGTTCCTGAACAGGAAGGAAATTAGAACATGCTTCTAAGGACTATGTTGAATTAGAAATATGTGAAAATTTAGCTGCCTAAAGGATGTGACATGGAAGGATCAATCAAGAAAAAGGAATATAAAAAGAACACATTATAGAAATGGGGAAGGAAAAGAAATAAAAGAAGAACACATAGTATATTGAGTATAAAATTTTAAGCTTTGAGGGTGAGAAAGGGCAAAAAAGAAAATAAAGCTGAGTGAATTAATGTTGGCTAAAAGGGGTAAGTGGAATCAGAGGGGCTCTTACAATTATATCAGGTGAAAAAGAAATACTAGAAAGAAAGTGGATTCATAAATAATCTGAAAAGTGGATGGAATCAATAATGTTTAAATGGTTGAACTACTCAACTTTAAAATGTTTTAACTAAAATAATGAAAGTTATGGAAAATTATTAAGTTATGAAGAGCCTATAAATATGGCTAATGATAAAATTCAGTAAAAGAATATTAGAATGATTAAGTATAAGTTGAACAGGAGTTCTGATGATATATATATGAGGATCAAAAGGTTTCACTAATTAATTTACCATCCCCGGTGTCTTATTTTTTTAAAAAAGTCATAATGAAGAAACTGGCAAAAAATGAAAGGCAAAAGTAAGAGTCATGCAGTCTCAAAAGTGTAGTTTTATTAATTGTGAAAATTATTATAGCTGGTTTTAATCAGGCAAAATCATAATATACATTAAACAAATGGTTCAGATGGAAGACATGAAATGTTTGAGTAAAGGAAAGAGTATCAATTTTTGATCAAAACATTTAAATTTCCTATAACTTTATTTGATCTATGGGCTATTCATAGTTTGTTTTGTTCAAAATAAATTTAGTAACATAGAAAAATATTTGAAGTCCATCAGAACACAGACCTATATTCTCATTTTATATATACATAAATATATATTAAATACATAGAAACATAAGTAATATATAAACCTAATACATATAAAAACATATGTTTCAAGGTATGTATTTTTGATTACCATTGTTTGCTAAGTTCAAGAAATAAATCTAGATCTTTAGGAATATATGACACCATCTGAATGTGTATCATGTACATAACAAATACAAATTACTGTTAGAAATATTTCTTTAAGCCAAGAACTTTAAAATGTAAGGATTAAAAAAAGAAGCATGTTCATCACCTGTAAATTACTCATCAGTGTTCAGTTGTGTTGCCTACATGGTGGCTCTACCCCACCTGTTGTAGTCCCACGACTTTGATTTTTTTTTTTTTTTTCATTTTTCACAAGGGTCAGGCTTTGTTCTGTCCAGGGCTTTTGTATATGCTGTTTATTCTTGTATACCACCCTCTCCCCCACAACTATCCACTTCCCTTCCACTCTTTCCTTGACGTAAGCATTTCGAACTCTTTCTTCATATCTTAGGCAAAGCATGGCTTCTCTCATGGAAGTCTTCTCTCACAACTTCAACCAGGTCAATTACCCTATACCTCTTAACCTGTGTTACAGCCAAAGACACATCATACCTTAAAAAAAAACGTAGTTGTTAATATTGTTCTTTCCTGTTAAAAGAAACCCGAAACTTCAATACATGTTATCTCAAATGTTAGAATATTTTTCTTTCGTATTTTCTTTATACACCTGGTATTATAATGTGCTCACCAGTGAAAAGGTCTTTTAAAAGTTATAATAAGCACAAACTTCACATAAACATTGTGGTTGACATGGAAACTGAATAAGATTTTGTTTTTTCTTCATTGGTAGGAATAACTGGGTTGGGACACCTGGGTGGCTCAGATGGTTGGACAACAACCTCCGGCTCAGGTCATGATCCCGGAGTCCCGGGATGGAGTCCCGCATTGGGTTCCCAGCTCCACGGGGAGTCTGCTTCTCTCTCTGCCTTTCTCCTCATGCTCTCTCTCACAAATAAATAAAATCTTTAAAGAAAATAACTAGGTTATTAAGATTTGATTACTAAGATTCTCACAACAAAGCAGTTTTTTGGTCAATGATTACAGCTCTGTCATTATTGCTAGTTAAACAAGTTGAGAGCCACTAATCAAAGGCATGAATGAATAAGTTGGTCTTGGTAGCAGTGGTGGTGGTGGTGGTGGTGTGATGGTGAAGAACAAAGATGATAATTGTGATAAATACTCCATCGTGGAGCCTTTTGCATAGCATTTTTAAAAATAGTGATTAGATGAAAACTGAATATTCTGTTCTGGGATCTTTTATTAATTTCAACATTTCAAGATGTACATGTAGCCAAATAAATTATTACATTGAGAGGCATATTTTCCTTTTTAACCTAGAGACTTGCATGCAAATTAGAGCAAACAGCAGGTTGCCAATGATCTAGAGGATGCAAATTGAAAGAAAGAAAAAGTGAAACAGATGTTCATCCATCAGCTTCTTGCACAAATTTAGACCATCCTTTCTAACACAATCTTTAGGTCAGTTTGAAATTAGCAAGCAACAGTACTTCTGAGCTTTTAGCAATGTTCATATCCTGCACACCAGGAGGAACAGGAGGAACAGGAGGAACCTGGATAAGCCTTAAAGCAGTGTGCAAGAAAAGCATGTGACACGGACTTCAACTAGGAGACCGGAGAGAAGTTCTGGTCTTCACCTTGACATTGCCCAGCTCTCTCACCCTTGGTCTGACAATTGTCTCTACACTTAAGTTTCTTGATCTGTAAAAATATAATAAGGCTAATAATAAAAATAACTCACAATTTACAGTTGTATGATTGATGATATCTGCTTCACTAGAGCGCTATGTCAAATCGATGTACTTTATTTAATCCTCAAAATAAGCCAGTGTTGTTGTTGTTCCCCATTTAACAGTTGAGGATACAGGTATTTAGCATGCAATTGTTACCAGGGTCCAAATCTTCAATCTTAGAAAACTACCATAAGCCACACTTGGTGCCAATCTACTGAGGACAGTTTAGGACAGGAACCACGAGCTTTAGCTTGAGAGATTCCTGCTCGGTGGGAATCTGGGGTGCATCCAGCAGTCTATTTACCAGTCCCATTTAGCAGCCCAGGACACCTCTTCTCCCCATGTGGCAATTCAGTGCAAGGAGATGAGACTCACATTGTGGGAGCAGCTGAGTCTAAAACGTCAGGGCAGGGCCGCCTGGGTGACTCAGTGGGTTAAGTGTCTGCCTTCACCTCAGGTCATGGTCTCAGGGTCCTGGGATCGAGCCCCACCTCAGGCTCTCTGCTCAGCGGGGAACCTGCTTCTCCTTCTCCCTTTGCCTGCCTCTCTGCCTGCTTGTGATCTCTGTCTGTCAAATAAATAAAATCTTTAAAACCTCAGGTCAGGAACTACTATCCCTTATAATGTTCATATGCAGAATTTCTAAGGACATATCAGTTACAGGAGTCACCAGACTCTAGGAAGCCCAAAGTTGGGTCTCCTCATCAGGTATTCAGTCATTCACTTAGAGTCCTAGAAGCCGAGTTTCAGTTTACCAATCAATGGTCCTTTTTCCCATAAGGAAGACTATGTAGCGACATAGTTAAAACATCAACTTTTACTAGGGGACCCTATCTAGAAGTTCAGTTCAAGTTAATTTTACATGCAAAAGGGAAAGGGATTTGATTGATCTTTTACATACGAGTAACTTTTCCAGTCAGAGAGCTAACAGGCAGAGGAGCTGATATTTGACCCTAACTGATCAGAATCTAAAGCCTCTACTCAATATGCTTGTTCCCCAGTCTTACTAACTACCCCACAACGACACTAGCTTCTTTTTTTTTTTTTTTTTTCTTGAGCACTCGAAGCTTATCCTCACCCCAGAATGCTCTTCTCCTGCTGTTCACATATGGCTCCTTCATTCAGGGTTTGCTCAAATACCCACTCCTCCAGGAGATTTTTTTATTTTATTTTATCTTATTTCATTTTATGTTTTCAGCCTTCCAAGATACATTGTTTATGCACCACAGCCAGTGCTCCATACAGTACGTACCCTCCATAATACCCACCGCCAGCCTCACCCATACCCCCAACTCCTCTCCTCCAAAACCCTGTTTGTTTCTCAGAGTCCACAGTCTCTCATGCTTCATCTCCCCCTCCAATTTACCCCAATTCACTTTTCCTTTCCTTCTGCTAATGTCCTCTGTCATATTCCTTATGCTTCACAAGTAAGTGAAGCCATATGATAATTGACTCTCCCTGCTTGACTTATTTCACTCAGCATAATCTCCTCCAGTTCCATCCACATTGATACAAAAGTTGGGTATTCATCCTTTCTGATGGCTGTGTAATATTCCATTGTATATATGACCATATCTTCTTTATCCATTTGAACACCTCCAGTTTTTCAACCATATTCTCTTTTCCCACAACTACCTGATAATTTCCATTATAGTGTTTTCTTTATAACACTTCACCCTCTAAAAATATCATGTTAAATGTTCTACTTATTTATTATCTACTTTCCTTCACAAAGATTTAAACCCCATAGTGCTAGTAATTGGAGTTAACTTGTTTACTGTTTTTCGCTAGGACCTAGAATTGTTCTTGGCACATGATCGGCACACAGTTATTGATTGAAAAATGAAGCTCTCCTATCCAATTTCTCTCATATAACTCTTATTTTCATAAGATAAGATAAGGATATCCATTCAATCAGGATATCCAAACATGTTTTTATTTCTTAATAACTTAAAAATAAAAATTTTAATTCACCCCAAGTAACAAACTAATCTGTCTTTAGGCAAAACATCTAGGCAAAAGCTTAATTGTCATTCATTTAAAACACTTTTATTATACATTGATTATGTGGAAGTCATGCTGTGTTTTAGGGTCTGTAGTGGATGCCAAAGAAAGAAAATCATGAATCTATTATGTACTTATCAAATTATATTTCATTTAATTCTTTACAGATTCTCTGTAGTTGGCTTCTAAACTGATTAAGGCCTTGAAAAGTGATTAGTTTTTATGATGCATCTAGTATAGTGGTTTCAAAAGTCAGGTGCAAGTATCTCAGTGAAAAGAAATTACTAGGATTTTTATTCCTATTCATTTTTATCTCTATATTTTAAAAAGTTGTCTGCATTTATGTTTATGTTATGAAGACTATACAGAGTTCGTGTAGTAAAAATGCATAAGATTTATAAATAAATATCTGTTAGGATGCATGCTCAAAATTTTGCTTATGGGCTTTGTAATTGCAGTAAAAATATTTAACAATCATTGGAATGGAAGCTTTAGACACATAATAGGTCCCTTTACCTTTTTATTGTTTCATAAATGAATTATATGATCAATTTTTATAAACAAAGTGTGGACAAGTACGTAATTCAATTCAGTATATGTTAAATGCTTCCTGAAGGATGAAGAACACCTTCCTTCTGAATATGGAAAAAGAAAAGATAACTTTTGCCTGTGGAAAGCCAAAAGATTGAAATTAATATTTACCTTTGTAATATGGATATGATTTGCTAAAGCTCAGATAAAGAGGATGCTCATTCTAGGGTCTATGGCAAGCAAACAGAAAAATAGGACCAAGCTTCTTGTGTTCAAAATGGTAACTTTTCCAGTGTGGAAGAGAAGGCTTATGAATAAGAAAGTAAAGAAGAGCAGTAGGGTTCAGCAGAGGAAAACCAATGCAATACACTATATAAACAAAATGAAAGACAACAGACACATGACCATCTCAATAGATGCAGAAAAAGATATTTGGCAAAATTCATTGTACTTTCATGACAAGAATTCTCACTAAATAGATATAGTGGAGCTCAGCTTAACACAATAAAAGCTATGTATGAAAAACTTATGTAAGATTATAATCAATGAGAAACAACTGAAAGCTTTTCTCCTAAAGCGCAGAAAAAGGTAAGAATGCTCTCTTATCACTGCAGTTCAACATAGGCATGGAAGTATTATCTGGAGCAAAGAAGAAAGAAAAAGGAAAAGGCATCTAAATCTAAAAGGAAAAGTAAAATCACTTCTTTTTGTAGATGACGTGATCCTAAATGTAAGAAACTCTTAAGACACCACAGAAATACCCCCCAAAACTGTTAGAACTGATAAATGAATTCAGTAAAGTTGTGTACCAGAATCAACATACAAAAATTACTGGAGGTTGTATATACCAACAACAAACTATCTGAAAGGGAATTTAAGAAAACAATGCCATGTATATTAGCAACAACACCAACACAAAATTAAAAACTGAAGAATTAAATTAACCAGAGATATAAAAAACTCATACACTGAAATTACAAAACATTCATGGGGAAATATTAAAAGATGCAAATAAATGGAAAGACATACCATGTTCATGAATTGGAAGAATTAATATTTGTTTAAGTGTCCATATTCCCCAAAGAAAACTATAGATTCATTGCAATCCCTATCAAAATTACATTGACATTTTTTTCCAGACATAGAAAAAAAAATCCAGAATTCACATGCAACCACAAAAGACCATGAATAGACAAATCATGTTGAGCAAGGGGAATAAAGCTTAAGACATCACATATCCTTACTTGAAATTATATTGCAAAGCAATAGTAATCCAAAAAATAAGAAACTGGCATCCTAAAAAATATATAGACCTCTGATATAGAATAGGGAGCACAGATCATGTATTTATGCTCAACTGATCTTAGACAATAACACATATTGGGGAAAAATTGTCTCTTCAAAAAATGGTGTTAAGAAAACTGGATAGCCACATGTGAAAAATGCAATATACAAAAATCAACTCAAAATGGAATAAAGCCTTAAATATATGACTTGAAACCTTGAAACTACTGGGGGGAAAAAAAAAAACTAAGGAAAAGCCTTCTCACAATTGGTCTTGACAATACTCTTTTGGTTATGACCCCAAAAGCATAGGCAAAAAAATGAAACATAGACAAGTAGGTTACATCAAAATTAAAAGCTTCTGTGCAGCAAAAGAAGCAAACAAACAAAATGAATGAAAAAATTATTGCAAAATAGATAACTGATAGGGGTAAAAAAAATTAAAATGAGCAATAAGAAGATAGTTCCAGAAAAAGTATGATGGATTCTAAATACTAGGCAAAAGATTTTTTAGTTTAACAATAAACAGTGGAAAGGGAGAGAATGTTTCCACAGAGTAATAGTATTTTCAAAATGATATTTCAGAAACATATGTTAACAATCTGCAGGACTAGCTGGAAAGTAGCCTGGAGACAGAGGTGCCTGTTGGACACCTATAGCAAAGAGCTCAAGCATGACACAAAAATGACCTGTGATGGGTACAGTGCACTTCTATTGTGTTGGAATAAAAGCACCAGAGTGGGGATATTAAGGAGAAGATTTACTTTATGAACTCTATTTTTCCATCATAAAAGTGTCACATAAACATCTATTTTGGAGCAGAAGAAATAGGTAGTGTAAGAGGATACTGATCTAGTCCTCCACTGGGAGAGTCAATGTTCATTGGATGAATAATTAAGTCAATGGAGAAACAACAAATCCCTCTAAGATAATGGCTTTGCTCTCACACAAAATGACTGTACATAAGGTCAAGTGTTACATGCATTGGTGCAGGTTATTGACCAGATCTTGGCAACTCTGTGGTACTCATACATTTTTCTGTAAGAGATGCAGCCAGAGTTATTTGCTATGACTCCATTCGAGAATATTAGGACTTCTGACAAGTAGTCCAACCCTAAATTAAGTTTCAGAGAGGAGACAGGAGGAGAGCAGAAGACACAGTTAATGGCACTCTTAAGTCTGAGGGCTTACCTATTCTGTTTTTGTTTTTTGCTTCACTATACTACATGTCCAAGATTTAGTAAAGTATACTTCAAAAAGTATAGCCCAAAACATTGAGACTAGAAGATATACTATAACAAAAATTTTAAATCAAGAATAAACTATGTATAATAGTCCTAAATCTAACTTTATTATCCATTTCTTATTTTTATTTGAATTCAAATTGTTGGCCATATGTTCTCTATAACATTTAGATAGCTGTAACGTTTAGATAGCTATAACATTTACTTGTTGCCACTAAATCTAACCACAATTAATTTTTTAAATGTCTGTAGGTTTATTATCCAAATATTTTGGAGTCTCAATATTCTCCTACAATAGATCAAATAGAGTTTTCTGCCCCCTCCCCAATGTTTAAGAAATATATGAGGAAGAGAATCATAAACATGATACTTTTTTTTAAAAAAAGATTCTGCTTAGTAATAACTGTGTTAGATTTTCATGAATCAATCCATCGTTAAAAATGTTGGACAGCTTATTTTACTTCTCAAGGACTCGGGTCTCCCGTCTGTAATATGAGAACTATAATAGTAACTTGTGAGTGTTGTATCAAAATTGGGGTACTTCATGTGAAGTTCTTATCAGAGTGCCTAGCAGTTGATCAGCATTTAATCCACGTTTAGTATTACCCATAATACTTCTGAACATATGATTAAAATTACTCAACACCTTTGGTCTTTTCTAATACTTAAATGAATTAAATACATTGATTTTACCAAGTGATATGACTGAATTTCCATTGAAGAGGTTGAACTTACTTCTAAATAGTTGATGTTCAGATTTGGGTGAAATCTGGATGATTATGAGAGTTGAGTTTCTATTTCTCGTATTTCAGTGTTTCATTAAGCATAGAAACCAACCACACATGATGAAATCTGACCGACTCATATATAAGGAGAATGGGTCTTTCAGTGAAAACCAAAGAATAGGAAGTATTCACGATGTTATTTCTGCTGGCTGAATGTTACGAAGTTCACATGTTAAAGTAGGAAATAGGTACATGTACTAGAAATATATTAAGTATACGTTTAAGTTATCTCTACACTGAAGTTAGATAATTTCCCAGGTTTTGTGAGGCTTTGTTGTTATCTTTTCCAAATATAGATGATTCTACTATGGAAATGAGAAAAATAAGTGCTGTGTATAATAAATAGAAATTGAAACAAAGAAATGCCTAAAAATGTGATTTTTCTTGCTCTTTAGAGAAACGGTTTAATTTTCCTCTTTCATTCAGGGGCCTAGATTAGATTTTCACTTCTTTTTTTCTGTTGCCGTGTGTCTCTTACGAGATCAAGTAGAGCTGATCTCTACCAGCTCAATATCAGTATACCATCCCTCCTGGGAACATAGAAATGGCCAAACATGGATCTACTTGTCTTTTTAAGAACCTCTCTGAACACATTGAGTCGTTGAGGACCTGCCTGGACTTCTCCTTTGGTCTTTGCCATACACCATCCGGGTGTCTTCATAGCAGACACTGTAGTTAGAGGGCTGTTGTAAGTCATACTTTGGGCAGTGAGGAAGAGAGATTGTCTGCTTAAGTCTTTAAGGATTCTTAAATTATCTTTCCATGACTGTAGACACCCTTTTTCTTCAATCCTCCTACCTCTGATCTCCGTAGAATAAGGTGCACTTTTTACTCGACATGGATATTCAGCAGAAAATTTAAGAATTTTCTTTTCCTATTAGTTTGAAAATCAGATTCTGACCAGGAAAGAACTTTATTTCTGAGCATTCATCTGCAGGCTCACTTCCTTCCATTATATTTGCCACTAAAGCCATTAACAATTAGAAAGTCACTTATTTACAAGATGAAATTCTTTCACCAACCGTATGCATGAGGACCTGAGAGCATTCATTAGCTCCTTCCTTCTTTTTCAGTATTCCTTTATTATCAGAAAATACAAATATGAAGCATTTTTATTCTACTCAAATTTGATAACCTCCCCTGGAAGGACAATTTAAAATTATATTCTTTTAAATTTCATTTTGTTGTATTGATAAGCTCTAAGTAACATCATTTCAAGCAAGTTCTGTGTGGTTTTGAACTGACCTGAGTCTGAAACATGACAAAATTTAATCAGATTAAAGTGTATTTTGTGAGTGGTAATTAGACTCTGATACTTTTCATTTCTAGTCAGTCTTCCAAAGTGATTCAGCAAGGGGTTTTTCACAGTTTGGCTTCATGAGGGATCTACTTGTATCTGCATCATTGGTGTACAGGAATTCATCGTCATTAATCTACACATACTCTTAAGGCTTTACAGTTTATAGTTCTACTTAATGATCTAGTTCACCTGAATCATTTTAGATCAGTCTCTGAAACAGTCCAAATGGAGTAAAATTTAAACATGTGGAGTGAAAGTTGCACCTTATTATGCAGAAGTCAGAGGTGGGGGTTTAAGGAGAAAAGCTGTCAAGGGTCTTGGAAAGATTACTGAAGTATTCTTAAAGTTGTTTGGAGACTGATCATCTACAGACACAAAGCAGAAAAATACATCGGGATACAGATGACCTCTGATGATCTGATAACTATTTGGTTACCAGAAGTCTGATGATCCAAAATTAGCATAAAGGAACTAAACCAAATATATATCCAGATTTTCAAGTTAGCAGACAACTTTGGGATCTTAAATTCTTTCAGTGCGCACACGGTTATCTGCTAATCTGAAAACTATAGTGGATAATCTGAGTCTAAGAGATAAAAGCCAGTTCAGGTAATTTAATAGATGCAATCATACGGTGACACCTTATAGTCCCACTTATGTCCTACTGACCTCCCAAATTTGAAATATACAGACCGTAATAAAGGTTAGAGTGAGCCCTTAATCTTAATTATGCATTTTGCAGTATTATGAATGCTGAAAGATTACGTCCAATGTTTGGGATAATCTTACAGGGTACAGATGTGGTTCCCTTTGGTACATGCCATCTTTACTGAACTAACAATTTCCATAATGCTGTCACATTCTGCATGGGAAGCAGATTTACAGATAGGTAATCCATGTAAGGTATTTTAAAGCCAGCTTATTAAAGGATTGAGGCCTGCTGTTAAATTGCATATGCCTTCAATTGCTATGAGGAGCCAACAGCAGCAAGAAGTGTAGTCATTTAGGGAGGCTAGAGAAAGGCCTATTTAAAGTTTGATGATATATCCTTTCAACTTTCCCTTCAAGCTCCTTTTAGGTTTATATTTACTCCTCTATAACTGTATTTCATGCTGTATACTGTAATGTAATTTTCCTAGTAATCCTAGAGTATAGATATTAAGAATTAGGAATCTTTTTCTTAAAATTTATACCCTGAGGTTACAATTTTAAAATTTGTCTTTTTCCTTGATAGTAGCCTTATTTCAAAGTAGCAACCCACACTTTGGATTTTTTTCTTTTTTTTTTTTAACATTGCTGAGTGTGAATGGCTGAAGTAATTTCAGAGTATATGATCGTGTTTACTCTTGCTCTACTGTGTCCTTCAGATTTTGAGAGCCGTGTGTTAAGAACTGGGATGACGAATACCTTACCTGTCGGTCTGGTAGTTTTGAGTTTGTGTATTACCTTCAAACAAGGGGAGAAGTTTAAGCTGGCCTTTAAATTCATCTTCAGATCTCTGAATGACAGGTTTTGCTATATCATGATGTGTTTGGAAAACATGCGTATTTTCTCTTGCATTTTTCTTGTGTCTGCCACAATGCCTAACTTAGCTCTATGCAAATAGGAGGCATTCCATCTAAGTCCTTGACGTGGCTTTAACTGAAATCACTTCTAGTTCCCTTTTTCTTAATCTTGAGCCCAGGTACCCTTTCCACGTTTTTACTTAGTTATCTGTTCTTGATTCCTGCAATTCTTGTATTATTCCAGGCCAGGGGCATCTGAAGTGAAAGGGACACACCTGGGAAGGCGACAGGGAAAGAGAAGGAAGAGGTCTCATTCACAGTAAATATATTTGGGGGGAACCCTGGGGATTTCAAAATGCATATCAGCATTTTTGAAAGTCCAAGGTACCTTATATCAAAGAAACTTCTTTTCAGTTTCTTAAATCCATGGGCCATATTTTATTAGAAATCATATTAGAACCTTCATTTTTATTTCCTAGACAACAAGACAAACCAGTGCTTTAACCAGTACCAAATGGAATATTCCCAAACTGGGAAAATTTGATTAGACATTTGATAGCTTTTAAATATATTATGGACAGAGCTCATAAACTGTACAAAAAAACCTCAAAAGGATGTTTAGGAATTGAGTTGTAAAAATGAAAATTAGTAGTTTCCTGGCTATATACTTTATGTAGTAAAAATAATAAAAGCCATGTGATCTGTTACTACCACTAGGTCACTGTCAATGTCAATGGTCTTTAGACTGCATGTACACTAATGTGTTTATCTAGAATATCTTTCCATCAAAAACCCTTCTACTTTATTCTGGTTCATGTGTAATCAAAATCAGTTCCTTTTCTTCTCTCCTTGTTGGATTCTTTTGAGAACCCGGAGAAGGTAGGCAAGACACTATTTTAATACATTACCTTAAGCCAATAGATTTGGGGAGTAGGCAAGTAAAAATGAACACATAAGTTATTTAAAAGAGAAGTGCAGTTTAATTTACCTAATGTCAAACATGAGCAATATTACATCTATTTGGATTTAATTGCAAATTTCAGACTTTCTATAAGATGTAATTATCTGAACATCTTGCCATTAAAATTAAGTGTGAGTGAATTTTGACATACTCACTTTCCTTTGTAATAAATGAAAGGTAATATTTTTATTTTGAAATATTTATAGTGTAAATTACCAAAATGGTATTTCTCTTCTATTCTAATAAATCTGTTTTTACATAAGTGCTAGAGGTTAATGGCTAGATTTTAAATTGCTTTCCATTTTGATAATAAGTGGATTTCCAAGAGGGGTGATTTTATTAAAGAGAATTTCGTCACTCTGATTCTTTCTTTATAAGGAAGTAGTTCATGTTTGCACAAACTCACATGTAAAATATGAAGCCTAATCAGTATTTTTTCTAAACACAGAATTATGAACATTATTTTGAAAGGACTTTCCTGTCTTAATAATGTAGTTCTCTTTTTTTGTACCTTTATTTTAAAATATATTTTCCCCCTTTTCTACAAAGATTGGATATTTTTTCTCATAATCATATAATACCTTTCAAAAGTGAATAATGGCAGTGATTCCACTGAAAATTAACTTTGAATTAATGCACTGTAACTGTGATCAAATATTGATCAGTTTTCTTTATTTTGTGCATGGTTGCAAAGTGAGAAATATAATGCAAACCCTCAAAAAATTAATCCAATTACATTGTAAAAATTAGACTAGTTACACAAAGGCATAAAATAAAAATACCTCGCATCTGATATTCTTTGAATGTTATTTATTGTTGTCCTATACTAAATGCCTTGTTGCTTATGATAAATATTAGTAGAGAGCAATACTTTTAGATATTTTTGAAGGGACTGCTGAACGCAGAATTATTGTTAAAAAGTGAAATGTAAATACCTAGATCTTCGATAATAAAGTAATTAAAATGTATGGTTTTGCCTACTGTGTATAATAAGGGCTTATATTTGATCAACCATAAAAGTTATTTAATCATTTTAACCTTGGAATACTACCCCACAAAACACTACTTAATGGAAGTTAGCTGAGATGCACAGAGTATCAAAACATCAGGTCAGCAAAGCAAGAGGGCCCAGAAAATTCGAGCCCAGCTTATAGGACATAATACTATAGCAGCTTGTCTGGCAACCAGTGGCTGTGGATTTAGAAGTTACTTTATCCATATTCAATGAGGAAAGACTTAGCCTGAATTGATTTTAGTAATTTTCAGAATTAATCAGGTATTCAAGAAATATTTTCACAGACATTTCCTAGGTTTCTCCAATTTAGAAATACATATGTATAAGTCAGGGGGGTCAAATAGTGCCAGTTACTGATTTCCTAGTTATTTGATCAGTGATACATATCAGATACTTATTGATAGATTTGTTACATCGTGTAACTTATGTTAAAGCTGGTTGTTGTCCAGAATTTCAGGGAGACTTTCCTTAAGTGAGTTCCCATGGACTCCATCAGCATCAATTGATGACTTTTTTCAATCTTTTTAAAATTCAGATTTTATTTTTGCTATAACCTGCCATTACCTTGTATTATCAAGTACATTTCCCATTTTATGACAAACTGATATTTGCTGCTGTTTTAGTTGTTAAGGACAGCTAAATAAAAATGAAGTTTATTCTATCAATATTTGAGATTGGGTAGAGAAATAGAAAGTATTTCTTGTTTCCACATTTCATTTTTCCTAGTTTTATCCTGGAATGGGAAAAGAGAAACAGCAGAAGAGTTGGCTATAAGTCACGTTTGAAGTATATTTTCAGACATCTGACAAGCAAAAGTCATATTCTCTTAGGATCTTCCACTTGGCAAAAGATAGAAATTTCTGAAATGCTGTCACAAAGTCGATTCTGTTGATGTTTCTTTGACTCCGTAATTATGTGGAGCTTTGCAAAACATTTGATCTTATTATGTGAAATTCTTTACCTTTTAGCTTCTTTCCTGTTTAATTAGAACTATTCTAAAAGTATAATAAAAAAAAACCCTCTCTTTGAATAGCTTAGACTAAAAGTAAACTTAGTACTTACTCTCTGTAAAGTAATTCTGTATGATAAGCTAAAATGACAATGTCTTGAAACCACAGAGGCCAACACACTTTCAAATAAATTCGCTAAACAAAAAGTGGTAATACGCACCATGCCATCTTCAAATGTATCATCAGTGCCACTTTGAAACAGTGTCATGATGGTTTAAAATACGCATCATTTAATGCTACAAAATATATGTCCACAAATTTATTCCTCAGGGATGGGTGAATATTGTCTGGAAATACAGTCTTTATGGTAGTAATGGTAAAGTGACTGTTATGAAGAAGTGTGTTAACCAGAAACTGCAGCCCTTTTAAAAAATGAAGAACAGAGGCACCTGGGTGGCTCAGTGGGTTAAAGCCTCTGCCTTCGGCTCAGGCCATGATCTCAGAGTCCGGGATCGAGCCCTCCATTGGGCTCTCTGCCAGGCGGGGAGCCTGCTTCCCTTCCCTTCCTCTCTCTCTGCCTACTTGTGATCTCTGTCTGTCAAATGAATAAATTTAAAAAAAAAAAACACATGAAGAATATATATTTGTTTGAGCCAGAGGTATTCCCATTCCACTACAGAAATCACTAGTCAGACATTCCCGGTTTGATATACCTGTATTCTACCCGTCTTTCTTTCTGCATCTTTTCTAGACTTTAGTTGATTTAATTCTTGATCACTCATTTTATAATCAGCAGTCTTGGATAAAATGTAACATAATTAAAACATCATGGATTGTATGACATTTCACAAATAAATTCTAAACAGAACTGGTTATCAAATCACAGCTGTAGTATGAATAAATCTGTTGTACAATGTTGTTCATTAGTTGACAGGAAGTGTCTGCTCAGCTTTTTAGAGGGCTGCTTCTGTGTGTTTTTCTGTTTGCTTTTCTGTTTTGTTTTGTTTAGAAGAACAAGTGAGGTCCCATCTATGAACATCTTCTACGTGTTAATTTTAAGAGATGGATTTCAACAAATAATAGCTAAGGCATCAGCCACCGAATGTAAGTGCAGCATGGGTTAGACCTTCCCACAAGAATAGTCATTGCCTTTATTATAGGGAGGTTTATTTGGATATCAAATGTAAGTGAAAAGTACTGTGAAAAATCATAAATCATTTCGCTGGACTATAAAATAGGGTGGCTCTGACAAGGTTATGGGAATCTTCTTTAGTAGATTTTTTAATTCTGTCTACGGCATGTTTCTTTCTTTTTTGTCTTTTTTTTTAAGGGAACTTTATTATTTTTTTAAAGATCATATTTATTTATTTGCCAGAGAGAGAGAGTGAGAGAGCACAAGCAGTTGTGAGTGGCAGGCAGAGGGAGAAGCAGGCTTCCCGCTGAGCAGGGTTCCCAATGTGGGACTCAATCCCAGGACCCCAGGATCATAACCTGAGCCATAGGCAAATACTTAAACCACTGAACCACCCAAGCATCCCCAGGGAATGTTTCAGTGCAGGTTTTTTGTTGGTTTGATTGTTTTGGGGGCGGGGGGGGGTTGCTTGTTGTGGTAGTGGTGGTAGTGGTGTTACAGCATTTTCTCTCAGATTTTACCAACAGGGCTTTTCCCAGGAGAATATTCTTTAAAGGCAAAGAAGGCACCTTAGTGCCAAAATTACCTCCTTGTCTTAAATAAGAACTCATGTTTCAGTGCGGTACATGAAGGAGCTGACCAGTCTCCCTTCAACCAGGCAGTTGGGAATCCATACCAGTCCTCACAAACTATCTATCCTAGAAAAATCCAAGTCATATATTTGAAAACAGGGGTGCATTTTGGCCTTGCGCCGGCTCTCCCTTCAGACAGCCAGGTCAGTAGCAGGAGAAGAGAAAGTGAAGGCACTCCCTTGCTTTTTGTTTCTTTTTGACATTGACATTGTTGAACCAAAAGGTGCAAATGTTAGGACAGAAGATTAAGATTAATTACAACTAAGAAATGGATACATTTCTGAACCTAATGAAAATCCCAATGTTTTTGCTAAATTGGTTTTGCTTTGATTCTATACCGCTGAAAAAGTAACAGAAATAAAACTATGCATGCTTACTCTCCCTTTATACATAAAATTGTACTACTTTAAATCCACAAAAATTCCAAGAACTATCTTTACTAAATCCCAAATATGCCAGGAGTTTGGATGCAGCTTAAAGAACTGAAGGTTGTATGAAATGCGATGCCCTCTGTAGAGTTCTAGCCTGATTGTTTTGATATCCTACATTTGAAATCTGTGGTTCCATCCATGCTTTAAGGCTGCAGAATTAATTAAGCTATATCTTATTAATAAGATATAGGTAACCGCCTTCCTCCTTCAAACTCCCACCCCCGCCAAGGTGAACAGATCCCAGTTTCCTTAGGAAAGAATATTATCAAATATGTTGCCAATTCCAGCTAGTCAAGTTCAGCTCTCTAGAACGAAAATAGGTAGCTGGTGTGTTGCATTTAATTATGGAAGGCGGCAAGATTCCAATGACATATTTACCTCATTTACCTAGATGATATTCTAATATTTATTAGGTCATTTGAGAAACATCTGCAATACTTAGATAAGATGTGCTGTCTCATCAGGGAGAGTGACTACAATTCAACTCCATGAGGCACTGTACTTCTTGTGAGTCCCAGTTCTGATGAGGTCTCCCTCTTGACCATTTAGCTCAGTGGTTAGCACATAACACCAGGAAGCCTTATGTGGCAAGTTGGATTCTCCTATAAGCCAGTTAGTCTCTTTACAGTGATTTGTGACTGCAGCCTTTCACCGCAGGCAACCTGGTCAAATGGAGGGCAAGATGATGGGATCAAATGATCATGGGTGAGAAAGTGTTTCTAAACTCCAAGCCAATATATAATTAAGGGATTAAGTTTTAATTGTGGTACTGATATCGGAAAGCTAGTCAAAGAGTGTTGCCATATTAAATCAGCATAACCATCTGTTTATGTGTTTTCTGAACTGATACATTCTGAATATAAAATTAATCAATTATATGAAGATACCTAATTCAATGTAGTATATATTTGAGGCATCATGAATTGTAATAGAAAATTGAATGAGAGCATTGTGTTGGCCCAACATACAAAAAGATTAAGTTTAGGATTATTTTGCATTTACAAAACAAATTAGAAGCTACAATAATGGGACGCCTGGGTGGCTCAGTTGGTTAAGCCGCTGCCTTTGGCTCAGGTCATGATCCTGGGGTCCTGGGATCCAGTTCCGCACCGGGATCCTTGCTGAGCAGGGAGCCTGCTTCTCTCTCTGTCTCTACCTTTCACTCTGCCTGCTTGTGCGCACATACTCACACACTCACTTATAAGTAAATAAATAAAATCTTAAAAAAAAAAAAAAAGAAGGGGCACCTGGGTGGCACAGTGGGTCAAGCCTCTGTCTTCAGCTCAGGTCATGATCTCAGGGTCCTGGGATCGAGTCCCACGTCAGGCTCTCTGCTCGGCAGGGAGCCTGCCTCCTCCTATCTCTCTCTGCTTGCCTCTCTGCCTATTTGTTCTCTCTCTCTGTCAAATAAAAAAATAATAAAAAAAAAAAAAGAAGAAGCTACAATATGGTGCATGTATATAATGTGTGACATTCTACATTTTCTACTACCATATTTTATTTCTGTTGGAGTTTGCATGGATAAATAAATAACATTTCTTTTCCCTTCCCATTCATCTGTGCATGGCAGATGAAAATCAAAATAACAGCATTAATGGATTAACATGGTTGCAGATCATGATGTATTTGTGTTAGCCAAGTGGCCTGCCTCATAATGCATTCAAGACTTAGGGAGATTTACCCTCAGAACCATGAGCAGCACTGGACAACTACTGGTCTTCCTGGGCATGAACTGGACCCTGAGGTTTGTTCTCTGAAGGCCAGGGGCTCCCAAAAGAAGGAAGGGTGCAAGAGGCAGAATTCAATTCCACATCTAAAACTCACCAATCAGAAAAACTCAGTTTCGGGGCACCTGGGTGCCTCAGTGGGTTAAAGCCTCTGCCTTCGGCTGGGATCGTGGTCCCAGGGTCCTGAGATGGAGCCCCGCATCAGCCTCTCTGCTCAGCAGGGAGCCTGCTTCCTCCTCTCTCTCTGCCTGTCTCTCTGCCTACTTGTGATCTCTGTCTGCCAAATAAATAAATAAAATCTTTTAAAAAAAGAAAAAGAAAGAAAGAAAACTCAGCCCCTCTCCTGGAGAGAAATGAGTGATAGGTGAGGTAGATTGCAGAGCTGTTTTGCTAATAGATACCTCTTCCTTTAGAACTGTGGACTAAGCAACCTTAAATTTAGTAATGAACATTTCACATACAATTTAACTTTTGTATGTACCGTATAGTTCATATATTACCTTAACTCATACTACTTTATTTACTCTTCACAGCAGTCCCAACAGTATGTGTGTGTTTGTGTGTGTGTGTGTATGTGTGTGTGTGTGTGTGTTTATCCCTATTTTATTAATGGAGGAGCTGAATCTTAGATAATTAAATAGTAAGTAAGCTGTGTGTACAAAGCCTCAAATGATGAGAATGAGCCAAAACCAAATTGCTTAAGTCCAGTGATAAGCTGTTATAGACTCTTCTTAAAAATTCTGAAATGACTCAAACCTAAACATACATAGGATTTGTGAAAATTTTAAGTCCCCAAACAAGGGGAATTAGACAGCTTCAAGATCATTAATAGTGGCTAAGATAGAAAACTTAGAATAAATGCAGAAAAGTATATGATAATATGCAAGAATGAAGACCAGTGTGTAAAAGGACATTGGAATGAATGCAATGAAATTCATATTAGTCAATTTGATTAAAATGGCCAATGAACTACTTTAAAACAAATAAACATTTTTTACTTTAATTCTTCTATGAAATTGGTGTTATATCTATTCTTAAATTTCTTTTTTTCACTTTTTGTATCCCTGGTACTGATTGTAGCAGAAAAAAATCACTGATCCTCCTTGATTTCTATCACCTACCTAATAAATGTTTCTCATAAAAAATACTAGCCAGTAGTATATACAAAAATTATTTATCATTTTTTCCTTACCTGGAGTACTTATTCTACATAGCAAAGAAAGTAGGCTCTTAGGTAAAGGTGGTCCAAAAATGTAACATATAAAATGGGACAATTAGCAAGGGAAAGGAGGTATAATTAATAATTATTCTGAGACAATAAACATAAATTGGCACATACTAGGAAAAACATCTAATTATAAGGAAGCAATTTAAGATACCTCATGTAGCATGACGTTTGTGTAGAGAATACATACCCTGCACTTACGAGCTCCAGCTCTGCTTTGTGGGGTCCTAGCTATTGGTCAGGGTAGGTTACAACAGTCCTATTCAGTTTATGGCCTTGGGCTATGGCTCGTTAATGAACTGTTTGTTACCTCTTTATAGCAAGATAAGGAGCTTGTGTCAAAATATAAGTGTACTATGCCACTGAGCATACCTACATGTACTCAGATGAATATTTGAAGAACATTGACACTGGATGAAGGAAGTGATGAATTAAGTTATATTATGATTAATATCCTGATGCTAACTTTTCATCCCCTGTGAATGTGGCCATTGTAACCAAATGCATTGCACCAGAAGTGGCGAGAGGTAGAGTCCTTTACCTCATAGACATTCAGAGAATACATCTTCTATCCTGGATTTGTTTGAGCACTACTCAAAGAATAAGCTCTTACAATTTTAGGAGCTTGCCTGGGGATGGTAAGAATCAGCTCTTTAGCTCATAGCTCATTGGCTGGAACTGGTCATATGACTCCAACCTAACTGCTGAAGAGGCTTGGAAATACACAGTTTCTGTCAGTTAATCTAAACAGTCTTGACCATCCCCTGTTGTCTATAATGACAATTATTAAAACTAAAAGCTGGACTAACTCTGGGCTTACTTGGTTTTTAGAAAGAAAACCTATGCCCTCCATCTCCACAAACATGTAATAATAGAAAAATTGTCATAGAATATCATATTGATTATGAAAAAAACAAAAATGATATCATAGTTCTGGACTAGTCATCTTAGGACTTTGTGTAATAAAGATATCCAATTGTATATATTGTTTTACCCCATAAAATAGCTTTCCCGTTCTTGCTTTTTATTTCCTTTCATGTCATAATAATTGTGTGAGATATGCATTTTTATATATGTTTCACAGATATAGAAACTGCAGTCCAGGAAGAATCAAAAAACTTGCTGAGGGCCATTCTTTTAGAAAGCAGTAATCAGTACCTCCCTTGTTCCATGCCCATGCCATGGAGTAAATCAGACTTGAAAAGTCAAATGTAAGTTTTCTTACTTCTGTGTTGATACTCTTGTCATAGAATACAACTTCTGCATTACAGTAGAAATATATTTTAATTGGAATTGTTCTTTATTCCAACAAAATTTCAGGCTCAAACTGTATGTTTGGTGACTGACCAAATAGCTGCTTTATCCTTGGTGATAGAAATTTTTCACCCTTGTTTTAAAATAAATCACTGAATATAACATTCTTGCTTATCAAATATTACCTTATTTAATTTTTAAAAATGAATTCATTTTTGCTCATTTATGCCCTATGAACACTTTAATGGAGGTGGGGAAAGGATTATACTGTTGTTCTGGGGTTTTTTTGTTTGGTTGGTTTTGGTTTTTCTTCTTCTACAAGATAACTCATTGTGTTAAGGGCATGGAGGTAATGGAGCCAAGATTGAAAGATTCATACATCAGAGATATCTTAGCTTCATGATTCCCAGATTACGTTGTTCGAGCCAACCAGATTTTTCAAAATATATGCAACTGCTTATGTAATACTTAAGAATTAGGGGAAAATAAGGTATGGTGCAGGACCAACCAAGAATAAAAATCAACTGAGCATGCATGATTAAGAGTAAGTCAGTGATATTATCTCCATACACAAAGAACAGCAGAGTATACTGAATTTAATAGATGGTACTTCAATCATTATTTATTTAAGAGAGATTTTTAGGAACTTTTTGTAGTATGATACCTGAAAAAGATATGAAAGTTTAAGCTGTATGAAACTTTCAGGGTGAAATATGAAACTCTCTTCTAAGGTTTTGGATTTCGTTATGAAACTCAAAACTCAGCCCCATTTTGGAGGGGTTTGCAAACCTTGGCTACATTTAAGCATTGCTCAAGCTTTAAATCTAAGCTAACATTTTTATCTGTTAAAGGAATTTGGAACCTTATTTTTCAACGTCTTCTTCTTGGTCAGTCACATAGTTTTTTTGAATCAGCTTTAACAGAATTACATGTTGTTACCATAAGGCTCAAAAGGTTCTTTAGACATTATTCAGTCTGACCCATTTCTTTCAGGAAGAAGCATTTCTGATCCAGCCAAGATAGGATACAATTCTTGACACTGTGTAGTACTAGTTACAAACAACTCCAAAATCTCAGTGGTCAGAAAAAATACCAAGTTTTGATTGTCATTTATACAATATGTCTTCTGTGGTTATCAGAAAGGTTCTGTCCTTTGTATTCACTCGAGAATCCTGGATGGTGCGAGTCAACATGGGCTTCTGTGATCACTTTTGGCAGGGGGAGAGAAGAGATGGTGAATTACCCACTGGCTTTTAATGAGCATATCACTCTGTCATATTCCAATGGCCAAAGCAAGTCATATGGAAATGGCTAACTTTGAAAGTCAGTGGAGACAGGAAATCCTTTCATCTGCATGGAAGGACAGGAGACCGGCACTAATTGTGAACATCCCTATAGTCTATCTTCAAACTCATACTTCGTATCACTATCTCATACAGAGAGAAAGAAATTATGTTGGAAATCAATTTTACTCTTTCAAAACTTTCTAGAAAATTTATTTCATTTTAAGTGTTGGAACCTCAGTCTCTACATGTCTAGAAACATACAACTATCTGTGTGTGTGTGTGTGTGTGTGTGTGTGTGTGTGTGTGTGTGTGTTGATAGTAGAACACACTCCCAAGCCTAAGCTGAGGTCTTCCACTTACTAGCTGGGTGATCACAGCTGGGTGACCACATATCTCTGTGCGTCAGTTTCCTCATCTCTAAAACAGTTCTAATAGTAGTAAGCGGTTCATAAGGCCGTTGTAACGGGGCTTTGCCAGATCCTGTTGCAGAGTAAATAAGCAATGTATGTTAATTAATATTTTGGTGTTGTGGGGCGCCTTGGTGGCTCAGTTGTTAAGCATCTGCTTTTGGTTCCGGTCACGATCCCAGGGTCCTAGGATTGAGCCCCGCATTGGGCACCCTACTCCCTGCTCAGGCTCACTCCTCCTGCTGTGCTCCCTCTCTCGCTGTGTTTTCTACCAAACAAATAAATAAAATCATCAAAAAAAATATTTTGGTGTTGTGGTGTCATCCGATCTAGCCTACTTAAAATCTTGATGTCATTTTTGTCTCTTCCCTCTTGATCTTCACCTCTTATACCTACTACTTGGTCATAAGGCTTTTTTAAAGTAGGCATCAGCAAACTATAAACCATGGTCCTGTGTCCTACAATATGGTGTTTTTTTTTTTTTTTTAAAGGGTTGTAAAAAAAGACAACAGAAATCATGTTTGTGCTACAAAGCCCAAAACATTCGCTGTATGCCCCTTGAACAGTTGGCCAACCCAAGCACCGATGGATCCCTTGTAGCATATGCCTCCTGTCATGGTTAACAACCACGTTTATCCCATTGCTGCCCTACTCCTCAGCTAATTTCCTGGCCCCAGTTCACTTCTCAATATATACTTAACCCTACTACTCAGATTTCTGCCTAGAGGACAAGTGGCACATTTTCTACTTAGTTTTATTCCCGAGTTAATCTAGCAACAATAAATATTTACTGAATTCTTTTCTGATCGATTAGATTAGCTGATAGAGAAGGCTCTTAGAGCAGCATTATTAACTTGAGGACCACATGAGGAAGATTTCACCCAGGGGCCCCTGGGTGGCTCAGTTCATTAAGCATCTGACTCTTGGTTTCTGCTCAGGTCATGATCTCAAAGAGTCATGAGACGGAGCCCGCACCATTGGGCTCCATGCTCCACAGGGCTCTGCTTAAAGATTTCCTTCCTGAGTTCCTTCCCCCACTCGCTCTCAGGCTCACTCTCTCTCCGAAATAAGTAAATCTTTAAAAATTTGCTTAAAAAATAGAAAAAGACCTGGGGAAGAGCCAGCAGAGAGGTTTAAGTTGTCTTTGAACAAAAAATGTCAAGAATAAGTGACAGAGCAAGAGAAGCGAATTCAGAGGACCACATGGCAGTAAATAACTCCATCCATCCCCTCTACATGTACCTAATAGAGGCCACACTTGTAACATTGTTGCAAGACATGAGACACATGTGGTGAACAAGACAAAACAAAGGTGGGTTGTCATATAGTTTACATTCTGAAAGACTGTACATAAACATGTCATTAGGCTCTTTCTTGTAGACTAGAGGCAAACCTACATGGTGTTAACCTTGTGAAGTAAATTGAATTATGCCAGTATTTTCTTTGAGGAAACCGACGGCAGCAGTGTGCAAGAACCAAATCAGCCCACCTCTCCTGAGCCAGTCATGATAATGGGGGAAATTTTGTGAGCCAATTTTTAAACACAGCCATTATTCAAAATGAAATTGCGTAAACTTATAATTAACTAAATTATATTTCAAGAAAGTGAATACATGCTCAAGACCCATTGCATCCTAATTATTTCAGTACAGTTGACTATTATCTATGCTATTGTGGTGATTTGTACCTACTCTATCAAGGTGATGGAAATACTATATGACAGCGTGAGACCTGTTCAATAATACTTTGCCAGTGAGCAGGAAAGCTGGAAGTTCAGCTGACATATCTGATTGACTCTAATCCTAGTATTCTAACATTTTTCAAATTGTGGTTCTTAGTTAGGCAATCTGCACCAGAATCCCCAGCAGAGAATTAGCACTATAGTTTCTTGAACCTGGTGCCAGACCTCCTGATTCAGAAGTTCTGGGGACGGGGCCAAAGAACCTGGAATTTTCATAGCCACTCTAGGTGATTCATGTGTTCTCTCTAAGAGGAGAACCATTTGTTCTTCATCCTTTTCTCTCAAATGTGGAGTTACTATATTCCTAAACAATAAGATTCCAAAAAATGTGAAATAAGCTGTCATTTTGGAGGACGGGGTACAGAAAGAAGAGATATCAGTGGGAAAATTGAAATTTTATTTTCTTATTCAGTAGCCTAGTTACTTACAGGAAAGAAAGTTGACTGGACATGCTTGAATTTATATATGCATATTTAGATATATGCACACATGTATGCATGTACATATATGATCTACACTGTATAAAGTCTTTTTTAAAGACTTTATTTATTTATTTGACAGACAGAGATCACAAGTAGGCAGAAAGGCAGTCAGAGAGAGGGGAGTAGGTTCCCCACTGAGCAGAGAGCCCGATGCAGGGCTCGATCCCAGGACCCTGAGATCATGACCTGAGCCGAAGGCAGTGGCTTTAACACACTGAGCCACCCAGGCGCCCCTTGGTCAGGTATTTTTAAATGGCAGCAACAACAATCCTAAGGAGCCACTCTAATACCACCTTTCCTAGGTTTGCAGGAAATCTTCCAAACTTTGTTGAGAAGTCTTGTGCTCTTATTATCAAGAACTTCCCAAGAGGGGTATATTCTGTAAGATCCTCCTGATTTTAGTCAGATCCAGACCCTGAAAGAAAACAGCCAGCCACCTCCTATGCTTTTCACAAGTCTAAAAGAGCCAGAATGATATCCCTAGGTCTGCAATTTTACTCCTTTCTATAGTTTATCAACTTCCAAAGGATTTTAAAGAATACAGCACAACAGGGTAGTCACTTAAGGCAGAAAATTCGTCTTCACCAATGCTGAGCTCCTGTTACAATGGATTAATCATCAAAGTCGATGATTCTGTCCAATTCTCCAAGGGTGAAATCACACATCTTACCACCGGTGTGTGGAGCAGGCATTAGCCTTCATCTTCCTGGCGCTGACACAAACTGTGAGTAACTTTTATGTAGTGCAGAAGAGGAAGTGCTGATACATTTGAAAGGGAGCTGCTTCTCCAGCAGCACCTGCCCAGAAGTTGCTGAAAAATTACACTCCATGCATGTCTTTCAGTCCTCCCTACTGATAGGTCAGCAGCTATTACAAAACTATCCCGATAAGAATCTGCTTGGAGCTTCTGGGATCATGTTAACCAAAATGGAACCACTGAGTCAGAGAAAAGCAAAGAGATGAATCAGAATAGCTAATTTTTTTTTTTCCTATTTACATCGTATCAACCTTCAAGGCAAAATTGAATTCTCACCTCTTGGCACAATCTTCCTTACCACCACTGAGCTTCTTCATTTCCCTCTTCCCATCATTTTTCAGCTTCCAGACCACTGGTGTAATGTCACTGTTTCTCGTTATTCATTAATACTTGCCATACACTATTTGCATTTCCTGGACATGTGATTTCTCTGATTGAATATTTAGCTCGTTAAGGGTAGAAACATTGATACTTTTTTTTGTATGTCCTCTCTATGTTAAACACATAGTAAATCTTTAATAAATTCAAGTTGGTTGATGGTTCTATTAAGTGGAAAGATACTGTTCTTAGGCTTTCCTGATGCAATTTTGTATTTTAAAAATAGCATGCACCTGAAAGTTATGGATTCAATTATAAAGTATTTTCTTTGACTATCCTTGTCATTTAGAATAAGAACAATATTGAAAGTATTAATATTTGGGATCAGAGAGAAGCTGAATTGTATTTCTACATAGTTGGCTCTAGTTTCCTAATGTATCTTCAGCTGCATTGTCTTTCCACATCCATGAGGATTATCCCCCAAATTCTAGTGGAGGAAAAAGGCTCAGAAATGGAAAATCATTTGTCCATCATCATGTGGTTAGGAAATAGCTGGGGTGGAGTGAACTCTGATCATTCAACTCCAAGTTTTATACTCTTTCCACTCTAATACCTATTATTTGGAGACTGAGTTCTTGTCTTTGACAGTGAGATACTGTGTGACCTTGAGTAAGTCAACAACCTTAGTGGGAAGGTCCCAAATCATATATAAAATAAAATAAGTGGAGCCCCAAAATTTAGCCACCCCAAATGTGGGGTCGTGTATTACACAGTCATTGGTCGCAGCTACCCTGAGCGGGGCCAGCTACCTGAGACTTCCCACATCTGCCTTCTAGAAGTAAAGGTCCCTGATTGCGATTTGGTGCCACCTGGTGGCAGATGTTCACTCTGGCTCATTTATCAAATGATAATTCTGGGTGTGGTGACCCACTAGAACATTTAGATTATGGGCAATAATTCTAGGAATCTCTGGGTTAGTAATGCCAGTTTCTTCTGCCCAGGACAAAAAAAGAAGAGATTAGTCCCAGAGAATAATCCTCACTCCCACATTGGAAAATTCAGTGTACTTCTATTTTCGAATGGCCTCTATCTGAATATATGTAATCATCAGGTATACTTTTGTAAGTTATATTTGTACTTTTGAAGCCTTGTACTAAAAATCAAAAGAGACAATGTCTTTGAAAAGGGCTTTTGCCAAGTTTACGACACTAACAGAATGTGAGGGATTGTCCTAAATTGGTAATTCCTTTGAGAAAATTGTCCAGTGTTAATAATAAATATGACATAATATACTGGAGTTTTTTTCTTTTTAAGTCCATACATTCTGCTCTTATGCTTTGGCCTTGCCCAGATTCTGTCTTCAGAAGAATTCTGCAAAACCAAATAGACTGATCCCTCGTTCAAAACTCCTCAATGGTTCAAACATCCCAAACATTATTATTATTAAATACAATCTTTAATGCCTTACTTTGCTATATTTATGTAGCCCCTTTTTACATATATTTCCTTAATTAGTTTCTACAGCAGTTCCATTTTACAAATGAGATGCAGCTGTAGAAAGATGACTTATTAAAGATTATTCATTTATTAAATGTCAGATTTGATCCTCTAACTCAAAGTCCACCAGCTCCAAAAAATATGTTGTTCTTTCCTGTCTGCTTTTCCTTTGTCTGACAGTCAAGGTTCTGTATTATTTTACCCCACACTACTTTTCTATTTCCAGCACCTGCTAGCTTATTCTTCTGTATAGGTATGCCTTTTTCAAATCTGAAATATGCTACCAGCTGTCATCAGCAAAGCTTACATACTTACAAGAACCCAAGAGATAGTAGTGTCTGAATCAGCATCACCATCGTCCTAATCACCAATTAAATTGTGCTAATAGTAATTGAGATGCCTCACAGTATAAATGTACTATGTTAATTATGCGGTGGTTGGAATCACCATGCCTTTTCACTTCTCTTATAAGGGATGCAAAGAAAAAAAAAATACACATAATGCACACATACCACAGACATTTTGGTGCTAAAGAAAACAAAAGTGTAACAATATACAAATCAAGAATTAAGAGGGAGGCTGTGTCTCATAATTCTTAATATCCTGGACTCTAAATTCAAACAGACTTGGGTTTGATTCCCCTCTCAGCCATTTGTTGTCATGTTGCACATATTAGCTGATTTCTCTGAACCTCAGTTTTGTCTTATGTAAAATGGGGATGATTATAATAGCAGAAACTTCATCATAAAATGCAGGGGAGAGTCATTTTAGAAAATACATGTAGAGTGCTTACTACAGTGTATGGTAAGGAGTAAAATCCATTGTGTGTTAGCTATTATTATTATCCTCAGCAACATTACTACTATTGTTAGTCTTTACTCCCTTCATATGCCTGATTGCCTAAGTAAGATCAAAGCCAACAGGAGTGAACAATGTAATTAACAGACTGATAAGTGTCTCCATACCAGCAGTCCTCTGTGATTAATATTTTATGATGGATTCCATTTTCAAATTAAATTTAACGGCCTTGATAGCTATGCAGAGGCCAATACCGGAATGGTGAGTGATCTCATTGGATAATTGGAAATAATGGGTGTCAAGTCTAAATGATTTTGTTTGACTTCACAGGGAGCTACAGCCATCCGTAACTGGCAGAGAAAACTTTTCCCAATTTATACATCACATGTACCTTATGCAGAGTATGCATTTATTTTAAAGATGTGATAAGGTCCTCCAGTAACCTGGCCATAGTCAGTGACTGTAAGTTGAACTAATGAGACACTGGGGATGAAAACAGTAGGATGTAAGGCCAGTTTATTATCCCTATTGCTCTGCTGATGTTATGAGCCTTCCTGCTCCTGTCCCACAACTCATCCTTGATCTCTCAGAGTCCTTCTTCAAGATCTACTTTTCCATGTTTTGCACATTTCACAAGGTTTATATCATGTTTCCCTTAAGAGAATGTTGAAATATGTTGAATTCTCTTGTCGTCTATAAGTTGAACCCTAAGTTTAAAAAGTTTTCAGTAATTATTAATTATCATTCTTCACTATTGTTTTGGTTAATTTACTATTAATTGGCTAATGTTAATTACTAATAATCTCTAGTGTACATTGTATTGTGCAAGTCTTTCCAGTATTTTTTTCTTGAAACCTTGGAGCTGCAGCTCAAACTCAATCATTTTATGAAAACGATCTGCTATATAACCTAATTGGCAAAGAACATCTTTGCTGTCACGCCGATCAACCAGATCGTTCTCCTTTTCTATCAGGAAAAGGTCTGACTTCATTTTCCAGCTCAAATAAACATGTTCATTCATGCACTCAAGACAATCATCTATCTTTTGAGTTCGGATCCTGAAATAGATACAGAGATAAGGCACATTACAGATACAGAGATAGGGAACCTTACCAATGGTTGTGTGACCTGGATGAAGTGAGCTGCAGCCACTTAATTTCCAATGTGGTTTTAAGGGATCTTTCTTTAACAGAAGTAATGCATCCTAGAACCTTCCATTTGTTTTGGCGCTCTGGAGGTTTCAATACCTACGGTAACGTACTGTAAAAGAAGGGACTTGTGCCTTCCATTGTAAAGTGGGAAAAGGACTTTGGTGAGAGGGAAGATGGAAAGAGAGAACTAGCGAGAAAGTTTGACCACCCCTTTGAAGACCTAGAAGAGGAGTCCCCTGGAACTACCACCCATGCCAGCAAAACACCAGAATATCTTCACGTACTTTCACCAGCCCAGGTACCCCCAGCTTCCCAGGCACAGTGAGTGATACAAATTTGACACAGTAATCTTCTTCTCACAGCTTATTTCTGCAATGATGATACATTATAATTTCTTTTAGATTTTTATTATTTATTTATTTGAGAGAGAGAGAGCCTGATGTAGGACTCAATCCCAGGACCCTGAGATCATGACTTGAGCTGAAGGCAGACGCTTAACCAACTGAGCCACCCAGGCGCCCCGACAATATGTTATATTTTAATATCAAACTGTTCTTTTGAAAGTCATATATGTTCACTGAAGTGAGTTTGAAAAATAGAGAACAATACAAAATATTGCTTTCAATTCCCGTTGCTGCCAGTTAGGATTTTCTTGCCTTTAGGCTACTCTGTGTTTAGGTTCTCATTGTTTTTCTCTCCATATGCCTTTCTAGAAAATAAAATGTAAAATAGGCACAACAGACTATTCTTTTGTACTTACTTTTACCAGGCCTTTGGAAATAGAATATTCACTATCAGCTAGATGGTTACTCTTAAGTATATTTTCTCAGATAGCATATATCTGGTCTCATTTCTCAGCCTTTGTAAATCTCTGCTTGCAGAGTCAGATGGAATTCATCATGGCTGGTAGTCTCATCAGAATTCTTCTGTTTGTACCATTGAGGGAATAGCCATTTGCCACATGTGGATATTGAGACGTGGCTGGTCTGAATTGAGCTATGCTATAGGTATAAAATATACATCAGATTTCAGAGATTTAATGCTATATCCGCATCTATTTCTATATTTGTAGATAGCTATAAATATATTATATTCAACATAAATTTAGTAGATATATACAGTATACAATTAATGAAATTATATACCTCATTATGTTTCATACAATATATAAATATTTTGTACTGTAAAATATATATTGTTTTTATACTATAAATATTTAATGAAAGGCAACTGGCTGGCTCCATCAGTAGAACACGTAACTCTTGATCTTGGGGGCATGAGTTCCAGCCCCACATTGGGCATAGAGATTACTTTTCAGAAAACTTAATGAGGGCACCTGGGAGGCTCATTTGGTTGGGTGACTGCTTTTGGTCAGGTCATCATCCTGGATTCCCTGGATTGAGTCCTGCTTTCGGCTTCCAGCTCCACAGGGAGTCTGCTTCTCCCTCTGACCTTCTCCCCTCTCATGCTCGCTCTCTTTCTCTCTCTCTCTCTCAAATAAATAAATAAAATCTTTTAAATAAATAAATTTGAGCTGTCCCTGAAACTTTAAAAGAATTTAATGATAACAAATCTGTTATCTCATTAAAATTATAAATTATAAGTTGATATGACAATGTTTTTGATATGTTAGGCTAAATAAAATATGTTATAAAAATACTTTTACTTCTTCATTTTTATTACTTTAATGTGGCTACAACAAAATTTAAAATTACATATATGGCTAGCATTATATTTCTGTAGATATTACCAGAACTGCAATACAAAGGTCAAATGTTTACCCTTATACCTTTTGAAGTTTCTCTTTTTTCCCTTCCTCCTGCTTGATGCTTGTTTTTAATTCCTGTCTATCGAAATATTTTCTAAACTAAGTCTAGATCCCATGTTTATTGAAACATGGTAAATTCTTTGGATTTTTATTTTTATTATTAACTTATGTTTCAATTATTTTGTTTTCTTCCTTGGATATAATTACTTTCTTAGATCCAATTTCATTGCCTTTGCAATGCATCCTCTAAAAATCCCTTTGCCTTTTTATTCCTCTGAGACTTTTCAAGTTTGCATCTGCATAACTGACTGGGTTGCTCGCAGTGTCCATTCTATCGTGTGGCTCCAAAGAAATCTCATCTTGCTTTTTCAGTTAGTTTCCTTAAAATTACTTCTTTCAGTCTTATCCAGTCACCTTTTCACATCAACTGGTTTTCCTTCTAGCTTTTTCCCTCTGTCCCATACTTTTATGTCATCCTATCTTTGATGATAATTTATTTTCTGAAAACAATTACCTGATGCATATGACAAATGATTTTCAGAAGGAGGCTTTTCTGTAAGTCAGAATGATGTCTACTTTTTCTATTTTTTAGTAAATTTTCCTAGGCTATTTAAATTTACTAAATCTCCTATTTAAATGAGAAGAATAAACTGGAAATACAAGAACCAGTATTTCCCAAGACAACTGCCTTCTATCCACTGAGATAATTTTTAGTGAAAAGCGTGATATTCACAACTCTACCAGTACTGCTGCTGTAAACTGGGATGTATCATCACCCTACCTTAATCTCACGCTGTCTTACTTGAACAGTGGTCTGATTTCTTTTCCAGATGTATGATAGGAAGTAAGAGACACAGTTCAGAACCCAATGCCTACGATTTACTAGGATTTGTGTATTGTACATGTTCTGCACTAAGAGGTCTTCTCGTCATTCCTTAGATGGGTTCTCCTTTGCTAAGCTATCACCTCTAAGAATGGCAGTGCCCTAGCAAGTTTCCTCTGTTTATGGCTTCCACATATCCTCTCTCCAAGTACCCCAGTTTTAATTAACTTTTTTGGAAGGGGGTTAATGAATAGACATAGAAACATAGGTTCTTATGAATAGAAGTGGGAAACAGTATTCTGGTTATGTCAAAAAACAGATTCATAGGAAACCAAGGTACAGACTTCATAAAAGCCATTTACAGGATCAAGAGGAATAAAGTTACTTATTTTTAAGTGTGTAAATTTTCTCAATTTCCCACTTGTCTGGCCATCCATTTCTTTATTCGGTATGATTTCAGTGGCCTTTCAGCTGGGGAAATTCCCTCAATTTCTGGCAATAGGCTGGTTCTGGCTTTAGGATGATTCAAGGATGTTGTGATTTTTTCTTTTTTTAATCTTTCTGTTCTTGGTTGTGAGAAACAACATTATGATTATCGGCCCAGTGTTATTTTAATTTTTTGTTATTGTTGACTTCTGTGTACTACTTAGCATCATGTAAAATTGAAATCTTTCTTCTCCCTATCTGAAGAGAAGGCTATAGGGACCTTGATGTTAATCAGATTTATAGTGATAAAGAGGGAAATTCATTTTTTTTATTGTTGAAAGAAATGATTCAGCGAAGAGCAGCTAACCCCAAGAATCTTCTGGGCCACTCAGTCTTGCAAAGTAGCACTCTCTCGCTACCTTCCCAAGTAGGACCGATCAGAATATAACCGGAAGATGCTTTGTTTGTTGATTTGAGTGTCAACTTTGTACAAGTACTGGTCAAGGAGATGAGGATAAGAAACAATAAGATGTGATCCCTAGTCATAAATGAGTTTATAGTCAATCTCCCCAGAGAGAAGAATTTACTTAAGATTCACAGTAATATCACATCTTAAGTGTCCAATAAATGATAAGTACAGTAGGACATAAAGGAAAGGCAGCTCACTGTGGGCCATTGGACAAACATCATAATGGAAAGAATATGTGACTTAAGTTCAGGCAGGACAGGAGTCCTCAGTTAAGGAAGGACATTAGAGGGAAACTGTAAACGAATGCTAGGGTCAGTAAAGTATGTAGGACATTCATAGGACAGTATGCGGAAGAGTTCAGAAAGTAGACGGGAGTTATATAAAGGAACGGTGATAGACAAATTTGGTCACATAAGTGAATGGCAATAAGTTCAGCCACATTGTAGGGTCTGTAAATGCCAAGCTAACGTAAAGATAATAAATCTCCAGAAATGCTGAATCATTCTTAAAATGACCCCTAATTACAGCATTTAGGTTTTCAAATTTTTATTGTAAAGATCTGTTTATTGTCTGAGATTTTGGTTGACTTTTTGCTTTTTCTAAAATAACATGTGAAGTGAAACAATGTATTATGGGGTCTCTTAAGATGTTGTTTAATACTGATTTATGATACCCATGAAGCTAAATCTTTTTTTTTTCCAGTTACGAATACTCATCTAATTTCTATAGTAATTCAAATAGTTTTAACCTGCTCTGATGATGGTTTTGAAAATTTTGTCAACTACCAATAAATGAGCACCAACTATTTAATGAATGAATACATGGGTAAACATCATTAGCTATTACTTTGCTCAAGTTACAAACTAATTATAGCACTTAACTCATTGCACTGTGGCTTTTAGTTGAAAAGAGGATACTGAGCTGGAAACAAATGACCACCACTCAATAAGTCAATGATTTAATGCATGAACCTGCTATGTGCTGTGGAAACACGAAGAAAGACATGATGGAAAATTTCTAAAGATTTGTAGAAAAGCATCATGGAGCAATTGATGTTGCTAGATCGTAAAGGGTGAATAGAACCTCAACAGCAGAATAAAGGAAGGAAGCTGTACTAGACAGAAGATAATAAATAAGGAATCCAGAAACATCCATGGTATGTTTTAAAAAAGAAACCAGTCAGCTCCATGTGGCTAAAGTGCCAGATTCATGGCAAGATGTCCTGAGAGATGAAATTGGAGTAATAGTCTGGGGCCAGACTGTGAAGACTTTGAAACCACTTTCTGAATGCATATGTAAATAAGTTTTTTTTTTAAGATTTTATTTATTTATTTGACAGACGGAGATCACAAGTAGGCAGAGAGGCAGGCAGAGAGAGAGAGAGAGGAGGAGGAAACAGGCTCCCTGGGGAGCAGAGAGCCCGATGCAGGGCTTGATCCCAGGACCCTGGGACCATGACCTGAGCTGAAGGCAGAGGCCTTAACCCACTGAGCCACCCAGGCACCCCCTGTAAATAAGCTTTTAAATGGTTTGTATAATAAGATATAACTAGCACTCATTTCTGGGGGATCTAGGATGATTTGGTAGTTATCTAGGATGAGACGAGCCAAGGGTCCTCCTGCTCCATCATCTTCTCTTCGCCTCTTTAATAGTATTCATGTTAGAAAAAAAATCATAATTTTATGGGTTCTGGATCTACTATAATGGAATGTTTAGGATCTAGAGACTGGATTTTCCATGGTTTCAAGATCCTAGATATTTGAAATTGTAATCCTTAGAACAGGCTAGGTTAAGCTAACATAACAAATGACCCTAAAATCTCAGTGGCTTGAAATGACTAGCACTACATATTCATGGAGAAAAGGTTACAGGAGAAGGGAGGGAAGACTGAATGGGAAGAAATCAGAGAGGGAGACAAACCAAGAGAGACTCTTGACTCTGGGAAATAAACTGAGGTTTGCAGAAGGAAAGGTCGGTTGGGAGAAAGGGTTAATGGGGAATGGGTATTAGGGAGGCCGCAGTGATGTGATGAGCACTGGGTGTTATACACAACTAATCAATCAGTGAACACGACATCAAAAACTAATGATGTACTATATGTTGGCTAATTGAATTTAAATTAAAAAAGAAAAGAAAAGAAAAAGTTAGCTCTGGCACCAGCCCATAATGTCTTGATGAGAACCGTTATCCCAAACAGTGCTTGTCCTAAGGCAGAGGGAAAAGAGACCCTGTTAAAGTCTGAGCTGGTCTTTAAAGCGTCCAAAAAGAAGTGACACATAACACTACACATACCTTGCACTGGGCAAAGCAAGTTCCCTGAGAACAGCAGGAGATACATGGCCTGCCACCAAGTCCAATGTACAGCACCAACCTACATGCAAAAGCTATCTTGACATTTGAGGCTTCTTGAAAATTCATTCATATTTTGTACGTGAATGGAGTCTTCAAATTAAGGTCCCTAATTGGCTGCTTTGCCAGACAGACATATCTGCTATTAAGTACAAATGTAGAATATGTAGAATGTAGAATAAATTCTAGAATAAATTGATTTAAAGTTGTAAAACTAACTCCTCTTCTACCCCCGCCCCTTTGTCAATGCTCATAAAACAGCTGGGCATGAGGGCACAGTGCTAGATGCTTTCAAATACATTATCTTATTTAATTTGCAGGACTGTGCAATATACAGCAGATTAAAAAACTTAGGTGCCTGAGATATCTATCCTATCTTAGGTGTCTGAGATAGAAAGTATAGTAGGATTTTTTTTTTAGATTTTTTAAAAATTTATTTATTTGGCAGAGAGAGAGATCACAAGTAGGCAGAGGCAGGCAGAGAGATCAGGGGAAGAAGGTTCCCGGCTGAGCAGAGAGCCCCATGCGGGGCTTGATCCCAGGACCCTGAGATCATGACCTGCTCCAAAGGCAGAGGCTTAACCCACTGAGCCACCCAGGTGCCTCAAGATGATAGTTTTTAAGAGACCTTCAGTACCAGATATTTGATGTTGTCATGAAATTTTTAGGGGATTTGAAAATGTCATCTTCACAAGTGAATGTTTTAATGAGTTATTTATTAAAAATCAGTTTTGTTTCTCTATAATTGTATCTCTGAAGATTAAGTTCATTAAGGTCTATTTTATGACTGAGAAGTATGTAAAATTAGGAATGCCATTTCCCAAGTAGAATTTCATGGTTTATTTTCTTTGAGCCATCCATCTAAGGCTTTTTTTCTTTCTCCTCTATAATGCAATGTGTAGGAATTCTAGGAAACCAGCCCTTCCTAAATCCCTCCCTCTCGTTTCCCATGTATTGAAGCTGTAATTAGAAATCTACATTGGTTACGTTGTTCCGAAACATTTAATAGCCACTACTTGGCCACACTGATCTATTTAAAATTCCCCAGGAAGGGTTTAAATAAATGTCTCTTACCTATTGGCCTCATAGAGCTTGACTTTTCTTACGTTCTCTAAACTTCTCTCCCATGACTCATGTCCTGGTGAAAGTTCCCATCGTTACTAATGCAGCCTCATTTCCTCTTTACTGAAATATCTTTTTCATGTCCAAGTACAACCTGTGATTCTTCCAAGGGATGTTCTTTTTCATTATGTGTACTGTTATTCGTGTCCATGTGTATGTGTGTCTTTACATCTATCTAAGGAAATGCATGCACATAAACATATACCGTGTATCTATTCATATGGATTTGAATGGATCTTATGTCCCCCAAGAGTTTCATTTGTTAATTTCTCCAGTCACTCACTTCCCAACTTTATTCATTCAGTTAAAAATATTGCTTCAACATCTGCACTATCCCAGGTACTACCCTCAGCCCTGGGAATAAAGCAGCATCAAACTGACAAGAACTTGACCTTGCAGAGTTTTCTGTCGATGGCTGAGTTTTTAGGTTACTAAGGGCTCCGTTACTCTCCACAGTATCATTTATAAATCCTCTGGCTTAGGGAAGAACACATAATGTCCAGGGAATGAAATAATATATATTTTTTCATGTATACATGAAAGTAAGATATTTTTGATGTTGAAAGCCTGACCAACTAAAGAGAGTAACTCATCGCACATAGACGACTTAACTACTGTTGCACTATTTAATTCCGTGCTCCTCATAGATGGGTGTCTACTG